>NC_092174.1:29924104-30251227 GCF_045791955.1 Oncorhynchus clarkii lewisi
TACAATGGAATGGTTCAATAATAAACATATCCAGGTGTTAGAATGGCCAAGTCAAAGTCCAGACCTGAATCCAATCGAGAATCTGTGGAAAGAACTGAAAACTGCTGTTCACAAATGCTCTCCATCCAACCTCACTGAGCTCGAGCTGTTTTGCAAGGAGGAATGGGAAAAAATGTCAGTCTCTCGATGTGCAAAACTGATAGAGACATACCCCAAGCGACTTACAGCTGTAATCGCAGCAAAAGGTGGCGCTACAAAGTATTAACTTAAGGGGGCTGAATAATTTTGCACGCCCAATTTTTCAGTTTTTGATTTGTTAAAGTTTGAAATATCCAATAAATGTCGTTCCACTTCATGATTGTGTCCCACTTGTTGTTGATTCTTCACAAAAAAATAAGGTTTAATATCTTTATGTTTGAAGCCTGAAATGTGGCAAAAGGTCGCAAAGTTCAAGGGGGCCGAATACTTTCGCAAGGCACTGTACAACAGTTGTAGACCTTACAGTGAAATGCTTACGTACAAGCCCTTAACCAACAATACTTTAAAAAAGTTTTACTTAAAAAAAGTGTTAAGTAAAAAATCGAAAATAAAAGTGACAAATAATTTAACAGCAGCAGTAAAATAACAATAGTGAGGCTATATTCAGGTGGTATCGGTACAGAGTCAATGTGTGGGGAAAACGGTTAGTCGAGGTAATTGACGTAATATGTACATGTAGGTAGAGTTAAAGGGACTTTGCATAGATAATAAACAGAGAGTAGTAGCAGCGTAAAAGAGGGGTCAAGGTAGCCATTTGATTAGCTGTTCAGGAGTCTTGTGGCTTGGGAGTAGAAGGAGCCTTTTTAGGAGCCTCTTGGACCTAGATTTGACGCTCTGGTACCGCTTGCCATGCGGTAGGAGAGAGAACAGTCCATGACTAGGGTGGCTGGAGTCTTTGACACCGCTTGGTGTAGAGGTCCTGGATGGCGGGAAGCTTGGCCCCAGTGATGTACTGGGCCATACACACTACCCTCTGTAGTGTCTTGCAGGTCGGAGGCAGAGAAGTTGCCATACCAGGCAGTGATGCAACCAGTCAAGATGCTCTCGATGATGCAGCTGTAGAACCTTTTGAGGATCTGAGGACCCATGCTAAATCTTTTCAGTCTCCATAGGTTTTGCCATGCTCTCTTCACGACTGTCTTAGCATGTTTGGACTATGTTAGTTTGTTGGTGATGTGGACACCAAGGAACTTGAAGCTCTCAACCTGCTCCACTGCAGCCCCATCGATGAGAATTGGGGCGTGCTCAGTCCTCATTTTCCTGTAGTCCACAATCATCTGCTTTATCGTGATCACATTGAGGGAGAGGTTGTTGTCCTGGCACCACACGGACATGTCTCTGACCTCCTCCCTATAGGCTGTATCATCATTGTTGGTGTTCATGGCTACCACTGTTATGTCATCGGCAAACTTGATGATGGTGTTGGAGTCGTGCCTGGCCATGCAGTTATGAGTGAACAGGGAGTATAGGAGGGGGCTGAGCACGCACCCCTGAGGGGCCCCCGTGTTGAGGATCAGTGTGGCGGATGTGTTGTTACCTACCCTTACCACCTGGGGGCGGTCCATCAGGAAGTCCAGGATCCAGTTGCAGAGGGAGGTGTTTAGTCCCAGGGTCCTTAGCTTAGTGATGAGCTTTGAGGGCACTATGGTGTTGAATGCTGAGCTGTAGTCAATGAATAGCATTCTCACATAGGTGTTATTTTTGTCCAGGTGGGAAAGGGCTGTGTTGAGTGCAATAGAGATTGTTTTATCTGTGGATCTGTTGGGGCAGTATGCAAATTGGAGTGGGTCTAGAGTTTCTGGGATAATGGTGTTGATGTGAGCCATGACCAGCCTTTCAAAGCACTTCATGGCTACAGACGTGAGTGCTACGGGTTGGTAGTCATTTAGGCAGGTTACCTTAGTGTTCTTGGGCACAGGGACTATGTTGGTCTGCTTGAAACATGTTAGTTTTACAGACTCAGTCAGGGACAGATTGAAAATTTCAGTGAAGACTCTTGCCAGTTGGTGAACGCATGCTTGGAGAACACGTCATGGTAATCCATCTGGCCCTGCTGCCTTGTAAATTTTGACCTGTGTAAAGGTCTTATTCACATTGGCAATGGAGAGTGTGATCACACAGTCTTCCGGGAAAAGCTGGTGCTCTAATGCATGCTTCAGTGTTCCTTGCCTCGAAGCGAGCATAGAAGAATTTAGCTCATGTGGTAGGCTCGTGTCACTGGGCAGCTTGCGGCTGTGCTTTGTAGTCTGTAATAGTTTGCAAGCCCTGCCACATCCAACGAGCGTCGGAGCCAGTGTAGTAGTACGATTCAATCTTAGTCCTGTATTGATGCTTTGATGCTTTCGTCGGAGGGCATAGCAGGATTTCTTATAATCTTCTGGGTTTGAGTCCCGCTTCTTTTTTTTTAGCTCAGTGCGGTTGTTGCCTGTAATCCATGCCTTCTGGTTGGGGTATGTATTTACGGTCACTGTAGGGACGATGTCATCAATGAATTTATTGATGAAGCCAGTGACTGATATGGTGTACTCCTCAATGCCACTGAAAGAATCCTGGAACATATTCTAGTCTGTGCTAGCAAAGCAGTCCTGTAGCTTAGCATCTGCTTCATCTGACCACTTTCTTATTGACCGAGTCACTAGTGCTTTCTGCTTTACTTTTTGCTTATAAGCAGGAATCAGGAAGATATAATTATGGTCAGATTTGCCAAATAGAGGGCGAGGGAGAGCTTTGTTCGCGTCCCTGTGTGAGGAGTGAAGGTGGTCTCGAGTTTTTTTCCCTCTGGTTGCACATTTAACATGCTGGTAGAAATGAGGTAAAACGGATTTGAGTTTCCCTGCATTAACGTCCCCGGCTACTAGGAGCGCCACCTCTGAATGAGTGTTTTCCTGTTTGCTTATGGCTGTTGTGACTGCCCCTCCCTGCTCTGTCTACTGGGTTTTGCTGTGCTTACTTCCAGAAGGAGTTTGCTGGGCGGATTAGGAGAGGTGGGCGGAGCTAGGAGGGTCGTCAGTGCTGATGGGGCACACCTGTGAAAGCTCAGATGTGGCATAAAGCTACTGTTTCCCAATTCAGCAAGAGATACCTCTCCCCATGCATACCATAGGTTGTTTCGCTGTGACTTTGGCAGTTGACACCTAATTTGCTGACCTTCATGTCCCATCTGATTATGGAATAAATTAATTTTGTTATTCCTTTACTCAGTGTGTGGTTTCCCATTGTTTGTTACATTCTTGTGCCAGATTGTAACACCGTATACAGCTCATTGAGTGCAATCTTAGTGCCAGCATCGGTTTGTGGTGGTATGTAGACAGCTATGAAAAATACAGATGAAAACTCTCTTGGTAAATAGTGTGGTCTACAGCTTATGATGAGATACCTTAGGTGAGCAAAACCTTGAGACTTCCTTAGATTTCATGCACCAGCTGTTGTTTACAAATATACATAGAATGCCATCCCTTGTCTTTACCAGAGGCCGCTGTTTTATCCTTCTGAAAAAGCTTACAACACGCCAGCTGTATCTTATTCATGTCGTTGTTCAGCCAAGATTGTGTGAAACATACAATTGTACAGTTTTTAATCATGGCCCGTTGGTAGGATACACGTGATCGTACTTTGTCTATTTTATTATTGATTGATTGTATGTTGGCTGATAGGACTGATGGTAAAGGTAGACTACCCTCTCGGCGACAGATCCTTACAAGTCACCCAGACCTTCATCTCCCATACCTCCGTCTCTGAAGTAAATACTTCCCTTCCGACTCATTGAAGAAAAAGTATTCCTCCTGTTCACTCATTCTTCTCTGCAGATCCTCTCAAGCTAGGTCAGGTTGGATGGAGAGCGTTGCTGCACAGTTATTTTCAGGTCTCTCCAGAGATGTTCGATTGGGGTCAAGTCCAGGCTCAGGCTGGGCCACTCAAGGACATTCAGAGACTTGTCCCGAAGCCACTACTGAGCTGGACTGGACACCATGGGTACCGGCGCAGAGGGAGGCAGGACTGGACACTGGACCTGAGCTGGACTTCGGTGCAGAGGAAGGCTCCGGCCTTGGAGCTGGACTGGACGCCATGCCCGGACTGGGCCTCGACACAGATAAAGATTCCGGCCATGGAGCTGGACTGGACACCGTACCCGAACTGGGTACCGGCGCAGAGGAAGGCTCCTGCCCTGGAGCTGGACTGGACACCTTGCCTGGAAGCTCCGGACCGTTGACCCCCGCTGGAGGTTCCGGAACGTTGACCGTTGCAGGCGGTTCTGGACCGTGGACCGTCGCAGGAGGTTCCGGACTGTGGACCGTCGCAGGAGGTTCCGGACTGTGGACCGTCACAGGAAGCTCTGGACTGGGGACCGTCGCCGGAAGCTCTGGACTGGGGACCATCGCCAGAAGCTCTGGACTGGGAACCTTCGCCGGAAGCTCTGGACTGGGGACCGTCGCCGGAAGCTTTGGACTGGGCACCATCGTCGGAAGCTCTGGACCGGGGACCGTTGCCGGAAGCTCTGAACCGGGGACCGTCGCCGGAAGCCTAGTGTGTGGAGCTGGCACAGGTGACACGCACCTCAGGGCGAGTGCGAGGAGTAGGCACAGGACGCACCGGACTGGGGAGGCGCACTGGAGGCCTAGTGCGTGGAGCCGGCACAGGTGGTACCAGACTGGTGACACACACTTCAGGGCAAGTGCGAGGAGCAGGCACAGGATGTACAGGACTGGGAAAGCGCACTGGAGGCCTGGTGCGTGGAGCCAGCACAGGTGCCACCGGATTGGGGCTGTTCTTTGGGCTTTCGCTGTGGCCGCGAACCCCGGCGTCATCGCTGTCTCGCCTTCTCTCTTTGCGTCTGCTTCCAAGGAAGGCTTTAGTGTCCTCCCATTATTTCCTTCCAAGTCCAGGATATCATCTCCTCCTTGATCTCCTCCCAAGCCCAGGATACCTTCTCCTCCACGGCACGCTGCTTTGTCCTGGTGTGGTGGGATCTTCTGTCACGATCGTCGAAATAACATTCTGACCAAATCGCAGCTTTGAGTTCCGCATCTTTTATTTCGTGAAACGCACAAAACAATAAAAAAAAAGCTAACAAAACGTGAAGCTATGGAGTGCTCACAGGCAGCTACACGTAAACAATATCCCACAAAAAAAACAGTGGAGAAATGGCTGCCTAAATACAGTATGATCCCCAATCAGAGACAACGCTAAAGAGCTGCCTCTGATTGGGAACCATACCAGGTCAACATAGAAATAAAACAATCTAGATTACATACCCTAGTCACACCCCGACCTAACCAAAATAGAGAATAAAAAGGCTCTCTGGTCAGGGCGTGACAAGTCTGTCATGGAAAGAGCATGTCTTCCTAATTCATTTGTACATTTGAATAATTTAGCAGACACTCTTATCAAGAGCGACTTGCAGTATTGAGTGGATAGATTTATCATACTTGTTCTCCATGGGAATCAACCCACAACCCTGGCATTGCTGTCACGAATATCACAGAAGGTGGCTCCCCTTCCTGTTCGGGTGGCGCTCGGCGGTCGTCGTCGCAAGTCTACTAGCTGCCACCTATCTTTTTTTCCTTTTCGTTTGTTTTGGTCTAATTGTTTTCACCTGTTCCTTGTTGGGGTTTTGGGGTGGGTGTTATTTAAGTTTGTTTAGCCCGCTAGTGTTTGTGCGGGCTTGTTGTCATGTCATTGTACGCTGGAGGTGTATTGTTCATTTTGGGTTTTCGCTGTCCGGTTTGTGTAACAGTGGTCTTTGGGTTGTGTTGCGCCTGTGTTTTGGCTTCACCCATTTTTTAACCTGTTCCTGTTTACTGTGGACATTAAAGCGTTTTTTCCCGTGAAACTTCTGCTCTCTGCGCCTGACTCCACACCCATCACTCTCCTGACGTTACAATTGCAAGCGCCATGCTCTTACCAACTGAGCCACACTGGACTAATGTTTTTTACATTCTGTGTAAGTCAGTTATGAATACAATTGTACCATTATATTGCATTAATTTGCAACTTAAATGAGCTGTCAGTCACTCCTGTATGTCGCCAAGTAGTAAACCTCCATGTTGTCTAATGCTGCATTTGTAACCAAGTGGGAAGTGAGAATTTACCACATAAGACTGGGAAAAATCTTCCACTGGTAAATTACTAGTGGGAAACTCCTCTATCATCCAGACCAACTTCACCCACTTCTCCCACATTTTGACCTCTGACATCACCTACTAAGGAAATGACCTCAATAACAGCATTTTCGGCAGGTAAATGAGTTCAAGGCACGTGAATGCATCCAACTGGTATTTACAACTTCACAGCAGGTAAATTCCCACCTCTTGTTTACAAATGCAGCATTAACATTAATATGTCTATTCCTGATGACTTCAGTAATTACAGGGATGTCACTGTCATCACTTTCAAATAAATTACATTTCAACCAAACGATTTTAATGTTGTTGTATAAAAGTTGGATTACGCAGAAAGGTGTAGATTTATTCCAAAATGCCCAATAACCCACCAAGCCAAACATAAGCTTGTGTAAACACAGCAGTACGTAAACATGCTGACCTATTTGTCATTCCAGGTTTCAATGACTCCTTTCTCCATCCTTCTCCTCAGAGGTGTTCCCCCTCATTCTGGATCAGTGCTTCCTCCAGACCATTCACTGCATCCAGAAACTAAAGTCAACCACCGAAGCTGTGAACGCAGAGGTTTAAGTTAGCCATCAGTATTTGAGGGATACTGTGTGTGTGTGAACATTTCTCTGGGCCCTGAAAATGAACGGACGGTATGTGTGCCCCTCTATGAGTCTATTCATTCCCACTGTAACAACTTTCTCATTTACATGCAATGGAAAGCCAATAAATATGCTGCCCCAGATGAGTCCTAATCTGGTCATTTACAGTAAGTAAGGAGGAAAGCAAGCCAAGACTGTGGTTTTACAACAAAGGTATTTAGGCTAGATAAAAATAAATCAAGGTTACAACAATGAAAATATATTTTTTTATGGAATAACCTTCATTGGC
The DNA here is from genome assembly GCF_045791955.1 of Oncorhynchus clarkii lewisi. Lineage (NCBI taxonomy): Eukaryota > Metazoa > Chordata > Actinopteri > Salmoniformes > Salmonidae > Oncorhynchus > Oncorhynchus clarkii. The sequence continues at coordinate 29,931,142 of NC_092174.1, forward strand.
GTTTTGCCCTACGTGACTTGGAAAAGGTAATTGAACCTGATCTTGACATTGCTATTGATATTCAATATATCATGATGTACAATATAGATAGATATAGATAGACTGCTGTCCCCAGTCCACCTGACTGTGCTGCTGCTCCAGTTTCAACTGTTCTGCCTTATTATTATTCGACCATGCTGGTCATTTATGAACATTTGAACATCTTGACCATGTTTTGTTATAATCTCCACCCGGCACAGCCAGAAGAGGACTGGCCACCCCACATAGCCTGGTTCCTCTCTAGGTTTCTTCCTAGGTTTTGGCCTTTCTAGGGAGTTTTTCCTAGCCACCGTGCTTCTACACCTGCATTGCTTGCTGTTTGGGGTTTTAGGCTGGGTTTCTGTACAGCACTTTGAGATATCAGCTGATGTACGAAGGGCTATATAAATAAATTTGATTTGATTTGATTTGATAGATAGATGTTGATATCACAGTCAGTCACTCCCTGTCATTGGTTTTAAAAGGGAAGTTCTCGGGGTTTTAAACTGCGCACACAAACCAGCTCTGGACCCAAACAGTACTAACCATATTGTGCTGTAACCAACTCATCTTTGGAATGATAACAAATATATTATACACAGAGACTTGGCTTAAGCACAAACAGATGGGACAGGGTCAACATTTACATTCAGTGCATATCACTAGATGGCAGTATGGTCAATTCTGTATTTCAATTTTCTACCTCTGATGAAATTATTTTGACAATGAATTATCATTTCATTTCATGTGATGAACATCTCATCTGATTTCACAATGGACAAAATACATTAATTTGTGCAGCTTTCTATTCTAATAAATTAGATTATCCCTTCAATTACCAATTTGAATTCATAGCCTATGTGTTCCAGACTTATCTTGTATTTTCAACAGGTACAGCAAGCACTGCTTTTATTTCCAAGAAGAAAACATTTCTGGGAAATAATCAAAGATAAGATGTTGCCTGAGGCCTCAACGAATAGCAATGTTCCGAGTCTTCAAATAAACACTTCTATTCTGAAAATGAATGGGAGCACCCCATTTTGTGTAGCTCACGTATTTGGTCAAATTGCTAAACCCTAGGCTGCAATACACCAGTATGTTATCTTGGACAATTCCTCTGTTTTGTCTTCATATGACTCTGTCCTCTAGTTATACCTGTTTTTATACAATCTTTTATCAGATGTTAACGGATGCACACCTTGGCAGCTGACCCCAACTCTATTATAGTAGCCTGTGACAGAGGCTACCATCAAAGCAATCCTTTTGGAAAATGACTTCTCGGTTCTAGCTTGTATGGCTCCCTGGGCGAAACCCCCACCCCACCCAACACAAAAAAGCACCATTCTGCACTAACAGTAATTTTTATTCAGACATTTGGAACAACACAAATAAATAATCATAACATTTAAAACTATATAAATATAAAAATATACACAAAAATAAGACTCAAACTTTTTCCTTCAAACTTTTCTTTTGCCTAAGAATCCTCAATTTGCAACAATTACAGCCTAGCAGACCTTTGGCATTCTAGTTGTCAATTTGTTCAGGTAATCTGAAGAGATTTCACCCCATGCTTCCTGAAGCACCTCCCACAAGTTGGATTGGCTTGATGGGCACATACGGTCAAGCTGCTCCCACAACAGCTCAATATTGTTGAGATCTGGTGACTGTGCTGGCCACTCCATTATAGACTGAATATGAGCTGACTGCTTCTTCCCTAAATAGTTCTTGCATAGTTTGGTGCTGTGCTTTGGGTCATTGTCCTGTTGCAGGAGGAAATTGGCTCCAATTAAGGGTATGGCATGGCGTTGCAACATGTAGTGATAGCCTTCTTTCTTAAAGATCCCTTTTACCCTGTACACATCTCCCACTTTACCACCACCAAAGCACCGCCAGACCATCACATTAACTCCACCATGCTTGACAGATAGCGTCAAGCACTCCAAACTATACAAGTATCTTTAGATTTTTTCTGCATCTCACGAATGTTCTTCTTTGTGATCCGAACACCTCAAACTTAGATTTGTCTGTCCATAACACTTTTTCCAATCTTCCTCTGTCCAGTATCTGTATTATTTTGCCCAACTTAATCTTTTATTTTTAGTGGCCAGTCTGAGATACAGTATGGCTTTTTCTTTGCAACTTTGCCTAGAAGGCCAGCATCCCGGAGTCGCCTCTTCACTGTTGACGTTGAGACTTGTGTTTTGTGGGTACTATTTAATTAAGCTTCCAGTTGAGAACTCGTGAGGTGTCTGTTTCTCAACCTAGACACTCTAATGTACTTGTCCTCTTGCTCAGTTATGCACCGGGGCTTCCCACTCCTCTTTCTCTTCTGGTTAGAGCCAGTTTGTGCTGTTCTGTGAAGGGAGTAGTACACAGCGTCGTACGAGATCTTCAGTTTCTTGGCAATTTCTCGCATAGAATAGCCTTCATTTCTCAGAACAAGAATAGACTGATGAGTTTCAGAAGAAAGGTCTTTGTTTCTGGACATTTTGAGCCGGTAATCGAACCCACAAATGCTGATGCTCCAGATACTAAACTAGTCTAAAGAAGGCCAGTTTTATTGCTTCTTTAATCAGAACAACAGTTTTCAGTTGTGCTAACATAATTGCAAAAGGGTTTTCTAATGATCAATTAGCCTTTTAAAATTATAAACTTGGATTAGCACAATTAACAGGAGTGATGGTTGCTGATAATGGGCCTCTGTACACCTACGTAGATATTCCATTAAAAAAATCTGCCGTTTACCGCTACAATAGTCATGTACAATATTAACAATGTTTACACTATATTTCTGATCAATTTGATGTTATTTTAATGGCCAAAAAATGAGCTTTTCCTTCTAAAACAAGGACATTTCTAAGTGACCCCAAACGTTTGAACGGTAGTGTATTTCACCTTTCACTGAGAAGACACCACACACGTTATTACCAATCATCCCTCATGGCAAAGGGGCATATACTTTTTATGGCTGAGGTAGTAAGGATGAATAGGCCCAACTCAAGCTGCCTGGAAGTCTGAATCACTGACTGTGTTATGTGTCTGCCACAGCGATAGCCATAGCCACTGACGCAGATACCCTTTGTACCCCAGTTGACATGTAAGTACAGCCATGAGTCATATGTTAAACAAGCAAGACAGGATAAATGGAGATAAGGCATGGCGACCGTTTTAGCTCAACTCCTTTTCACATTCACACACTGCTGTCCATGACGCCCCACCGACAGATGGTTGGTGGATATGACTGGTGTTGTGTTATATCACAGTGCCGTGGCAAAACAGATACAGGGGAATTGCCTTGTTTATAGCAAACGGCAGGAAGAGTACCATTGATCAAGGGAATATTCTCTTTCCTCAAAGTTATTTCATTTGTATTTTAAGAATGCAGGCTAGTTTTTGCATGTTTCTCTTGGTATTTTCTTTGGTTATCTTGGCTTGTCAAGCTCTCTCAGTGGTTGTAGAAATCAGTTTGTCTTTCCAGTCCCTGCTCAGATAAGAATGCTGATCTTAGTCCGAATGAGAAATAGATCAGACCAGGAAATGTCAGATCCCCTGAAAATTGTCAGATGAATAATAATTTATAGGCTAATGGTACTGTCAAAAGCAGCTGTCAAAAGGACAATGTTTGCTCACGCACAGCATCTCAATGTATTCATGTTAGATGGATCCAATCACTGAAGGTCATATAGAGTAATACATTATTGTCAGACTACATTTATTCAAGTGCTACCAGAGGCACTTCCTGTTTCTCACCTTGCTCTGTCCTCTACTTCCTGGTCCCAAGCTTTAATGGCCTTAAGGTAAAGGTTGCTCCCTGTGTGTGTGTGTGTGTGTGTGTGTGTGTGTGTGTGTGTGTGTGTGTGTGTGTGTGTGTGTGTGTGTGTGTGTGTGTGTGTGTGTGTGTGTGTGTGTGTGTGTGTGTGTGTGTGTGTGTGTGTGTTTCTAGCACATGATGTAATCCATTTGATCTTAGGAAGAGTAGGTCGAAGGAGAAGTCAGGGTGCAAAGTACACTGGGTCAAACAGTGAAGAACCCTATTTCCCAATGTACAATAAATCTAATAAGGATATGTTAAAAATCAAATACATATACAGTATATAGCTACAGTATGTAAGACTGACATTGTGACAAATCAGTAAGTAATGGTTATATATATAGATAAAGACCATAATGGGAATTGTCATGAAGAAGAAAAGAGCATGAGGGAAATCCTCCTCCGCGAACATGTTGTTCCAGACCTAGCTGTTAGAGAACAGAATATCAGCACGTCTTTGAGCGTGACTGCTGCCTATTCCCTGTTGTGAGCTGTGAAGATGACAGCTGCCCCCTCGCATCTTGTGACTATAGAAAATAAAACCTAATTGGCCAATTATTCATTCCCATGTTGCCTGTAGGTCTACTGGTCGGGGAGAATTTTATAATTTTAACTAACCCTAACCCAAACCCTGTTCCTAACATTAACCTATTTCTACTAAGCTACTATGTTAATTATCCTAACCTGCTGCATAAGTTCTCCTAACCTGCTACAAAAAAGTACATTATTTTCGTAGCTGTATATTGTCTAGTCAAAACCTTGCCTACTGTCTAGTGTCTACACGGAGTACAGCAAAGGCTTGGAGTGGATAACTGATCATGCCAGCAATTTGTATTGAGAAAAGCAATACAAATGTGCAATTGTGTGACAAAATCCGTAGCACCAAGGGCAATGCTGAATAAAAGGTACCATTGACATCCATTTAGTTGTTGCGCTGCTATGGCTTCTGGTAACCAAGCAAATGTCCAAAAGCTTCCTCCAATGCCATTCACGCTGTGGTTATTGACTCTCATATCATTTTAGCGCTGAGGGGATTATAAAACTAGTTGATCAAATGTTTGTATGATGCCTTGAAATAATTATTGCCTAATCACCACATTCATCTATATCAAATACATTTAGACTAAACAAAAAAATTACCTATTTTGGAAGAAAATAACCAGTAAAGGTGATTACTCATATTACTCATATATACAATCATATTTTGTTTTCCAACCAATTTGCTTGTGTCACTTACACTAGGTCATGTTAACCCCCTTATCCTCCCATCTAACCATCAGAAGAATCAGGCCATCTAACCATCAGGCCATCTAACCATCAGAGGAATCAGGCCCGATTGTTTCACTTGTTCTGTCACAGGTGTGACTAATTGCTCCTGTAAAATCAGCAGGTGTTTCCATTGGACAATTGACCTAAGTGATATGTATTTAAACCCCTTTATTCTTGTGTTCCAGATGGCTGCCCACAGGAAGTGATGTTGTCACCCAGTTAGCTACCTCACGCTACCGGCGCAACCCAGATCCAAAATAACCTGTACATTTTCCACCATTTGACATTCCCGAATACCATTATCAGAAGCACATTTTGTAGTTGGTAGTACACAAAACACTCAAAAGGAAATGATGAGTAATTTAATGCAGTTTTTCCCACATTGTAAGGGCACTTACATGTCAAAGTGAGGTATTTGATCATTAAAAAGACTAAGAAAAACACCTAGGCTGTTGCCCCCCTTTATGAAATCCTTAATTGTGGCTTGTTTTACATGACAAGATGCAACCTAATTCAAACTAAGAGCAGCACATTAATGTATCATATTGAGTACTGTAGGCCTCTCACATCCTGTAAGGGTTAATCATAGAGAGCATGACAGCTTAATATTCAAGAGCACAGATCTAGGGCATTGGCTGCGTTTAGACAGGCAGCCCGATTCTGATGTTTTTTTTTGTCTTTTGAACAATCAGTTCGTGAAAAATATCTGATGTGAAAAGATCCTGATGTGATTGGTCAAGGACCAATTAGTAGAAAAAAGTGTGAACGGCGCCTAAGTAGCCTAAGTGACTCCTTAGCCAGTCGAGAAAAGGTGGCTTAGCCAGACAAAGACTCTGGGAGTATTATCCCTGATGGACTAATGGATATCTTTAAAAACTCAACTAAAATAAATCAACCAGTACATCTCTTCCTGTGATGTGGATGTGAGCCTGGGATTAAAGGGAAAGGGATCCTCCTCCATGCTGCTGCTACAGTGACAGTTACTATGCCTCAGCTCTCTTATTGTGTAACTGAGCCATCATCTGTGTGTTCCATGACCACTAGCTAACCACCTCTGCCTCTGCCTGCTTGCTGTGGAGGTGGGGGTGTTACATATGGTCAAAGCAGAGTATAGAGTCAACTGATTTCCACATCGATTTTACCAATAAATGCAGCAAACAATCCTGTGAAATGGACCAGTCAGATTTGTGTGAATATCTGGTCATTGTAGACCAAAAAAACTGGACAAAAACATGAACTATGTTATAACATACTTGCATCTCTGAAGTCAGTAAATTACCCAAGTGATTGATTATATTTATCCATCTGTAATTTCAGGAGCAAAGTACCTGTCAACAGTCCACTGGCAACAACACAGTGTCAGTCAAACACTGTGATCTGAAGCCAGACACCTACGACCTATGCTTTATATTATATCCTGCCACACAGAGGACAAGGACAGTAGAACTGAAAGATGATGTCATTCACCTCTCTATATTCCCCTGATTGTTCAACATGAGCAGGCAGCAGTGTTATAACCTCCCTATCTCCCGTCCCCCAGATAGAGCAATATTATAATCTACCTACCTCCCGTCCCCCAGACAGAGCAGTGTTATAACCTCCCTACATCCCGTCCCCCAGACAAAACAGTGTTATAAACTCCCTACCTCTCGTTCCTGGCAGAATGGGCTGTAAACTACACCGGTCCTATTCATTAATTAATGACCCTACCTGAAGGGGCTGGCTAGTGGCTCGTGGAGCTGTCTACAGGAAGACAGTGTGATGTGCTACAGTGGTGTATGGTGCTCTGTGTTGGGAGGAAGAAGAACAGGGGAGGAGAGGCAGAGGCAGTATACCAGATGAGAGGAGAGAGGACGCCCTCTTTCCTCTTCAGCACCCCTCTCTGACCATCAATCATCCAGGGCCATTGTGGTCCTATCCAGGGTAGCCTGCAGCGCAACCACACAGCCCAGCCACCCAGCCAGGCAGGCAGAAGAGAGGAGAGGAGAGGAGAGAGGGGGCAAGGAGCTGTAGCCTTCAGGGAGAAAGGAAAGTGGAAAATAATGGCAGCCGGGGAACGGCCTACTTCCTGTCCTCTTCTCCAGCCAGTGATGCTGCGCTTGGAGGCAGCGCTGCTCTCCTTCTGCATCTCCACTGTATTCTCCCAGGTCCCAGACCCAGAGGTAAGAAAGTGTTCGTTCATATATGTCTTTGTCCACTGGTTGAGGCTCATCATCGGGTTACTGCTTACGGAGGTGTGGGTGTCTGTCACACTCGCTCCCTCCCCTGTTTATAGGCTGGTTGCTTGTTTTCATGTGATTAATGAATGGGGCCTGTTTGCTATAGAGCTATAGTGTTGGGCGGCCCCTTAGACAATAGTCAATCTACATGTGTCGTAATGGGATACTTTGTGGTGGCATTCTTCCTAGAGTAGCATGGCTAATACGGGCCGTTGCAGCATGCACAGACATACTGATAGCCATTTGCCACCATTTGTATTTTCTAAAGCTGGGAGTGATGCCGTAAGTGGCGGAATCAAAAATTAAATACTGTGGCAGGCAGTTGAGAGCACCACGGCAGAATATAGAAGGGAGCTAATGCATTGTTTTGAAATGTGAGACTCCATGTGTCACGCCCTGACCTTAGTTATCTTTGTTTTCTTTATTATTTTGGTTAGGTCAGGGTGTGACGAGGGTGGTTTGTTTAGTTTTTGTATTGTCTAGGGTTTTTGTGTCATGGGGTTTATATGTCTATGGTTGCCTAGATTGGTTCTCAATCAGAGGCAGCTGTTTATCGTTGTCTCTGATTGGGGACCATATTTAGGTAGTCATATTCCTTGGGTATTTTGTGGATTGTTATTCTATGTTTAGTTGCCTGTTCTGCACTTCTCATATTAGCTTCACGGTTCGTTTGGTAGTTTAGTATAGTTTGTTCAGTATTCGTTCTTTCATTAAATAAGTATGTACGCTTACCACGCTGCGCCTCGGTCTCCTCCTTACGACGACCGCGGCAGAACAGCCCACCAAAAAAAGGCTGGAATGGGCATCCAGCCAGGAAGGAGGGTGCCGGCTCAGCACTCCTGATCTCTAGTGTACCTCCTTGGACCAGGAAATCCTGCGCCGGCTCTGCGTACTGTGTCTCCGGTGAGTCTGCACGGCCCAGTGCGTCCTGTGCCAGTGCCCTGAGGTGCGAATAGACATCCAGCCAGGACGGGTTGTGTCAGCTCTACACTCCAGACCTCCAGTGCGCCTCCACAGTCCAGTACATCCTGTGCCTGCTCCATGCACTCGCCCTGAGGTGCGTGTCACCAGCCCAGTACCACCAGTGCCAGCACTACGCACCAGGCCATCAGTGCGCCTCCAGGGTCCAGTACGCCCTGTTCCTGCTCCTCGCACTCGCCCTGAGGTGCGTGCCACCAGCCCGGTACCACCAGTGCCGGCACCACGCACCAGGCCTACAGTGCGCCTCGGCAGTCCAGAGCATCCGGCGACAGTACCCAGTCCAGAGCGTTCGGCGACAGTTCACAGAACGGAACCTCCAACGACAGGCCACAGTCTGGATCCTCCAGCGACGGTCCCCAGCCCGGGGTCTCCAGCGACGGTCCCCAGTCCAGAACATCCGGCGACGATCCATGCAGCAAGGGTCCCCAGCCCGGGGCCTACGGCAAGGATCCGCAGTCCAGAGCCTCCGACGATGATCCACGCAGCGAGGGTCCCTAGCCCGGGGCCTATGGCGAGGATCCGCAATCCAGAGCCTCCGGCGATGATCCACGGGTCAGTGCTTCAAGAGCGAACTCAGTGTAAAGAAGGGGGGCGGCGTCCAGAACCAGAGCCACCACCGAGGTTAGATGCCCATCCAGACCCTCCCATATAGGTTTAGGTTTGCGGCCGGGAGTCCGCACCTTTGGGGGGGTGGGGTGGGGGGGTGTACTGTCACGCCCTGACCTTAGTTATCTTTGTTTTCTTTATTATTTTGGTTAGGTCAGGGTGTGACGAGGGTGGTTTGTTTTGTTTTTGTAATGTCTAGGGGTTTTTGTACCACATACAGGGTGTTGTACAAAACAAGCAACACAATTCCATGCTAGATCAGAGAATAAACATGAAAGTTCTAGAAATGTCCGTCTTGATATAGTGACAACACATGCACTGTTATTGCTGATGGATACCCAGACTGTTGATCATGTGGACAATTTCTGTGTTGATATGCTGCACCAGCAGCGCCAGCAGCATTGGTAGTTTGTGGGCGTTAGTGATGAAATCCTCCGATGAGGAAGAGCCGCTTTAATATTCACTTTGCTTCAATAGATCCAGAGTTTTCCCAAGGTGGTTGCTCCATGTATTTGTACTTATCAGTCTCTGATATTCAAATGTTGATTTCAGAAGATTTTGGTAGAGAGTTTAATAGAGAATAGGTGACAGATCCAGTAGGAAAAGCTGATTCATTAATAAATATAATGAGCCATTTAAAAAATATATATATTATTGATTGTAATGAAATTGGAATTTGGTGAACAAGGTCAATCATATTCCATTGTGCACAGATGTCATTTCAGCATCTAGTTTTGATTTACATTTGGTTAAGTTGTTAACTAACGTGAAACCAACAAAAAATGTCACCATGTCATTGGATTTAGGTAAAAATTTGGGTGAAAAAAATACTAAATTCCCTTACATTAACTTTTTTCAAATCCAATTAGTTTTGTTCTTAATGTTTTGTATACTCAATACTCTATACTTTTCATTCACTTAGGGGGTAGATTTCATTATGTTCCGAGAGGGATCTAAATAATGGGAAATCTTAGAGAAATTATAATCATTTAGATAATAACAAAGAAAGAGAACCAGCATGCACATGACACCTCTCCCAAATCATTTGAATTACAATACTCATGTGATGTATACTCTCTTGAAGAATGACATCCGGTTCAGTTTGAATGTTCTCTCATGTACACTCTTAGAAAAAAGGGTTCCAAAAGGGTTCTTTGCAGAGGGCTAGGGTTATTCTACCAAGAACCGTTTTGATCAGAAGAACCGTTTTTTGGAAGACATGGGGTTTTGTAAGGCAAAGGGTTCTTCCTAAAACCTTTAACATCATAATAACTATTTTTGGAAGAAAGAGTTATTTGATTCTTTAGAAGAGAAGAAGAATGATTTAGAAGGCATGAAGGGTTATACATAGAACCATATATAATATTTCCCAGCATGCTCTATTGCAGGGAGATTTTCAGAATTGTTTGTTTTACTGTAATATCTGTGTTTTTGCATGTACAGTACATTGATTGGTTGATTGATGAATTGTATAATTTCATCTGTTAGTAATTGGATTTATTGCACCAGTTACTGAGATGGTTGTTCCAGTTTAGATGATTGAGGTAGTCTCAGTATTCAACCTTTTCAACCTTTCCTATTCTGAATGCAGTTTGCGGGTGATTAACATTTCCACTTGTTGGATATCCTAACGCTGGCTGGATTCCAATAGGAATTACACATCACTTAATAAGCCAGTATAATGTGACTTGTAAGCCTGATGTGGCCTGTAAACCAGGAGATTCCTAACACCACTGCGTTAGGGTATAACTAGGCCCTCAAAGAAAGGCTTTATGATGCACAGTTTGTAATATATTGTTATAACTAATTACATGTTTAAGGCTAATAAGGCTGGTGAAACCGTTCACAGAGGGATCTAGGAAGAACACTCCTAAGATAAAAGGGTTCTCGGTAGAACCCTTCATAGAGGATACTGGGGATTCTTTGAAGAACCCTACATAGAGGGTTCTAGATAGAACCCTCTGCAAAGGGTTCTACCCAGCACCAAAAAGGGTTCCCCAATGGGGACAAACCAAAGAACTCTGTATGGTTCTACTTAGAAAAAAATATGCTAAGAGTGTGTTCATTTTATGGCATAAAGTCAGAATTATCTCAACTAAGCCTTTCCTGAATCAGGTTTGACATCGAAAATTCGACAACCATAGCAACTGCAAGCTGCAGACAGTCAACTCTCCCACTGGATCTGAGTTGTCTCAATATGTTTACCAAAGCTATCTGGCTCATCTACTAATCCCACCACATCAAATAGGAGAGAGAGAAAGACATTTTAGCATTACATAATCATGTTGAAATACTATGAATTCACTACTTTGAATTAAGGGCAGCAGAGTTACAATCTGTTTCCCCCCTAAAGTGGCATTACACTCTGGAGTAAAGTCATGTCAGGCTACAAACAATTTTAATCAAAAATCCATTATTAGTTTTGGTTTTGGCAACAGGTTGATGGCCTTGGCAGATAGAACACATACTCATACGGTACACTGCTGATATTTGGAGATTGGCTGGGAAGTCAGACAAGGTTAGGCCCATGACATCTCGTTAACATGCTGACTCACCAAAGCCAATCAGCTCTAACACGCAGCTCCCAACTGAGGCCAAACACTCAGCCCTGTAAGACCCTGGCTGAGTGTGAAATGGAACCCTATTCCCTGTACAAAGCCCTAGGGCCCTGGTCAAAAGTCATACACTACGTAGGGAATAGATGGGCTTTGGTCAAAGGTGCACTGTATTATGGGGAATATGGTGCCATTTCAGACACACCCCTGTCTGTCACACTGAGATGAGAGACAACATGGTAATAATACTGAGAAAAATTACAATATAACATTTCAAAGAATTACAATTCAAATCAAAATCAAATCAAATCAAATCAAATCAAATGTATTTATATAGCCCTTCGTACATCAGCTGATATCTCAAAGTGCTGTACAGAAACACAGCCTAAAACCCCAAACAGCAAGCAATGCAGGTGTAGAAGCACGGTGGCTAGGAAAAACTCCCTAGAAAGGCCAAAACCTAGGAACAAACCTAGAGAGAAACCAGGCTATGTGGGGTGGCCAGTCCTCTTCTGGCTGTGCCGGGTGGAGATTATAACAGAACATGGCCAAGATGTTCAAATGTTCATAAATGACCAGCATGGTCGAATAATAATAAGGCAGAACAGTTGAAACTGGAGCAGCAGCACGGCCAGGTGGACTGGGGACAGCAAGGAGTCATCATGTCAGGTAGTCCTGAGGCATGGTCCTAGGGCTCAGGTCCTCCGAGAGAGAGAAAGAGAGAATTAGAGAGAGCACTCTTAAATTCACACAGGACACCGAATAGGACAGGAGAAGTACTCCAGGTATAACAAACTGACCCTAGCCCCCCGACACATAAACTACTGCAGCATAAATACTGGAGGCTGAGACAGGAGGGGTCAGGAGACACTGTGGCCCCATCCGAGGACACCCCCGGACAGGGCCAAACAGGAAGGATATAACCCCGCCCACTTTGCCAAAGCACAGCCCCCACACCACTAGAGGGATATCTTCAACCACCAACTTACCATCCTGAGACAAGGCTGAGTATAGCCCACAAAGATCTCCTCCACGGCACAACCCAAGGGGTGGGCGCCAACCCAGACAGGATGACCACATCAGTGAATCAACCCACTCAGGTGACACACCGCCTCCAGGGACGGTATGAGAGAGCCCCAGTAAGCCAGTGACTCAGCCCCTGTAATAGGGTTAGAGGCAGAGAATCCCAGTGGAAAGAGGGGAACCGGCCAGGCAGAGACAGCAAGGGTGGTTCGTTGCTCCAGAGCCTTTCCGTTCACCTTCCCACTCCTGGGCCAGACTACACTCAATCATATGACCCACTGAAGAGATGAGTCTTCAGTAATTCCCTTACGAAATATACAGTACCCCAAGGCAATGGTCTTTCAGCATGTATGATGTCTAGAAGAGTTTGGCCCAAAGTCATTTCCAACATATGATGTTATTTGTTGGTCAATCCACCAATGACTAAACAACACATCTACATAAATAACAATGGCTTCAAGATGTACAGTAATCTATGTTTTGATAATGTCACAGTTGTACATTGTTCCCATCCTGTTTACTGACTGGTAGATTACATTTCACCCAAAGGAGGCTGGTGAGGGGAGGATGACTCATAATAATTAATGGAATGGAGTGAATGAATTGAAATGGTATCAAGCCCATGGAAACCAGATGTTTGATGTGTTTGAGACCATTCCATTCATTCTGTTCCGTTCATTCTGTTTTTTAATTTCACCTTTATTTAACCAAGTAAGCCAGTTGAGAACAAGTTCTCATTTGCAACTGCAACCTAGCAAAGCAGTGCGACAAAAACAACAACACAGAGTTACACATGGAATAAACAAACAGTCAATAACACAATAGAAAAAAGTCTATATACAGTGTGTGTCAAGACTTCCGCCGAAGTCGGTTCCTCTCCTTGTTCGTTCGGTGGTCGACGTCACCGGTCTTCTAGCCATTGCCGATCCACCATTCATTTTCCATTTGTTTGGTCTTGTTTTCCCACACATCTGGTTCACATTACTTGTCGTGTATTTAACCCTCTGTTCCCTCCATGTCTGTGTGTGAAATTGTTTGTTGTAAGTACTTGTGCACTTTGTGACTGGTGCGCGAGGGGTTTTCTACCCATATTTTGTTATTCTGGATGCCGTTGGGTTTGACAATTAAACTGCGCCGGTTATTACCCAGTCCTCCTCCCCTGCATCTGACTTCCTTGCCACCAGTTACAATTTAGCAAATTAACACCGGAGTAATAAATGCGTAGATGATGATGTGCAAGTAGAAATACTGGTGTGCAAAAGAGCAAAAAAAGTAAATAAAAACAATATTGGGATGGTAAGCTGCTCAGATAGCTGATGCTTAAAGTTAATGAGGGAGATATAAGTCTCCATTTTCAGCGATGTTCGCAATTCGGTACAGTCATTGGCAGCAGAGAACTGGAAGGAAATGCGGCCAAAGGAGGTGTTGGCTTTGGGGATGACCGGTGTGATATACCTGCTGGAGCGCGTGCTACAGGTAGGTGATGTTATGGTGACCAGTGAGCTGAGATAAGGCGGATCTTTACGTAGAAAAGACTTATAGATGACCTGGAGCCAGTGGGTCTGGTGGCAAATATGTAGTGATGGCCAGCCAATGAGAGCATACAGGTCGCAGTGGTGGGTAGTATATGGGGCTTTGGTTGCAAAACGGATGGCGCTGTGATAGACTGCATCCAGCTTGTTGAGTAGAGGGTTGGAAGCTATTTTGTAAATGACATCGCCGAAGTCGAGGATCGGTAGGATAGTCCGTTTTACGAGAGTATGTTTGGCAGCATGAGTGAAGGAAGCTTTGTTTCGAAATAGGAAGCAGATTCTAGATTTAATTTTAGACTGGAGATGTTTAATATGAGTCTGGAAGTAGTGTTTACAGTCTAGCCAGACACCTAGGTATGTGTAGTTGTCCACATATTCTAAGTCAGAACGGTCCAGAGTAGTGATGTTGGTCGGGCAGGCAGGTGTGGGCAGTGATCGGTTGAGAAGCATGCATTTAGTTTTACTAGCATTTAAGAGCAGTTGGAGGCCACAGAATGAGTGTTGTATGGCATTGAAGCTGGTTTGGAGTTTTGTTAACACATTGTCCAAAGAAGGGCCAGATGTATACAGAATGGTGTTGTTTGCGTGGTTTGGAGTTTTGTTAACACATTGTCCAAAGAAGGGCCAGATGTATACAGAATGGTGTTGTTTGCGTCGAGATGGATCAGGGAATCTCCCGCAGTAAGAGCAACATCATTGATATATACAGAGAAAAGAGTCGGCCTGAGAATTGAACCCTGTGGTACCTCCATAGAGACTGCCAGAGGTCCGGACAACAGGCCCTCCAATTTGACACACTGAACTCTATCTGAGAAGTGGTTGGTGAACCAGGCGAGACAGTCATTTGAGAAACCAAAGCTGTTGAGTCTGCCGATAAGATTACGGTGATTGACAGAGTCGAAAGCCTTGGCCAGGTAGATAAAGACGGCTGCACCGTACTGTCTTTTATCGATGGCGGTTATGATATCGTTTAGGACCATGAGCGTGGCTGAGGTGCACCCATGACCAGCTTGGAAACCAGATTGGGCAGCGGAGACGGTACGGTGGGATTCGAAATGATCAGTGATCTGTTTGTTAACTTGGCTTTCAAAGACTTTAGAAAGGCAGGGCAGGATGGATATTAGTCTATAACAGTTTGGGTCTACAGTGTCACCCCCTTTGAAGAGGGGGATGACCGCGGCAGCTTTCCTCTCTTTAGGGATCTCAGGCGATACAAAAGAGAGGTTGAACAGACTGGTAATAGGGGTTGCAACAATGGCGGCGGATCATTTTAGAAAGAGAGGGTCCAGATTGTCTAGACCAGCTGATTTGTACGGGTCCAGGTTTTGCAGCTCTTTCAGAACATCTGCTATCTGGATTTGGGTGAAGGGGAAGCTGGGAGGCTTGGGCAAGTAGCTGCGGGGTGTGCGGAGCTGTTGGCCGGGATTGGGGTAGCCAGGAAGAAAGAATGGCCAGCCGTAGAGAAACACTTATTGAAATTCTCGATTATTGTGGATTTATCGGTGGTGACAGTGCTTCCTAGCCTCTGTGCAGTGGGCAGCTGGGAGGAGGTGCTATTATGAATGTTTCTAATATTGCACTCTGAATTTTAAAAAACAATGTCATTTTTCACATGAAAGTCCCATTTGCTTGACAGTCATCTGAAGTAAGTGTTTTGGCTTTTTCCCAGATGTATTGTTTCATAAACCGTCTTCCCATTACAGTGTGAGATTAGATTATTTACAACGGCAGAAAACATAATAAGTGTTCATGTCCTGACCCATCATGTATTGATCAGTAGACATGAACTATGGGGCTAGATTAAACCAATGATTTGTATACACACTAGTTGACTGATAGGGGGATTTGTGTTGAAACCACCGTGCCTCGATCTTGGCACTCCCCCACCATTGTAAAAACATATTTTGGAAAAAATAGAAATGCATTTGTTAATGTCTGCATTTTTGCCACATTTATTCCATTACAGACACCTTTATGCATACTTTTAAATTGCATTATGTGAGACAAACATTAAAAAAATGAACAAATATTTTTTTTCCTTGAAGTACGTATATTCTTTTTGATTACTGATGTTACTGTCCCCACTACAACAACAACAAAAAAATTAAAAACATGTAAATACTGTAGAATTCCATTCATTCCTATGGAGGACTGCTTCTACTGGGGAGTGCCAATATGGACGACTGTTGGCTTCAAAGCCTCTCAATGGCCAATACATCACGTCAGCAATCCAGGGTTTATATATAGTGCATTCGGAAAGTCTTCAGATCCCTTCCCCTTTTCCACATTTTGCTACATTACACTGTTATTTTAAAATTGATTAAATTAAACATTTTCCTCATCAATCTAGAAACACTACCCAATAATGACAAAGTGAAATCATTTTTGCAAATGTATAAAAAAGTATCTTATTTACAAATGTATTCAGACCCTTTGTTATGAGACTTGAAACTGAGCTCGGGTGCATCCTGTTTCCATTGATCATCCTTGAGATGTTTCTACAACTTGATTGGAGTCACCTGTGGTAAATTCAATTTATTGAACATGATTTGGAAAGGCACACATCTGTATATATAAGGTTCCACAGTTGACAGTGCAGGTCAGAGCAAAAACCAAGCCATTAGGTCGAAGGAATTGTCTGTAGAGCTCCGAGACAGGATTGTGTCGAGGCACAGATCTGGGGAAGGGTACCAAAACATTTCTGCAGCATTGAAGGTCCCCAAGAACACAGTGGCCTCCATTATTCTTAAATTGAGAAGTTTGGAACCACAAGACTCTTCCTAGAGCTGGCCACCAGGAAAAAACTGAGCAATCTGGGGAGAAGGGCTTGGTCAGGGAGGTGACCAAGAACCCGATGGTCACTCTGATAAAGCTTCAGAGTTCCTCTGTGGAGATGGGAGAACCTTCCATAAGGACAACCATCTCTGCAGCACTCCAGCAATCAGGCCTTTATGGTAGAGTGCCCTTACGGAAGCAATGAGAAATAAGATTCTCTAGTCTGATTTCACCAAGATTGAACTCTTTGGCCTGAATGCCATGTGTCATGTCTGGAGGAAAGCTGGCACAATCCCTACAGTTAAGTATGCTGGTGGCAGCATCATGATGTGGGGATGTTTTTCAGCAGAAGGTACTGGGAGATGAGTCAGGATCAAGGGAAAGATGAACAGGCCAAAGTACAGAGAGATCCTTGATGAAAACTCTCAGGTTCACCTTCCAACTGGACAACAACCCTAAGCACACAGCCAAGACAACGCAGGAGTGTCTTCGGTACAAGTCTAAGAATATTCTTGAGTGGTCCAGCCAGAGCCCGGACTTGAATCCGATCGAGCATCTCTGGAGAGACCTGAAAATATTCGTGCAGCGAAGCTCCCCATCCAACCTGACAGAGCTTGAGAGGATCTGCAGAGAAGAATGGGAGAAACTCCCCAAATACAGGTGTGCCACGCTGTAGCATCATACCCAAGAAGACTTGAAGCTGTAATCGCTGCCAAAGGTGCTTCAACAAAGTACTGAATATTTATGTATTATTATTTTTCTTTTTGCACAAATTTCTAAAAACCTGTTTTTGCTTTGTTATTATGGGGTATTGTGTAGATTGATGAGTAAAACAACTCTTTAATCAATTTCAGAATAAGGTTGTAATGTAACAAAATGTTGAAATGAAATGTTGAAAGTCTTAATACTTTCCAAAAGCACTGTACATAATGGGATGTAACCCATCACTTGTTGTTCAATTAAACCAAGCATGTCAATTCTGGAGCACCAGGAAGAAAACCTCACTGACTGTGGTGTGGAAGAGGAATGAGACCCATAGTGCGAGTGTGTGCATGCTTGTATATGTTGTAGGGTAAGTGTGATGGCTCGCATTGCCTGCAGAACACCATGCAGCACGTTATACTAGCACGGAACTAGAAGCACAAGCATTTCGCCACACTCGCATTAACATCTGCTAACCATGTGCATGTGACAAATATATTTGATTTGATGTATATATTTGATTTGATTTTCCAACACCTTCCTGATTAAACTGCAATCACAGCATACTGTTCTTTTCATAGCCTCTATTCACATAAAGGGATAGTTCACACAAATTCACACAAGTTCCCACAATACACATTTGTTTTCTTGTAAGCAGTCTATGAACATGTTGTGACAGCAATTCATGCTTTGGTTTTATAACTCTGGCACTGTTTGTTTGTTAGACTGTGTCACGCCCTGGCCTTAGTTATCTTTGTTTTCTTTATTATTTTGGTTAGGCCAGGGTGTGACATGGTTGATTTATTGTGTTTCGTCTTGTCTATGGGTTTTATTAGATTAATGGGGTTGTGTTCAGTTTAGTTGTCTAGGTAAGTCTATGGTTGCCTAGAGTGGTTCTCAATCAGAGGCAGGTGTTTATCGTTGTCTCTGATTGGGAGCCATATTTAGGCAGCCATATTCTTTGGGTATTTTGTGGGTGATTGTTTCCTGTCTTTGTGTTTACTGCACCAGATAGGGCTGTTTCGGTTTTCACGTTTCTTGTTTTGTAGTTGTGTTCATGTTTGAGTTTTTCTATTAAAACCATGGACACTTACCACGCCGCATATTGGTCCTCCGATCCTTCTCGCCTCTCTTCTTCAGACGAAGAGGAGGAAAACCATGACAGAATCACCCACCACAACAGGACCAAGAGGCGTGGTGACAGGCAGTGCCAGCAGGAGCAGCGCAATCAGGACTTCTGGACGTGGGAGGAAATCCTTGATGGGAGAGGACCCTGGGCAAAGCCAGGGGAGTGTCGCCGCCCCAAGGTGCAGCAGGAGAAGCGGCAGCAGGAGCAGCGCAAGGAGGAATGGACATGGGAGGACGAGTTGGACGGTGATGGACCCTGGACACAGCCGGGGGAATATCACCGCCCCAAGGCAGAGCTGGAGGCAGACAAAGTGGAGAGGCGGCGGTTTGAAGAGGCAGCACGGAAGCAGGGCTGGAAACCAGAGTGTCAGCCCCAAAAATGTATTGGGGGTGGCACACAGGAAGTATGGCGAAGCCAGGTAGGAGACCTGCGCCAACTTCCTGTGCTTACCGGAGAGCGAGAGAGACTGGGCAGGCACCGTGTTATGCTGTGGAGTGCACAGTGTCCCCAGTGAGGGTGCATAGCACGGTGCTGTACATACCAGCTCCTCGCATAGAGTGGGCATCGAGCCGAGTGCCATGAAGCCGGCTCTACACATCTGGTCTACAGTGCGTCTCCTTGGGCCGGCGTACATGGCACCAGCCTTACTCATGGTGTCCCCGGTTCACCTGCACAGCCCAGTGCGGGCTATTCCACCTCGCCGCACTGTCAGGGCGACCGGGAGCATTCAACCAGGTAAGGTTGGGCAGGCTCGGTGCTCAAGAGCTCCAGTGCGCCTGCACGGTCCGGTCTATCCAGTGCCACCTACATGCACCAGCCCTCCGGTGGCAGCCCCCCATACCAGGCTTCCTGTGCGTGTCCAGAGCCCAGTACTCCCTGTTCCTCCTCCCCGCACTCGCCCTGAGGTGCGTGTCCTCGGCCCAGTACCACCAGCGCCGGCACCACGCACCAGGCCTACAGTGCGCCCCGTCTGTCCAGAGCTGCTAGAGTCTCCCGTCTGTCAAGAGCTGCTAGAGTCTCCCGTCTGTCCAGAGCTGCTAGAGTCTCCCGTCTGTCCAGAGCTGCTAGAGTCTCCCGTCTGTCCAGAGCTGCTAGAGTCTCCCGTCTGTCCAGAGCCGCCAGTCAGCCAGGATCCTCCAGAGCCGCCAGTCAGCCAGGATCCTCCAGAGCCGCCAGGAGCCGCCAGTCAGCCAGGATCCTCCAGAGCCGCCAGTCAGCCAGGATCCACCAGAGCCGCCAGTCAGCCAAGAGCCGCCAGTCAGCCAAGAGCCGCCAGTCAGCCAGGATCCGCCAGAGCCGCCAGTCAGCCAGGATCCGCCAGAGCCGCCCTTCAGCCAGAAGCTGCCAGAGCCGTCAACCAGCCTGAGCTACCTCTCAGTCCTGAGCTACCTCAGTCCAGAGCTGCCCCTCAGTCCAGTGGGGTCATTTAGTAGGGTTGCCAATCCTAGGTCGGCGGCGAGGGTCGCCGTTCCTAGGATACTACAAAAACGGACTAAGACTATGGTGGGGTCCACATCCCGCGCCAGAGCCGCCACCGTGGACAGACGCCCACCCAGACCCTCCACCTTTGGGGGGGGGGGGGGGGGGGTACTGTCACGCCCTGGCCTTAGTTATCTTTGTTTTCTTTATTATTTTGGTTAGGCCAGGGTGTGACATGGGTGATTTATTGTGTTTCGTCTTGTCTAGGGGTTTTATTAGATTAATGGGGTTGTGTTCAGTTTAGTTGTCTAGGTAAGTCTATGAATGCCTACAGTGGTTCTCAATCAGAGGCAGGTGTTTATCGTTGTCTCTGATTGGGAACCATATTTAGGCAGCCATATTCTTTGGGTATTTTGTGGGTGATTGTTTCCTGTCATTGTGTTTACTGCACCAGATAGGGCTGTTTCGGTTTGCACGTTTCTTGTTTTGTAGTTGTGTTCGTGTTTGAGTTTTCCTATTAAAACTATGGACACTTCCCATGCCGCATATTGGTCCTCCGATCCTTCTCGCCTCTCTTCTTCAGACGAAGAGGAGGAAAACCGTGACAGACTGGTTACAGGTTATAAACTAAAGCATCATGTAATTTTGTAGTTTGGATGAACTATCCTTTTAACAAACATTTCACACACTATAGATAATTTAAGGCTCATCACCAGGGCTTTGAATTAATCATAATGATGACTGTATTGATAAAACAGCATAACCTCTGTAGTCTAATTGTGATGTCAAAGAAATGGACTAGTAACTTTGAGTCAGAGCTAAGAGGAGTTGGCTTATCTTTCTTGATTCATGTCTGTCTGCTAGCGCTGAATTTCTCAATTTTCTCAAGACCTATCTGAAATAAAAACGTGTTGAAATGTGAATACTCAGACTAACACTTTAACCTTCAACACTTTAGAGACTCTTTTTAGTCAGCAAAAAACATGCTTCCAATCATATCAGATCAATATCTCAACAATATCTTAAGATTGTCACACTAAAGAAGGAGCATGTTCAGTTTAAAAGTGCCCTTTTCCTCTCCACCAAACAAACAGTGTTTGAATCCCTCTAATTAGGGGGAGAGTGTTGAATGTTTTCTTCCATTCACTCTTTGTGCCAAGATGTGTGATTCATTCTCCTCCATCAGTGCCATTCACTCAGTGAGGCAATTATTTTGTTTTCATTGTGTTCTTACAGTATTTCTCAACATTCGGTAGCTTGAGTTTTCTGCAAAGTTGCGTTTAGTCAACATAATATAACAAATTGGTGGGAAAAAATGACTTAATACAGATTCTAGTGTTCGAAGTGATTGGGCATGACACGACAAACATAATGTTGCTCTTTGTCTATTGCTGCTTGTTGTTCAATGCTCTTTTTTTTTCAATTTTTCTTATTCAGATAGTCATCTTTCTATTTCTGTGAAAGGTGGTTGGGATTCAACCCATTGTTCTCTATTTTCGAGGCAATTTGTGAGGCAGATTATATTTATTTTAGGCCTGTGCTGGTAGCTCTCACAAGTGGCCTAAGGTTGATTGAGATATTCAGAATATGAATGGGTCATGAGGGGTCACACCAGACTGGCATGTTCCACATTCTGCATGATCTACTAAATCCTCTTTTTGAGGGTTTTATTCCAAGCCTATCTTCCCTGTTTTCTCCCTAAACACATAGTGACATAAACTTCCCACTGGGCACAGACGTCAATTCAATGTCTA
The DNA here is from genome assembly GCF_045791955.1 of Oncorhynchus clarkii lewisi. Classification (NCBI taxonomy): domain Eukaryota; kingdom Metazoa; phylum Chordata; class Actinopteri; order Salmoniformes; family Salmonidae; genus Oncorhynchus; species Oncorhynchus clarkii. Next base: position 29,952,938 of record NC_092174.1, read on the forward strand.
TTCCATGTTGGTTCAACATAATTTCATAGAAAATTCAACCAGTGTGTGCCCAGTGTGTTGTCTTTTCCAATTCTGTATTTCCTCCAGTTGTCTTTCCACCATGTCTCTTCAGAAACTGAAAGGAAGCGAAAACTATTTTTCTCTCAATCAGATTGATATTTGCTTCCATTGCGGTATATTTCCAATTTGCATTAGACTAATTTATATGAAGATTCTCAAACTGCATAGTGATTTGAAGAGTACCTGTCTAGATTACACAATAACTAACTAATGCAAATTTTGGCTCTTTTTCCTCAGCTTTTACCGACAGATCCCCCAAAGAAGCCAGACCCAGTCACTTCAGAAACAGTCGTGTTCTGGGGACTGCGGTTATGGCAGGTTATTGGCATCTTCTCTATGTTTATTCTAGCAGTCAGTAAGTATTTCTCCAAACCTGTCATAATCGTGTGCCAGACTCATTCACAATGATTTATGAGATGAGAATATTCACACACATTCACTTAAGTATCTATCAATCTCACATCAATTCTCCCTTCCAATTCTATTTTACATAAATCACATTAATAAAATGAATGTATAAATCAGTCAGTTAGTCACTCAGTTAGTTAGTTAGTCAGTCAATCTGTTAGTTAGTTAGTCAGCCAGTTCGTTAGTCCATTAGTTAGCCCATCAGTTAGTTAGTAAGTTAGTTCGTCAGTCAGTCAGTCAGTCAGCCAGTCAATAATTTAGTCATTCAGCCATTTAGTTAGTCAGCCAATTAGTTAGTCCATCAGTTAGTTAGTCAGTTAGTTAGTTAGTTAGTCAGCCAGTTAGTCCATCAGTTAGTCAATGTCAGTCAGTTAGTCCATCAGTTAGTCAATGTCAGTCAGTTAGTTAGTCAGTTAGTCAGTTAATCAGTCAGTCAGTTAATCAGTTAGTCAGTCAATTAGTCAGTCAGTTAGTCCATCAATTAGTCATTCAGTTGGTCAGTCAGTCAGTCAGTCTGCAGTTAGTTAGTCAGTCAGCAAGTTAGTCAGCCAGTTATTCAGTTAGTCAGTCAGTCAGTAAGTTAGTCAGTTAGTTAGTTAGTGCATCAGTTATTCAATGTCAGTCAGTCAGTCAGTTAGTCAGTCGGTTAGTCAGACAGTTAGTCAGCCAGTCAGTCAATTAGTCAGTAAGTCAGTTAGTCAGTCAGTCTGCAGTTAGTCAGTCAGTCAGTCAATCATTCAGTCAGTTAGTCAGTCAGTCAGTCAATTAGTCAGTTAGTTAGTCAGTCATTTAGGTAGTCAGTCAGTCAGCCAGTCAGTCAGTAAGTCAGTCAGTCGGTTAGTCAGTCAGTCAGCCAGTCAGTCAATTAGTCAGTCAGTCAGTTAGTCAGTTAGTCAATCAGTCAGTCAGTCAATTAGTCAGTCAGTCATTTAGTCAGTCAGCCAGTCAGTTAGTCAGTCAGTTAGCCAGTCAGTCAGTCAGTCAGTGCGTCAGTGCGTCAGTCAGTCAGTCAGTCAGTCAGTCAATTAAGCCACAATGCCACAGCTCAGCTACAGTGGGTATCATAAGTATCCATACCCGTTTTCACATTTTGTTGCATTACAAGGGGGGATTGAAAAATTAAATGATAGGGGTTGAATGATTTTCTAAGGACATGCCAGACAGTGTCTGAGAAAGGCTCAAAGAATTGCCAAACACTCCAGCCACCCAAAACATTGACTATTCTCCATACTCCATAGCATCAATGCTCAGACCAACAGACTCCTAAACAGCTTCTATCCCCTGGCAATGAGACGGGTTAAATGGCTAACAGCTACTGCTCTCCCTCTCCCACAGACTATCCACACCGGCTCTATGCCCATCCACAGGTCTCTACCCACTCTGACACAAACACCTTCACTGTCACACTTGTTTTTTTGTTATTTTTTTATTTAATTTCTATATTTTTTTGACCCCAATTTCGTTATATCCAACTGCGATCCAATCTTGAGACAATCTCAAATCTTGTCTCATCGCTGCAACTTCCCAACGGACTAGGGATAGGCGAAGGTCGAGTCATGTGTGCTCCGAAACAAGACCAGCCAAACCACGCTTCTTAACACCCACCCGCTTAACCCGGAAGCCAACTGCACCAACGTGTTGAAGGGAAACACCGCTCAACTGATTACAGAAGTCTGCCTGCAGGCGCCCAGCCTGCCAAAAGGAGTTGCTAGAGCGAGAAGAGCCAAGTAAACTATTCTCGGCCAAACACTCCCCTAACCTGGATGAAGCTGGGCCAATTGTGCGCCGCTCTGTGGGACTCCTGGCCACGGCCTGTTGTGACACAGCCTGGGATCAATCCCTGGTCTGTAGTGACACCTCAAGCACTGTGATGCAGTGCCTTAGACCGCTGCGGCACTTGGGAAGCCACACTCTTGTGTTTTATATATACACTACCGTTCAAAAGTTTGGGGTCACTTAGAAATGTCCTTGTTATTGAAAGAAAAGCACATTTTTTGGCCATTAAAATAACATCAAATTGATCAGAAATACAGTGTCGACATTGTTAATGTTGTATATGACTATTGTAGCTGGAAATGTCAGATATTTTATGGAATTTCTACATAGGCGTACAGAGGCCAATTATCAGCAACCATCACTCCTGTGTTCCAATGGCACGTTGTGTTAGCTAATCCAAGTTTATCATTTCAAAAGGCTAATTGATCATTAGAAAACCCTTTTGCAATTATGTTAGCACAGCTGAAAACTGTTGTCCTGTTTAAAACTTCTTAGGGCTGCAATCCCGTTAACGGGATGGATATGACAACAGCTAGTGAAAGTGCAGGGCGCCAAATTCAAAACAACAGATATCTCATAATTAAAATTCCTCAAACATACATGTATTTTATACCGTTTTAAAGGTAATCTTGTTGTTAATCCCACCACAGTGTCCGATTTCAAATAGGCTTTACATCGAAAACACCACAAACGATTATGTTAGGTCACCACCAACTCACAGAAAAATTCAGCCATTTTTCCAGCCAAAGAGAGGAGTCACAAAAAGGACAAATAGAGATAAAATGTATCACTAACCTTTGATGATCTTCATCAGATGACACTCATAGGACTTTATGTTACACAATACATGTATGTTTTGTTTGATAAAGTTCATATTTAAATAAAGAAACCTTAGTATACATTGGCGCGTTACGTTCACTAGCTCCAAAAACATCCGGTGATATTGCAGAGAGCCACATAATTTTACAGAAATACTCATTATAATGTTGATAAATACAATTGTTAGATATGGAAATATAGATTTACCTCTCCTTAATGCAACCGCTGTCTCGGATTTCAAAAAAACTTTACGTTAAAACCAAACTATGCAATAATCTGAGAACAGCGCTAAGAAAAAAACAATTATCCGCCATGTTCGAGTCAACAGAAATCAGAAATAACATTATAAATAATCCCTTGCCTTTGATGATCTTCATCAGAATGCACTCCCAGGAATCCTAGTTCCACAATAAATGCTTGATTTGTTTGATAATGTCCATTATTTTTGTCCAAGTAGCTACTTTTGTTAGCGTGTTTAGTACACAAATCCAAACACTTGTGAAGGTCCAGCCGAACGTCGGACGAAAACTTAAAAAAGTTATATTATAGGTCGAAGAAACTTGTCAAACTAAGTATAGAATCAATCTTTAGGATGTTATCATAAATCATCAATAACGTCCCAACCGGAGAATTCCTATGTCTGTAGAGAAGCAATGGAACGCAGGTCGCTATCATGTGAAATGCGCGTGACCAGGACCTGGCTCTCTGCCAGACTACTGACTCAAACAGCTCCCATCCGGCTCCACAACACAGTAGAAGCCTCATTCAAGTTTCTAAAGACGGTTGATATCTAGTGGAAGCCTTAGGAGTGGAAGCCACAATATCCCACTGTGTATTCAATAGGGGCTGGGTTGAAAATCAACCGACCTCAGATTTCCCACTTCCTGTTTGGATTTCTGCTCAGGTTTTTGCCTGCCATATGAGTTATGTTATACTCACAGACATCATTCAAACAGTTTTAGAAACTTCAGAGTGTTTTCTATCCAATACTAATAATAATATGCATATTTTAGCAACTGGGGACTGAGGAGCAGGCCGTTTACTCTGGCCACCTCTGAGCACCTTTCATCCAAGCTACTAAATACTGCCCCTGCAGCCATAAGAAGTTAAAGAAGCAGTAACACTGGCCTTCTTTAGACTAGTTGAGTATCTGGAGCATCAGCATTTGTGGGTTCGATTACAGGCTCAAAATGGCTAGAAACAAAGACCTTTCTGCTGAAACTCATCAGTCTATTCTTGATCTGAGAAATAAAAGCTTTTCCATGCGAGAAATTGCCAAGAAACTGAAGATCTCATACAACGCTGTGTACTACTCCCTTCACAGAACAGCGCAAACTGGCTCTAACCAGAATAGTCCTCAACTGGCAGCTTCATTAAATAGTACCCGCAAAACACCAGTCTCAACGTCAACAGTGAAGAGGCGACTCCGGGATGCTGTCCTTCTAGGCAGAGTTCCGTTGTCCAGTGTCTGTGTTTTTTTGTTCATCTTAATCTTTTCTTTTTATTGGCCAGTCTGAGATATGGCTTTTTCTTTGCAACTCTGCCTATAAGGCCAGCATCCCGAAGTCGCCTCTTCACTGTTGATGTTGAGACTGGTGTTTTGTGGGTACTATTTACTGAGGACTAGTGAGGCCAGGTGAGGATTTGTGAGGTGTCTGAGACAGGTTAAAGAATACTTTTTAAGCCTTGAGACAACTGAGACATTGCGCACGTGTACCATTCAGAGGGTGAATGGGCAAGACAGAAGCTTGAAGTGCCTTTGAATTAAATATTGTAGTAGGTGCCAGGCACACCGGTTTGTGTGAAGAATTGCAACATGGGCCAGCTTCCCTGTGGATCGCTTTCAACACCATGTAGAGTCCATGCCCCGACGAATTGAAGCTGTTCTGAGGGCAAAAGGGGGTGTGCAACTCAATATTAGGAAGGTGTTCTTAATGTTTTGTACACTCAGTTGTCGTGTCTTTGGCTATGCCGGATTAAGTGATATGACATGCTATTCTATAAAATCCTTTCTCTGTAATTAATATTACCTGATTGAGCTAATCATGTAAATGTAATTAACTAGAAAGTCGGGGCACCACAAAATAATATTTATAGAGCAGTTTTCTTCCGAATAAACTCTTAAAGACCTTCATCAATAGCAGTCAATATTAATCGTCACCTTATTTCAGTCTCATCTGAAAGTTGTAAATTCTTGGTTATCTTCACGAACGCTGGCTAACAAGTTGAATCAGCAATACAAAATTGGGTTTAATTATTTATTTACTAAATACTTAACTAATCACACAGAATTACATATACACAGAATGAATCATACCTTGATACAAATTATGTCATAAAGGAAGCAGATATGACAGCTGGTTACACAAAGGGAAGTGGGTTGGGTTTGAGTGAAAGAGCGGGAAGACTGAGGAACAAGTACAATATCCTATGCATTCTAAATATTTATTTATATTTATATTTACTCTGAGCTCCGCTTCAATTGGTTGGTGGTAGATGGATAGCTGTGTTGCCCAACAGAGTCCTTTGTCCTTTGAAGAGTGTCTCTGGTGGTGAACGGCATACGTTGTCATGTCGTCGTTGTGTGGTAGATGGGATACTCTGTCCGTCTTTTATTAGCCAACGTTTACAGCGGCCGCTGCTAACTCAACGGCTAGGAGGTGTCACTTCTGTAGCGAATAAGAGTTCAAAGTTCATACCATTTGCAACCAAACCTCACGCTGAGGTTGGCTTCATTCTGTAGTTATTATCTGAATCCTTCTGACATCGGACCGTCATCCTAATGTACCCGGAACAGGAGGTTACATTTTTGTCAAGGGCTTATATAGTGGAAGGAGAGAAGGGTGTGTTTCATAGTTTACAACCCATGTCTCTTCACAGGGGCGGGCCAATGATTGAGCAGAGCCCTAACCTTATGAAAACCCAAATCTTTCATTTGGAAGCTAAAATTACATTTAATCTTTTCACAAATAATTTTATATTTAAACATTTGAATTGCACAACAATTCCATGTGAATCTGATAACTATAATGTGTAGACTTTCCCAGATACTGTCACGTTCTGACCTATTTCCTTTGTTTTGTATTTATTTAGTATGGTCAGGGCGTGAGTTGGGTGGGCAGTCTATGTTTGTTTTTCTATGTTTTGGGGCATTTCTATGTTTCGGCCTAGTATGGTTCTCAATCAGAGGCAGGTGTCATTAGTTGTCTCTGATTGAGAATCATACTTAGGTAGCCTGGGTTGCACTGTTTGTTTGTGGGTGATTAGGTATGTTAGTGGCTTGTGTCAGCACAGGTCTCATTTTGTAGCTTCACGGTCGAATTTGGTTTATTGTTTTTGTTACTCTTTTGTATAGTGTTCAGTCTTTCTTTATTAAAGATCTACCATGGACACTTACCACGCCGCATATTGGTCCTCTGATCCTTTTCGCCTCTCCTCTTCAGATGAAGAGGAGGACGACCGTGACAGATACAGTTTATGTCATCCTGTCATCAGTCATAATGTCTCAGATGAGAACCGAACTGACATCATATTCATTAAGTACCAACGCATATTTTCAACTGGTTCTATTACCGAAAAATGGTTCCTTTCCCCCAACTTGTTTGATGTTCCCAGACTCTCTATGTTTAACAACGGCTATTCAAGAGTCCCTCATGTAGAGTCAAGAGAGATGGAAGGGAGAAAGGTATTTATGGGGGGGTCATAAACCTTACCCACAGGCCAACATCATGACACCGTATATATTATTATTACTATCAATACATTGTTCGGAAAGAGCTCTTAAGGGAATAATTTCACTGTACTGTTTTACAGCTGTTGTATCCTGTGCACATGACAAAAAAACTTAGAACTTGAAACTTTGAAACGTGAAGTTAATAATTATGCCGTGGATGATGAATTAAACTACCCAGACACATCAAAGATACAGTCGTCCTTCTGAACTGAGCTGTAGGACAGGATGGAAACTGCTCAGGGATGTTATTGGTGATTTTAAAACAGATACAGAGTTCAATGGCTGTGATGGGAGAACACTGAGGATGGATTAAAAAAAAAACATTGTCGTGACTCCACCATAATGACCTAAATGACGGAGTGAAAAAAATGATACAGAATACAAATTTTCTATAACATGAAACAAAGGACCAAAGTAATGATGCAAAAACACCATGTATGTAATTTTTGGCCTAAATGCAAAGCCTTATGTTTGGTGCAAATCCAACAGAACACGTCACTGAGTAACTGCCACCTTATTTTCAAGCATGGTGGTGGCTGCATCATTGTATGTGTTTGCTTGACATCGGCAACGACTGGGGAGTATTTCTGGATAAAAATAAATGGGAGAGAGCTAAGCGCAGCCAAAATCCTAAAGGAAAATCTGCTTCAGTCTGCTTTACACCAGACACTATGAGAGGAATTTCACCTTTAAGCAGGAAAATAACCTACTGTACAACACAAGGCCACATCTAGACTGGAGTTGCTTACCAAGAAGAGAGTGAATGTTCCTGCTTGGCTAAGTCAGCAAGACAAAGGAGCTGATCGTGCACCAAGGCTGGAACCAACAGGACGCTCCATAGCTTCTACTCCCAATTCATAACACTGCTAAACAAGATTGCTAAATAGCTAATGAAATGGCTAGCCGGATTAACTGCATTGACCCTTTTTGCATTAACTCTCCTACACTGACTCTATGCACACACACTGGACTCTAGCAAAACAAACTCAAATCAAATCACATTTTATGTCACATACACATGTTTAGCAGATGTTAATGCGAGTGTAGCAAAATGCTTGTGCTTCTAGTTCCGTAATAGTTCAGTAATATCTAACAAGTAATCTAACCTAACAATTTCACAACAACAACCTTATACACACAGGTGTAAAGGAATTAATAAGAATATGTACATAAAAATATATGAATGAGCGATGGCCGAAAAGCATAGGCAAGATGCAGTAGACGGTATAGAGTACAGTATATACATATGAGATGAGTAATGTAGGGTATGTAAACATGATATAAAGTGCCATTGTTTAAAGTGGCTAGTGATACATTTATTATATCAATTTTTGCATTATTAAAGTGGCTAGAGTTGAGTCAGTATGTTGGCAGCAGCCACTCAATGTGGCGCTGCTGCGTCATCTTCACCACGCTGTCTGTGTGGGTGGACCATTTCAGTTTGTCCGTGATGTGTACACCGAGGAACTTAAAACTTTCCACTCTCTCCACTACTGTCCTGTCGATGTGGATAGGGGGCTGCTCCCTCTGCTGTTTCCTGAAGTCCACGATCATCTCCTTTGTTTTGTTGACATTGAGTGTGAGGTTATTTTCCTGACACCACACTCCGAGGGCCCTCACCTCCGCCCTGTAGGCCGTCTCGTCGTTGTTGGTAATCAAGCCTACCACTGTAGTGTCATCTGCAAACTTGATGATTGAGTTGGAGGCGTGCATGGCCACGCAGTCGTGGGTGAACAGGGAGTACAGGAGAGGGCTGAGAATGCACCCTTTTGTTGAGGATCAGCCGGGTGGAGATGTTGTTACTTACCCTCACCACCTGGGGGCGTGTAGGTACACTCACAAATACTTACACTGACATCCCAACACATACATTTTTTTCACTCTCTCTCCTGCACTGACTATGCACACACACTGGACTCTACCCACACGCTCACACATACGTACATAGACAACCTAACACACACATACGCCCAAACACACACATAACACGCGCAGACAAGGATACTGACACCACACACACTCACACACACAGACATACTTTCACACTCACCACATACGTTGCTGCTACTGTCTATTATCTATCATGTTGCCTAGTCACTTTACCACTACCTGTACATAGCTACAGTTACCTCGTATCACTACACATAGACTCGGTACTGATACTCCCTGCCATTTTTACTCATTATTTTTATTCATTATTCAGTGTATTTATTTCTCGTGTCACTCTGTGTGTGTATATATATACATATATATATATATATATATATATATATATATATATATATATATATATATATATACATACATACACAGTTGAAGTCAGAAGTTTACATACACTTTAGCCAAATACATTTAAACTCAGTTTCTCACAATTCCTGACATTTAATCCTAGTAAAAATTCCCTGTCTTAGGTCAGTTAGGATCACCACTTTATTTTAAGAATGTAACATGTCAGAATAACAGTAGAGAGAATTATTTGTTTCAGCTTTTATTTCTTTCATCACATTCCCAGTGGGTCAGAAGTTTACATACACTTAATTAGTATTTGGTAGCATTGCCTTTAAATTGTTTAACTTGGGTCAATCATTTCGAGTAGCCTTCCACAAGCTTCCCATGGTTGGGATGGTGTTCTTTAGCTTGCAAGCATCCCCCTTTTTCCTCCAAACATAACGATGGTCATTATGGCCAAACAGTTCTATTTTTGTTTCATCAGACCAGAGGATATTTCTCCCAAAAGTACGATCTTTGTCCCCATGTGCAGTTGCAAACCGTAGTCTGGCAGTTTTATGGCAGTTTTGGAGCAGTGGCTTCTTTCTTGCTGAGCGGCCTTTCAGGTTACGTCGATATAGAACTCGTTTTACTGTGGAAATATATACTTTTGTACCTGTTTCCTCCAGCATCTTCACACTGTCCTTTGCTTTTGTTCTGGGATTGATTTGCACTTTTCGCACCAAAGTACGTTCATCTCTAGGAGACAGAACGTGTCTCCTTCCTGAGCGGTATGAATGATGCGTGGTCCCATGGTGTTTATACTTGTGTACTATTGTTTGTACAGATGAAACAACAAAAACAAAACTTTTGATTGGTAGTTTACATATTTTATCTTTAACTTTGCATTGTTGGAAAAGGACCCGTAAGTCAGCATTTCACTTTTCGTCTACACGTGTTGTTAGAAAGCATTTCATTTGATTTGAAGTTACAGTTTTAAATCTTCTTGAAAATCTGTAGAAAGACTTGAATATTGCTGTCTAGCCAGGATCCCCAACACCTTGACCAAGCTTGAAGAATTTTTTCAGGAATAATGAGCAAATATTGCACAACTCACAGAAGTAATTAGCTGCCAAAGGTGTTTTGAACATATATTGACTCAGGGGGGTGAATACTTATCAAACTAAGGTATATAAGTGTTTTATTTTTCATTAATCTAAGAGAAATGTTCGAACTTTTCCTCCACTTTGACATTACATAATATTTTGTGTTGATCATTGTCCAAAAATTACAATTAAATCCACTTTAATCCCACTTTGTAACACAAAATGTGATGAAATCCAAGGGGGTTGAATACTTATGATAGGCACTGTATTTGGCTTCATGGTCCAACTAGTTTGCATACTGAACAGATATATTGCATGATGCATGGAGAGGCGAATGTGTAATTTGTTCTTTTAATTGTGAGATGCAGGCTTTAGACCTTAGCCAAGTAAAACTGAACTCTATTATGTACTTCACATCAACAGAGTTGAGCAGCAACTAGTGTGGGCGGACTGGAGCTCCTACCTACATCACATAAAAGTTTGTATAAAAAACAATGGATTTCGGGCCTCCCGAGTAACGCAGTGGTGTGTGCCACTAGAGATTCTGGGTTTGAGTCCCAGCTCTGTCGCAGCTGGCCGCAACCGGGAGACCCATGGAGCGACGCAAAATTGGCCCAGTGTCGTCCGGGTTAGGGGAGGGTTTAGCCGGCAGGGATGTCCTTATCCCATCGTGTACTAGCTACTCCTGTGGCGTGCTGGGCGCAGTGCACACTGACACGGTCGCAAGGTGTACGCTGTTCCCTCCGACACATTGGTGCGACTGGCTTCCGGGTTAAGTAGGCATTGCATCAAGAAGCAGTGCGGCTTGGTTGGGTTGTGTTTCGAAGGATGCACGGCTCTCGACCTTCGCCTCTCCTTAGTCCATATGGGAGTTGCAGCGATGAGACAAGACTGTAACTACCAACTGGATACTGTGAAATTGGGGAGAAAAGGGGTACAAAAATATATTTATATATTTTTAAAATACTATGGATTTCAGCACCCAAAGAACAGTACTCAATTACACGGGACAATGTGTGGAGTTGAGTTTGTACTTGGCTAAAGAGACGTTGGTCTCATGGGGACTCTGCTAAAATAAAGGTAAAATAAATATCATGGTCCTGTAATATTATATGCGCTGAATTGTCATGATGGTTATTATGAGGAAGGGTTCCAAATGGTAATGGCATCGTCTGTTTGTGATTGGTTTATCAAACCACATGATGCATGGTTCAATAAGGGGTGGAGGACAGCAATTGCACTTCACAAGACAATGATGGCATTCTAGTTTAGTGATAATCCATCAGACAGTAATAATTTACCATGTCATGACAGAGCCCAAATGAACAAAAAGGAAAATAGTCTGATAACAGTGGATAATGAAGTGTCACGTATACAGTTATATAATAGCTGTAATGTGACACAGTTGAGTAGTGTCTAATTCAAAACGTCTTCAGATGTACTTCAGAAACACATAACATTCCACATAGGAAATACTATTATATTTTATCTTTCTCTCTTCGTCTCCCTCTTTCTCCATTTGTAAGTCATAACCCTATGCTGCATCTTCAAATGCCGTATCCCCAGGACAAAGAAGGAGATTGAGGCGCGACATGCTCAGAGAGTAGCAGCTAAGGACTACGCCAACACACTGGAGACAGTGCCTCCTCTCAACGAGCTCACAGAGATCCCAGGAGGTAAGTAGGCTAAAGCTCCTCTCAGAATCCCCTCAAGAATACTATGGTGCACATTATAGAAAATACCTTCTGCCCATGACAAAAGTTCCAAGGAGTTAGTTGTGGTGTACATTTTAGGACATCTCTACTACTCTCTACGACAAAGTCCCTAAGAGGCAGGTGCGGTGTACATTTTAGCACATCCCTTCTCCTTGTGACAAATGTCCCTACTCTCTTGAACTACATTATAACTTTACGAATGGTAAAAAAGTCACACACTCATCTCTCCTTGGTGAAATAAATCCACAGCAAGGAGAAAATTAAGTGCGAGTTCTGGATGCTATTAATGAAATACCACCTGCTAAGCCTGTTTATACAGTAGGAGAATCATAGCTGTTTGACTTGGCACACTAACGAGACTGGGCCCCTGACAGCTTTTGTATTAATTAATTTGATGTTTCTCTCAGATTTCATCATATTATGCTAATGGTCATCACTTCCAACCATTCGAAGCTAAGATATGTTTTCTCTCATTTCCGATGGATAACAAGCAGCACGAAATCTCACACCTCTGTCTGAATCTCTCTGGATGCAAATGGTGTTTTGAATTAGTTTAATGTGCCATATTGTCCCTGTCCTATCTGACTGAAGCTGTAGATGGAGTCAACATAGACATATAGTCTTGGAGATACAAACACACTCTGGATTATTGAATACAGGATATTCAAAGTTTCATTGACTTTACATTAAAGCGTTTTCCTCTTCTATGTCAGAGTCTGTCTCCTTTGCAACTGTTCTAACTTTCATGCCTTCCCTTTGGCTTCGTCCTCTCGCAATCCTTCATATTCCAACCCTATCCCTTCCATTTGACCTGTACCCTTCCTCTCCAAACCCTGTCTTTCCTCCTCTCTTCCTTGTGTTCCTCTTTCTCTTCATTCTCCCTCTTTTCCTCCTCATCCTCCCTGTCCTCCTCTTCCTACTCTCTATCCTCACACTTGTCTTCCACTCTATCCTCCCTCTCTTCCTCCCCCTCATCCATCTCTTCCTCTTCATCCTGTCCCTCCAGCGTTCCTGGACACTGCATTCCTCCCAACGGTCTCTGAGCAGGTCCAGACTCGCAGCGCCAGCAGCAGCCAGCTCCCAGTGGTGAGAGAGGAGGTGGTGCTCACTGGTCCCCTCACTCAGCCTGAGACTGGATGACTTTCCTCCCTCCTTCTCCTCCTTATCACTCAGCCTGAGACTGGATTACGTCCATCCCTCCATTTCCTACTTCTTATTGTTTCTTCTCAACTTCCCTCTCTCCACATTCCTATTTATGTTCTGACAAAATGGGAAATCCACTAGAGGGAATATTGGAGCATGAAGCTCAGCATTCAGTAATTCACAAAAAAGGAATGAATAGCTGAATAGAATAGTTCATTGAGTAACTCAGCGTTAGTCATTACTTCCCAGAAAGAATGACTTGGAGATTGTTGAGAATATTGCCGGCTGAAGAGTTACAATTGTAGGTGTTAAGTACTTGAAATGGGTTTTCACTATTTCCTCATCTGCTCTTTGTTGATATACTCATCCTTGTCGATCACACATTTTTTTATTATTTTACCTTTATTTAACTAGGCAAGTCAGTTAAAAACAAATTCTTATTTTCAATGACGGCCTAGGAACAGTGGGTTAACTGCCTGTTCAGGGGCAGAACCTTGTCAGCTCGGGGGTTTGAACGCTCTAACCACTAGGCTACCCTGTACATTGATTGTACATTGGACACAGAACTGCAAGTTCAGTATCTGGTAGCCAACTGTGGATTATGAAAAAATGTAGATTAATCTTTAAGGCTTCTTTCTGTCAGTGATGTTGCATGTCTATTCCTTGTCATTCGTTGTTTTTCCTTCTCTTCCTCTGACTCAATCTGTAAGCTTGGCTTTGAATAAATATAGCTTCCCTTTAATGCAAGCTTATACAGTAACACCCGTGATAACCAACCCAGACACATATACATATACATAATGCACAATATCAGTACTATACCACAATATTGGTATTATTATTTTTACAATAACATGAACAAAAGTATGCTTTTTGGGGACTGACTCTGTATTTGGATTGCTACCATAATGAAGTGTCAGTCAGAGACAAGCTTAATCCATGAGAGAAATCATAATCTACAGCTGTATATTATAATGCAGCATAAGGGGATACTGGCTCTAATATTTACGCAGTGAAGGCAGGCAGGCAGGCAGGCAGGCAGGCAGGCAATTATAAATGGAAAGGATTAACAGATATGGTTTATAATCGTGGATCCCACACAACTCTATCTGTTTACCCCGGGATTCATCCAAGCCTAACCTTTAAGAATCCATTCTGAAGAATGAAGAATCCATTCAAGAATCCATTTAAGACTCCATTCAATTTCCTAAATTGGAATCGGCCCCTACAGCAAAGAGGCTGTGGTAATACTGACATCCCTTCCTTCTCAAACGTTTTACTGCACACTTTACCTGCATGACCTAAATCAGTTGGGAACATTGGCAATTGGACCTACACTCAGAAATGAAGGTGCTATCTAGAACCTAAAAGTGTTGTTTGGCTGTCCCAATAGGAGAACCCTTTGAAATACCTTTGTTGGTTCCTGGTAGAACCCTTTTGGTTCCAAGAATAACCGTTTTGGGTCCCACTTAGAACCCTTTCCACAGAGGGTTCTACATGGAACCCCAAATTGTTCTACCTAGAACAAAAAAAGTGTGGAAAGAAAATCTTCCAACACATTGTACCAAACTCAAAAATCAAGTAAAATAACAGGAACATAACATCACTTAATGCGCCCAACTGAATAAAAAAAGGCCTGAGGCTGAGCCATGCTACTGGCTTCCACTCACAGACACAGCACCCGCACGGATAATGCTACCCAGCAACAACAACCACACAGCTTACACAACCTATGGTAGCCTAATGCCATCACTATCACCATGTAGGAGAGCAGACTTTTTGTAAAACACATAGGGTCGATAGAAAGATAGCAGTCACACACAGCATGAAGTTGAAAGATAAGCACTCAGACATAATAAGCCAGTAGGTCCCAATCACATAAGAAAACAAAAACACAACCATTAGACTAAGCATTTCCCAATTGAAATGTGAAATTATTCCTTCCATTTGCAAACATATTTTTCACATTCAGCACATAAAGTAGCCTAACCGGTGATCTAAAGTTTAAGTGGAACAATGTTCAACACACAATCTATTTTCAGAGATAGCTACCAACAGCAATCAAGCTGCAATAAAAAAACATGGTTCCACTCACCAGATGATAATCATTTGAAACTTAATTTGTTTAAAGTTAATCTTGAAAAGGGCGAATCTAACAAATTAGCGACATCTTTATCGATAACAGCTGCTGCTGCACACTTTTTACTAGCTTACAATAAAAGCTGGCTAGCTAGACTGTCGGAAAACTACTGCTCGCTATTTTGGCCTTTGAGAAGGCCCTTGTAAATTGAATGGCACATGCCTTTTATAAAGCTCAGGGGTGTCGAACAAATTCTCACGGGGGCTGCATTCGGTCTTCAACAATGCCCTGAGGGCCACATTGACAATTTGTTATTTCCTCACTGTCAAAATGGGATGAAAAAAATTCCATCTAGACTGTCTAGCTTTCATTTCGGGGATAATTAGCAAACTGGACACAGTAAAGAAACTGTATGAATGAATGTAAAAACATATATATTTATTTTCAATGTTAACCCTTTCCAACACTATTCGAAGAGATTCAATCAGAATATAATTTAAAAATAAAATTAGAATACAATTGAAATAGTATTGAAAAGATGAAATATAAATTCAAACAACGTTTATAATTAAAAACAATTATTTTACAAGTCCTTAGGCCTTCTCTGAAGACGTAGAAGGCCCTCACGGTTCCCCCCTGGCCTAAATTTTAAAAAATGGTTTCAGACAGCTTGGTTAAAGTGATAATGAAAAGATCATTCTAAATGTTAAATTCCGTAAGTGTTTGACATTCACAGGAGACGGTAAAGCAAACACCAGACAGGAGGAAACGATGAGGGGAGGATTAGGGACAAAGTGCAACTTCACTCCCCTAATTCTTTGCCTTACAGACAAGTGGAAAAGCTATTCAAATGAAAGTAGACATTATTCGAGCACACTTTGATCAGTCATGCACTGCGTTGTGTCAGTTTACTGGCTCTGATGCACACATACGCATGGTCACAAATGCACACGCAACCACATTTCATTCCCACAGAGGTGTCGGGTCATCTGAGGATTATTCAGATGACCCTACACATCCGCATGCAAAGACGAGTCAGGAGAAGGAGTGTGCATGTTGCACCTTGGCCTCCAACGGACAGACAGAAAACCAGAGAGAGTGACAAATAAAATAGTATTTGTTCACATGCTTCGTAAACAAAAGGTGAAGACTAACAGTGTGCATGCAAGTGTGTGTGTGCGGGTGTGCAAGACTGTGTGTGAGTGCGCCTGTGTGTCTCAGACTGAGAAAATAACACCATCAGTGAGAAGAGTTGTAGCCTAGGGACGTCACAGTGGGATGGAGGAAGATTGACTCTAAGTGTGACCACTATTTTCATAGTAATTACATCGGCTGGTACAGTGGAACTGAACATGTGGGTACACTGACATTGTATTTATGACTGTTTTGATCGATTTTGTAGTTCATTAAATCAGTAATCCAAATCAATAATTCTGGGATGAGGAGAGGGGGTTTGAGTGTGTTCATGGATCTACTGCAAATGTGTGTATTTACACATACCTGTAATGAATATAAAATCAAATTCATTTATAAAGCCCTTCTTACATCAGCTGATGTCACAAAGTGCTGTGTAGAAACCCAGCCTAAAACCCCCAAACAGCAAGCAATGCAGGTGTAGAAGCACAGTGGCTAGGAAAAACTCCATAGGAAGGCCAAAATCTAGGAAGAAACCTAGAGAGGAGCCATGATATGAGGGGAGGCCAGTCCTCTTCTGGCTGTGCCAGGTGGAAATTACAACAGAACATGGCCAAGATGTTCAAATGTTCATAGATGACCAGCAGGGTCAAATAATAATAATAATCAAAGTGGTTGTCGAGGGTGCAACAGGTCAGCTCCTCAGGAGTAAATGTCAGTTGGTTTTTCATAGCCGATCATTCAGAGTATATCTACCGCTCCTGCTGTCTCTAGAGAGTTGAAAACAGCAGGTCTGGGACAGGTAGCACGTCCGGTGAACAGGTCAGGGTTTCATAGCCGCAAGAAGAACAGTTGAAACTTGAGCAGCAGCACGGCCAGGTGGACTAGGGACAGCAACGAGTCATCAGGCCAGGTAGTCCTGAGGCATGGTTCTAGGGCTCAGGTCCTCCAAGAGAAAGAAAGAAAGAAAAAGAAAGCATACTTATATTCACACAGGACACCGGATAAGACAGGATAAATACTACAGATATAACAGACTGACCCTAGCCCCCCGACACAAACTACTGCAGCATAAATACTGGAGGCTGAGACAGGAGGGGTCAGGAGACACTGTGTCCCCGTCCGACGATACCCCCGGACAGGGCCAAACAGGCAGGTTATAACCCCAACCACTTTTCCAAAGCACAGCCCCCACTTACCATCCTGAGACAAGGCCGAGTATAGCCCAAGAAGATCTCCCCCACAGCACAACCCAAGTGGGGGGGGGAACACATCAGTAACTCAACCCACTCAAGTGACACACCCCTACTAGGGATGGCATGGAAGAGCACCAGTAAGCTAGTGACTCAGCCCTGTAATATGGTTAGGGGCAGAGAATCCCAGTGGAGAGAGGGGAACTGGCCAGGCAGAGACAGTTAGGGTTGTTCATTGCTCCAGTGCCTTTCCGTTCACCTTCGCACTCCTGAGCCAGACTACACTCAATCATAGGAACTACTGAAGAGATGAGTCTTCATTAAAGACTTAATGGTTGAGACAGAGTCTGCGTCTCACATGGATAGGCAGACCATTCCAAAAAAATGAAGCTCTGTAGGAGAAAGCCCTGCCTCCAGCTGTTTGCTTAGAAATTCCAGGGACAGTAAGGAGGCCTGTGTCTTGTGACCATAGCTTATGCATGTACAGCAGGACCAAATCAGAAAGATGGGTAGGCGCAAGCCCATGCAATGCTTTGTAGGTTAGCAGTAAAATCTTGAAATCAGCCCTTGCCTTAACAGGAAGTCAGTGTAGAGAGGCTAGCTCTGGAGTAATATGATAAAAAAATGTGGTTCTAGTCAAGATTCTAGCAGCCGTGTTTAGCACCAATTGAAGTTTATTTAGTGCTTTATCCGGGTAGTCGGAAAGTAGAGCATTGCAGTAGTCTAACCTAGAAGTGACAAAAGCATAGATTAATTTTTCTGCATCTCCCTAAATACTCAGGTAGAAAAAATATATAGATTGACGCACAGAGCGCAGCAGTTGTTAATTAAGCCTTCACAGAAGGCAATGGCCAAACACAGGTAGGCAGTCAAAAACAAACAATACCTCAACCATACAAACAGAAAGAACTGAACTAAATAGGGAGCAGGTGAGAAATGAACACAGGTGAAAATGAACAAAAATGAAAGACAGGGCTACGTCCAAGAACAAAGAAAAACACAAGGCTGACTAAGAAAAGCAGAACCGTACAGTTCCCCCCCACTGTACCAGTTCCCCCCCACTGTACCAGTTCCATAACGCAAGAGGGAGGAAGAATGGGTGTAGGGTCGGAGTTACTGGTCGGAAGGTCAAACTGGCAGGAGAGAGCATCAGCTTTTACGTTTTTCTTTTCAAGGATGTTAGTAACATGAAAATGGAAGTGTGTGAAGAGACCAGCGGGCTTCTCTGGAGTTTAATCTGTTGGCCCATCTGATATATTCCAGATTACAATGATCTGTTAGGACGAGAAAGGGATGTTGTGCGTCCTCCAACCAGTGGCGCCACTCCTCGAGGGCCAGCTTGATGGTGAGAAGTGCAGTTCCCCACATCGTTATTCCTCTCAGCTGGGAATAACTTCCTGGAGAAGAAGGCACAGGGATGTGATTTGGGAGGTGTTCCCACCCGCTGAGAGAGTATGGCTCCTACTCCAGAGGCTTCCACCTCAAGGGTGAAAGGAAGGTTCGGATCAGGTAGGCGAAGTACAGGAGCGGAGGTGAAGAGGTGTTTCAAGTTGTTGAACGCAGTCAGGGCGGTTTCAGTCCATTGAAGGGTCAGGGTCTTTTGGCTGGTAAGGGCAGTTAGGGGAGCGGCAGTAGAACTGAAGTTCTGAATGAACCGGCGATAGTAGTTGGAGAACCCAATGAAAAGTTGGAGTTCCTTAACGATGGTGGGTTTGGGCCCGTTATTGATGGGGGTGACTTTGTTCTCATCCATTCGGACCCCTCCAGGTGTCCGTAAGACGCTTACTGAGGTTACACAGTCTTCACATAAAGGTTATGGTCAAGGTGCCCTTAAAGAACCTTTTGCACATGCTGTATGTGTTCCTTCAGGGAGTGGGAGTAAATCAAGATGTCAACAATGTAGAAGATGAGAAAACCTCATTCATAAAGGATTGGAAGATGGCGGGGGCGTTCGTAAGGCATGAACAGGTATTCATAGTGCCCTCGAGCGGTGATAAAGGCCATCTTCCATTCATCACCTTCAAGTATACAGACAAGGTTATATGCACTTTGCAGGTCGAGTTTAGTATAGATGTTGGCGCGGCCCACTTGTTCAAGGGTCGCTGAGATCAGAGGAAGAGGCAAATGGTTCTTGACTATGTCATTCAGGGAACGACAATTAATACATGGACAAAGACCACCATACTTTTTTTTCCCAAGAAGAAGCTGGACGCAGCCGGTGAAGAAGGACGAATGAAACCGTTTGAGTGATTCAATGTAGTTCTCCATTGCCTAATTTTCCGGGATAGATAGGTGTAAACACGGCCCTTCGGTGGGGACACTCCAGGGAGTAAGTCAATAGCACAGTAAACTGGGCGATGTGGTGGCATAGTGGAGGCCTCGATTTTGCTGAAGACATTGCTGTACTGGGCGTATTCAGATGGTATGGTGGGTGGCACTGCCGAGGCAGAGTCCTCAATGGTGATGGCTCTGCAGGGTAGGCTGGGACAACTGGAGAAGCAAGTAGAAGACCAGGACAGTAGTTTACCTTGTTGTCACGAGATGGCAGGGTTGTGATGACAAAGCCAGGGCTGTCTGAGAACGAGTGTCTGTATTTGGGATGAGAGTTCCATGAGTTGAATGGTTTCGGCGTGGAAAACTCCAATCTGGAAGGTGACGCTCTGTATCAGAGAAGGACGACCGGAGGGAGAGTGATTGAATACCTCCTTGAAGAGGGTGCGGAAATGGGTCTTGGAGCCGAGTTCTGTGCTGTTGGCAGTCCATATGGCGGTGGGAATCCAGGGCTTTGCCTGTGAGTAGAGACACAAAATCCACCCTGCTCTTGTCGGTGACGAAGTTAGTGGGGTTGTGCTCTATGTATTTGCTGCATTGCAATGTCAGAAATCCCTCACAATTTGGTATTGTGATGCAATCATTTCCATTGTAATTTTTATTTTTTTTGTAAAAAAATGTATTCCACCTTTATTTAACCAGGTAGGCTAGTTGAGAACAAGTTCTCATTTACAACTGCGACCTGGCCTAGATAAAGCAAATCAGTGCGACACAAACAACAACACAGAGTTACACATTGAATAAACAAACATACAGGCAATAATACAATAGAAAAAGTCTATATAAAGTGTGGTGCAAATGAGGTAGGATAAGGGAGGTGAGGCAATAAATAGGCCAGAAATAATTACTATATAGCAATTAAACACTAGAGTGATAGATGTGCAGAAGATGAGTGTGCAAGTAGAGATACTTAAGTGCAAAGAAGCAAAATAAATAACAGTATGGGGATGAGGTAGTTGGATGGGCTATTTACAGATGGGCTATGTATAGGTGCAGTGATCTGTGAGAGGATCTGACAACTGGTGCTTAAAGCTAGTGAGGGAGATATAAGACTCCAGCTTCAGTGATTTTTGCAGTTCGTTCCAGTCATTGGCAGCAGAGAACTGGAAGGAAAGGCGGCCAAAGGAGGAATTGGCTTTGGGGGTGACCAGTGCTATGGGTGGGTGCTGCTATGGTGACCAGTGAGCTGAGATAAGGCGGGGCTTTACCTAGCAAAGACTGGCGGGCAGGTGTGGGCAGCAATTGGTTGAAGAGCATGCATTTAGTTTTACTTGCTTTTAAGAGCAGTTGGAGGCCACGGATGGAAAGTTGTATGGGATTGAAGCTCGTCTGGAGGTTAGTTCACAGTGTCCAACGAAGGGCCAGAAGTATACAGAATGGTGTCATCTGCGTAGAGGTGGATCAGAGAATCACCAGCAGCAAGAGCAACATCATTGATGTGTACAGAGAAAAGTGACGGCCCAAGGATTGAACCCTGTGGCTCCCCCATAGAGACTGTCAGAGGTCCGGACAACAGGCCCTCCAATTTGACACACTGAACTCTGTCTGGGAAGTAGTTGGTGAACCAGGCGAGGCAGTCATTTGAGATACCAAGGCTGTTGAGTCTGCTGATAAGAATGTGATGATTGACAGAGTCGAAAGCCTTGGCCAGGTCGATGAATACAGCTGCACAGTATTGTCTCCTATCGATGGCGGTTATGATATCGTTTAGGACCTTGAGCGTGGCTGAGGTGCACCCATGACCAGCTCAGAACCAGATTGCATAGTGGAGACGGTAAGGTGGGATTCAAAATGTTTGGTGATCTGTTTGTTAACTTGACTTTCGAAGACCTTAGAAAGGCAGGGTAGGATAGATATAGGGAATATAGGGAATCTCAGACGATACGAAAGAGAGGTTGAACAGGCTAGTAATAGGGGTTGCAACAATTTTGGCAGATAATTTTAGAAAGAGAGGGTTCAGATTGTCTAGCCCGGCTGATTTGTAGGGGTCCATATTTTGCAGCTCTTCCAGAACATCAGCTATCAGGATTTGGGTGAAGGAGAAATGAGGGAGGCTTGGGCAAGTTGCTGTAGGGGGCGCAGGGCTGTTGACCGGGGTAGGGGTAGCAAGGTGGAAAGCATGGCCAGCCGTAGAAAAAGGCTTACTGAAATTCTCAATTATTGCAGATTTACTGGTGGTGATAGTGTTTCCTAGCCTCAGTGCAGTGGGCAGCTGGGAGGAGGTGCTCTTATTCTCCATGGACTTTACAGTGCCCCAGAACGTTTTGAAGTTTGTGCTACAGGATGCAAATTTCTGTTTGAAAAAGCTATCCTTTGCTTTCCTAACTGCCTGTGTATATTGGTTCCTAACTTTCCTCGCGGGGGCTATTCGATGCTAATGCAGTACATCACAGGATGTTTTTGTGCTGGTCATGTGCAGTCAGGTCTGGAGTGAACCAAGGGCTATACACCTGCATTGCTTGCTGTTTGGGGTTTTAGGCTGGGTTTCTGTATAGCACTTTGAGATATCAGCTGTTGTAAGAAGGGCTTTATCAATACATTTGTTTTGATTTGATTTATAGCTGTTCCTGGTTCTACATTTTTTGAATGGGGCATGCTTATTTAAGATGGTGAGGAAAACACTTTCAAAGAATAACCAGGCATCCTCTACTAACAGAATGAGGTCAATATCCTTCCAGGATACCGGGCCAGGTTGATTAGAAAGGCCTGCTCGCTGAAGTGTTTTAGGGAGCTTTTAGACAGTGATGAGGGGCGGTCATTTGACCGCAGACCCATTACGGACGCAGGCAATGAGGCAGTGAACACAGATCCTGGTTAAAGACAGCAGAGGTGTATTTGGAGGGCTAGGATGGTGTATTTGGTTAGGATGGTATCAGCAGGGCTCCATGTGGTAAAAGGGTCCAGGCCAATTGGCAAAATAGGTGTAGTGGCCAAACAATTTGTCCGATGGGCCTCTAACAATCCGATATGCTCTAGACAGCTAGCCGGCCGCAGCTAGCAGGCTAGCAGATGGGCATTCAGGGGACGTCGCGACGGAGGAGCCAGTTGAAAAACTCCCTCGGGTGATTTACGTTGGTAGTCCAGTCATGATGGGTCGGCGGGGGTCCAGGCCAATTGGCAAAATAGGTATTGTAGCCAAAGGAGTGGCTTTTGGACCTCTTCGGCTAGCCTTGAGTTGGGCCTAGCAACGGTTAGCTCCAGGCTAATTGGTTCTTGCTTCGGGACATGGACGTTAGCCAGGAGTGGCCACTCGAATAGCAGCTAGCTAGTTGCGATGATCCAGGTGAAAAAGGTTCAGAGCTTGAGGTAGGAATCCAGAGATATGGAGAAAAATAAGTCAGATTTGCTCTGGTTTGAGTCATGCTGTGCAGACTGGCGAGAGTTGGGCTAAAGGTAGCTGATGACCGCTAGCAGTAGCTAGCTGACTATTAGCTAGTAGCTAGTTTATGTTGGGGTTTACAGTTCAAAGTGTAAAGAAAATAGCAGATCCATACCACATTGGGGGAGGCGGATTGCAGGAGAGTATATTGAGGTTGAGGTTAAGAAAAATATTTAAAAAATATATGAAAAAAAAAAAAGATATTTTAAAAGATATATACGACAAGACAAGGATAAAATACGTCTGACTGCTACACCATCTTGGATGTAATGTGGAATGTTCATTCAAATTATGTTAACTGATGTGGCTCATATAATGGCATGTCAGTTGAGTTGAATCAAGAAATCACAGCACAGATTGATGGGTACACTTCTTACTATTACTTCCTGTTTTTACTTCCTCCTTTGCTCCAATGAGTTCACTGAAAATGGCTGCCGGTCCACCCATTATGCCATCATGGACTTGAATGGGGACTTCCATTCTATTTCTCTGTGTTTGCTCCTCTGTTACTGTATTCAAGCTGCGTTATACAAGTTTTGCATAATTTTAGCCAGTAGCTTTGAAAGTACTGC
Source organism: Oncorhynchus clarkii lewisi (assembly GCF_045791955.1). Lineage (NCBI taxonomy): Eukaryota > Metazoa > Chordata > Actinopteri > Salmoniformes > Salmonidae > Oncorhynchus > Oncorhynchus clarkii. Next base: position 29,976,595 of record NC_092174.1, read on the forward strand.
TTTGAAAGTACTGCTCACAAACCAAAATGGGTCCCCTTTTTGTGTGATATGTTATGAATCTAATTCATACAGTAATTCACACATTTGTTGCACTTAAGGTCCCGCTCAATTGCTTTAAGAAGGTATAGTAAGAAGCAGCAGTATCCTCTCCCTCTCAGCAGTGGTTTCGCCTAGAGCAGGAACTAGCACACCCAGGGTGTTACCATGGATGTTAAAGAGGGAGGGGGCATTCGGGAGGTAGGTAATCCTCGCAATCTTCACAGCTCTAGATTGTGGGAGCTGTTGAATTTTTCATTACAGAAATCCTCTCATGCATGGAGTGGACGTTGTAAGACATGCACACTGTGTTTGTCTTCATGCTGATTCACATGTTTAGTTGTAACAGATGGCATATAAACAGCTTTGTCTTTGTTAAAAATCCCTTTGGTCCGGCAGTCTAGGGGGGGATGGTGTCGAGACCCGTAACATAACTCATGCAAAGTGTAATAGTGACAAAGTAATGGTGAGAACGAAATAACCACGGGGGGGGGGGGGGGGGTCCAGGAAAAAGGGGCTGAGCTGGACCCAAGGAAAGAAACAAACATCCAAAAATACCCCTAAACTAGACTAGCCTACTTCCATACAGCTAACTAACTAACCAAAAATACAGTGGGTGGTCCGCCCAGTTCTAACTAGTGTTCTTAGACAAAGTAGTCCTACGGGTAGTGTATGCCCATGGGCAACTTGTCTTGGTTCCCCCTTTTCCCACCATCAAACACCATAACAAAACCAATACTCACAGGTGGGGACAAAGTGATATGGAGGTGCTAAAACAAAACAAAAGAGCTCAATCCAGAGAAAGAGAGATTGCGACACAGAGAGATTGAAACACAAAGAGATCGAGCTCCTGAGAAAACAACTGATTGGGTTTTTAAACCAAGGGAAAGGAAATGTGATAGGGTAAGGGAAAATGAGGTGTGTCTTCTGATTGATGACTGCATGTTGACTGATTGGGGAATGATGATTGCCACCTGTGAGGAGGGGAGAAGGAGAGAAAAGAAATACACACACACACACACACACACACACACACACACACAGGATACACACAGAATACCTGTATCCGCAACAGTCTTCATCTAAATAGTTTCAATACTTTCATCTATCTCAAAATGCCATTTGACTTTGGAAACAATGAATAAATACATGTAAAACAATGAATAAATACACATCAATGGATATGCTGGATCAAGGAAGGGATATAACCATCCACATTGCCTTCAAAAAGTATTCATACACCTTTAATTAGCACACATTTTGTTGCGTTACAGTTGAATTAAAAATGGATTCAATAGATTGTTTTTCTTACCCATCTACACACAAAAAACATGACAAAGTGAAAACATGTTTCAACACATTTTTGCAAATTTATTGAGAATGAAATACAGAAATGTACATACGTATTAACACCCCTGAGTCAATACATGTTAGAATCACCTTTGGCAGTGTTTACAGTCATCATGGATTAGTCTCTAAGAGCCTTGCACACCTGGATTGTACAATATTTTCCCATTATTATAAAATAAATGATCAAGCTCTGCCAAATTGGTTGTTGATCATTGCTAGACAACCATTTACAGTTGAAGTTTACATACACCTTAGCCAAATACATTTAAACTCAGTTTTTCTAAATTCCTGACATTTAATCAGAGCAAAAATTCCCTGTTATAGGTCAGTTAGGATCACCACTATATTGTAAGAATGTGAAATGTCAGAGTAACAGTAGATAGAATGATTTATTTCAGCTTTTATTTCTTTCATCACATTCCCAGTGGGTCAGAAGTTTACATACACTCAATTAGTATTTGGTAGCATTGCCTTTAAATTGTTTAACTTGGGTCAAACGTTTTGGGTAGCCTTCCACAAGCATCCCACAATAAATTGGGTGAATTTTGGCCCATTCCTCCTGACAGAGCTGGTGTAACTGAGTCAGGTTTGTAGGCCTCCTTGCTCGCACACGCTTTTTCAGTTCTGTCCACACATTTTCTATAGGAATGAGGTTGGGGTTTTGTGATGGCCAATCCAATACCTTGACTTTGTTGTCCTTAAGCCATTTTGTCACAACTTTGGAAGTATACTTGGGGTCATTGTCCATTTGGAAGACCCATTTGCAACCAAGCTTTAATTTCCTGACTGATGTCTTGAGATGTTGCTTCAATATATCCACATAATTTCCTACCTCATGATGCCATCTATTTTGTGATGTGCACCAGTCCCTCCTGCAGCAAAGCACCCCCACAACATGATGCTGCCACTCCCGTGCTTCACGGTTGAGATGGTGTTCTTCGGCTTGCAAGCCTCCCCCTCTTTCCTCCAACGATGGTCATTATGGCCAAAAAGTTGTATTTTTGTTTCATCAGACCAGAGGACATTTCTCCAAAAAGTACAATCTTTGTCCCCATGTGCAGTTGCAAACCGTAGTCTAGCTTTTTTATGTTGGTTTTGGAGCAGTGGCTTCTTCCTTGCTGAACGGCCTTTCAGGTTATGTTGATATAAGACTTGTTTTACTGTGGATATAGATACTTTTGTACCCGTTTCCTCCAGCATCTTCACAAGGTCCTTTGCTGTTGTTCTGGGATTGATTTGCACTTTTCGCACCAAAGTACGTTAATCTATAGGAGACAGAACACATCTCCTTTCTGAGCGGTATGACAGCTGCGTGGTCCCATGGTGTTCATACTTGCGTACTATTGTTTGTACAGATGAACGTGGTACCTTCATGCATTTGGAAATTGCTCCCAATGATGAACCAGACTTGTGGAGGTCTACAGTTCTTTTTCTGAGGACTTGGGGTTCTTTCTTTAGATTTTCCCATGACGTCAAGCAAAGAGGCATGAGTTTGAGGGTAGGCCTTGAAATACATCCACAGGTACACCTCCAATTGACTCAAATTGTGTTAATTAGCCTATCAGAAGCTTCTAAAGCCATGACATAATTTTCTGGAATTTTCCAAGCTGTTTAAAGAAACAATCAACTTGGTGTTTGTAAACTTCTGACCCACTGGAATTGTGATACAGTGAATTATAAGTGAAATAATCTCTCTGTAAACAATTGTTGTAAAAATTACTTGTGTCATGCACAAAGTAGATGTCCTAACCGACTTGCCAAAACCATAGTTTGTTATCAAGAAATTTGTGTATGTATACTTACGACTTCAACTGTATAAACAGTACCAGTTAAAAGTTTGGACACACCTACTCACTCAAGGGTTTTTCTTTATTTTTACTATTTTCTACATTGTAGACATAAAAACTGTGAAATTAAACATATGGAATCATGTAGTAACCAAAAAAGTTTTAAATAAATCATAATATATTTGAGATTTTTCCAAGTAGCCACCCTTTGCCTTGTTGACAGCTTTGCACACTCTTGGCATTCTCTCAACCAACTTCATGAGGTAATCACCTGGAATGCTTTTCCAACAGTCTTGAAGGAGTTCCCACATATGCTGAGCACTTGTTGGCTGCTTTTCCTTCACTCTGCCGTCCAACTCATCCCAAACCATCTCAATTGGGTTGCGGTTGGGTGATTGTTGAGGCCAGGTCATCTGATGCAGCACTCCATCACTCTCCTTCTTGGTCAAATAGCCCTTACAGAGCCTGTTTTTTGGGTCATTGTCCTGTTGAAAAACAAATGATAGTCCCACTAAGTGCAAACCAGATGGGGCAGCGTATTGCTGCAGAATGCTGTGGTAGCCATGCTGGTTAAGTGTGCCCTGAATTCTAAATAAATCACAGTGTCACCAGCAAAGCATCCCCACACCATTACAACTTCGCCTCCATGCTTCACAGTGGGAACCACACATGCGGACATCATCCGTTCACCTACTCTGCGTCCCACAAAGACACAGCGGTTGGAACCAAAAATCTAAAATTTGGACTAATAAGACCAAAGGACAGATTTCCATCGGTCTAATATCCATTGCTTGTGGTTCTTGGCCCAAGCAAGTCTCTTCTTATTGGTGTCCTTTAGTAGTGGTTTCTTTGCAGAAATTCGACCATGAAGGCCTGATTCACGCAGTCTCCTCTAAACAGCTGATGTTGAGGTGTGTCTGTTACTTGAAATCTATGAAGCGTTTATTTGGGCTGCAATCTGAGGTGCTGCAATCTGAGGGTATTTAAGATACTTTTACAGAGTTAGGGTTTCAAACATTTTCAGAAGATGGACAGGAACTCTGCTGTCCTAGCATCAGTGGGAAGCTCGTTCCTACCTTGACCTGGGTTCACCTTACATTTTGATTGGTTCTCGGATGTGGAGCAAACAAAACTTATAGCATAGAACAAACATAGTTATTTTGATGTTGTGTAGTACAGAAGCCATTTAGATTGTTATGTTTGTCGTGATCAGTTACCAGGATTATGAAATCCTCTGGAGTGCAGATTGCCTACAGTACTTCATGGCCTTCTGGTAGATTCAAACGTAGGTAATCAAATATTTTTATATTTCAAATACCCATAATTTGTTTCCCAGCCAGCCCAGTAAACGTATGAAACCTCATTAGTAGAATATATAGGCCGTTTTCATTAGAATGGAGAAAGACAGATGTACTGTGACCCACTGAAGGTAGGGTTCTCTTTGCCGGGATTATATATTTTCCTTTCCACTTACCAGATATTATTGCTGTCAGAGGTCTTGATGATAACAAATGCTATTGTTGCGGCCTCCAAGTGATTGTTCCCTCTTGTGCTTTTTATCCTTCTAGCTGTAGTTGTGGAGAAAAAAGAAGCGGTAACAACGGTCTCAGGAAAAGTGGACGGTGACAAGGGGGAAAAGAAGACCAAGGGAAAGAAAGAGGGCAAGGGTGCCAAGGAGGAAAAGGGTGATGAAAAGGAGGGATCAACTAAGAAAAAAGGAGAAAAAGGTGAAAAGGAAGGAGGAAAGAAAGGAGAAGCAAGTGAAGTAAAAGGGAAGAAGATAGAGAAAGGAGGAGGTGATAAAGGAGGAGGTGCAAAAGGAGGCGCAAAGGGGGGAGCCAAAAAACCTGCTGTGAAAAAGTGAACACTGGGCCGGAAACACACATTTATTTTTTTACTTGTCGATTTTTTTATACTTTTTGTAAATATGGAATGCGTATAATATTGTATATAATGAGAATAAAAGTACATTAATTTCTTTAACCTGTATGTAAGTTCTTGTTCGAACAAGAACAGAATTACTATAGGATTGCAGTCATGTTTCAAATTCAATGAACACTTCAGTTACAGTACAATTGTACATTTTAATGTCTTATTCACAATACAATGATGAACATTAGATTGGAATTTTATTTTATTTTAAACCCACGTTTACATTTACAACATTGACTTCAATCAACCGACTTTGAGTGAAATCAACCAGGTATGATGTGTCCTATTTCAAACACAAACAGTCACACCCTCTCTACTTATGGCATAAAGACTATTAATGAAAAATAACAACTCCTATCTCTTTGAGGACAGACACATTTTCAATATAAGATAAATAATAAAACAATGAAAATATCATGTAATTTTTACTTCCATGAGAGGTAACTTTCAAAAAACGAGTACAATATTAGCTCTGTTAAGTATTGGCCTGTTTACATACTGAATTTAAAAAACAATACATTTACATGATACAATCAATAAATCAAATCAAAAGAAATGTTATTGGTCACATACACATATTTAGCAGACGTTATTGCGGATGTAATGAAATGCTTGTGTTCCTAGCTCCAACAATAGGAAATATAATAGGGTATTAAAGTGCTCAAATATATAAAAATAAAAAATAAAATTCCTAATCAACACTGGCTCTAGCATTGCCCCCTCCGAACCAAACATGGACAGTTAAAGTTCAGACGGACATACATACAAAACATAATACTAATAATACTCCCAAACGTATCTACTTGTCAGTGGAATGTTTGTTGGCTGTAGGTTGGTTTAAGATAACCACTGTATAAGAAAATGGGGATATTCTACTGTATTTTTCATTTTCTTGTTGGCTTAGATGGCATCTTTAGGTAACACTTTCTCTAATGGTATCCTTACATCTCGCTTATATCACGCAACAGATCTTTGTGAGGCAGAAAATGATCTCCATCTTTATATTTAGCTCTACTCTTCAGTATAAAAGATCATGTGCCCTAACCATATAAGATCATGACAATAAATAGGAATAGCAAGCCACACCGAGATCAGAAATGAAACGTACATTGGGATGGACAGGGTTGAAAACGTATATGAACTATTGGGACGGATTGGGAATGAAACAGACATTGGGATGGACAGGGTTGAAAACGTATATGAACTATTGGGACGGATTGGGAATGAAACAGACATTGGGATGGACAGGGTTGAAAACGTATATGAACTATTGGGACGGATTGGGAATGAAACGGACATTGGGATGGACAGGGTTGAAAACGTATATGAACTATTGGGACGGATTGGGAATGAAACGGACAATGCGTGTTGGGACCTTGACATCTTTACACATAGCCTGGTGAATGAGTCTGTTTGTGCTTTAGCCAACTCCTCTCTGTGTTCTATGTGTTCATTAATTTTCATGCCAAACATACAGTATATACAGTAAGGCATGACAATGCTAGAAGAGTTGGCTACAGCACATACTGTACTGTATAGATCAGGCTACTTGACACACTCTAAAAGACACACATTCTGCTTCTGTGACAAACTAACAAACAAATCACTTAATCCCTTCACTTCACTCCCTGAACATTGTCTGGGAAGCAAACTGCAGTGTGATGGAAGTGAAATGTAAAGTGTAACTAGAAATATTTTCACAAAGTATATATTTCAGGAATAAGGCCTGGGGATGTGTGGTATATGGCCAATGTAATATACCACGGCTAAGGGCTGTTCTTATGCACGACGCAATGCGGAGTGCCTGGACACAGCCCTTAGCCGTGGTATTTTAGCCATATATCACAAACCCCAGAGGAGACTTAATGCTATTATAAACTGGTTACCTACGTAATTAGATCAGTAAAATGAAATGTTTTCTCATACCTCTTGGTATATGGCCTGATATACCATGGCCTTCAGCCAATCAGAATTCAGGGCTCAAACCTCCCACTTTATAAATGTGGATATAGAGTAGTGGGGGAGGGAACTGTAGGGTCAAAGTGTATACATGTGGATATACAGTAGCGGAGTGCAATTGAGTTCTTGACTCCCATCAACCTAAACTGCCATATTCACAGAATTACATGTGAGTATAGTGTAAATAGCTGTCTAATGTTATTACCTCTGATAGGCATTCTACTGAAATCTTAACTCTATGGTCCTGAATCCTCATACAGTATGTTGTCCCTCACCTATAGTATATATCCAGTTTCTATGTTTTTACCACTAAATACAATATAAATCATTCTACATTTTCAACATCCCTTAACATTTTCAACAGTCTGTACAAATATCAAATTATAGTTCTAATACATTTACATGACCTTTGATGCTATTTTAGCTCACAGCTAGAATGTATTTTATTATCATTGTAAACATTGTGACTTCTATGCAAATGCATACATACTGTATATACAAAAATAGCAGCAAAACACTGGACTATATAAAACATAACAGTTGTGTACTATTCAGTTCTGGTGTTCCTTCATACCGTCCGTCTCTTCATAAGTCTCCCTGGGAATTCTCCTGTGGAATTTGAGAATCCCTAGGAGTTCCTCATCTAATTAACATTCCGTATTTATTTTTTTACTGTTTTCTGCACCCTGAGTTTTGGAAAGGGTGCCTCCCTTTAAAACATTAATACAGTATTTTTCTACAATTCCATTATAATAATAATGGAATTATTTATTTTTATTTTATTTATTTGTCCTCTTTGAGCTGTCTCTACCACTCCATTTCTCCCAAAACTTTAGGTCCAATGCAGCCGTTTGTATCTCAATAACAAATCATTTCCGGGTAACAATTAAGTGCCTTACTGTGATTGTTTTCAATTAAAATGGTAAAAAATAAACCAAAATTCCTTCTTAGCAAAGAGTAATTTCTCAAGCAAGAATTTTGCTAGGACTATCTGGGAGTAGTCTGAGTTGGGAGAGGAAAACTGAAAACGAGCTATTATTTGCAGAGAGGTTTGGAACTCTCTTTCTTATTGGTCTATTAACTAATTTACCCCCTGGTGATATTGCCAGACAGGCCAAAATTCCATCCAACCAAAACAGGCAGAAATTTCAGGCGGTCTTTTCAAACGGCTCTTACATTAAAAGGGCATAATCATAATTTCCACAATTTTACAGTATTATTCAAACTTCAGAGTGTGGAAATATATGTAAAAAACAGGAAAATCACGTTTTGACTCCAATGAGCTCCAGGTTTTGGTTACTTTTGTGGCATTATATTTTGTGAAATATAATATTATTATTGAAGAATGTAATCATCAACACATCATGGAAAAAGCATAACCTTCATTAGCCATTGAATATTAGGATAGTCTCTTTCAAATAGCAAAAATACAAACTGTACAAAAAGTTGATACTCATGGGGAAAAGTAATCCATTGGGCTTTTCTCCATATAAATCAACTCTAGAAGCCAGCACACCTCTGAAACTACAGACTAGCTCCAACTGATGCACTAGAATGGAGGGTTTAGAGGACCTGAGTTTTATTCCCTTTTAGCTACATCAAAGTGAGTTGGGTCATCTCAATGTACATCCACATTTTCAAACAAATTGAAACGTACCTTCAGCCACAATCAATGCTGTCTGTTTCAGTCAGACACATTAGCCTACTGTTCATCCACAGACCATGGTTGGTATTCATCCATTATAAAGTACTTGCTGCAACACATTGAAGGCAGTGAAATAAAATCAACTGAGAAGCTTGACTGGTCTATGTGGTGCTATGTTTCATGGGAAGCTCTCAATTGCGCCCTCTCTCCTCTTCTCCTTTTCAAAACTCATTGGATGAGAAAGCCAGAGGTCCCTCTGGAGATGAGGAGAGAGGACACAAGGAGTATGTAATTGAGATCTTTCCCATGACTCATTCCTACAGAGATCGTTCTCCCAGTGGAGGCGCTATAGGCTGCCTGAAGGTCTCTCGCAAGAGGTCACATGATTGTCACATGACGGTCTCCCGCTCCTCCTCCACTACAGGCGAGGGTTTCTCCTCCTCAACAGAATGCGGTGGCACGTTACTGGATGGCTGCTCCTCCTCGGGAACATGTAACTCCTGTCCTGAGGAAGGGATGGAGTGCTCGGAGATGGAACCATTCTTCACGTACCCCGGGAGATTCCGGTGCCCGTTCACGGTGACGGGGCCCCCAAGGCGCGTGGTGAGGTGCAGTGCCAGGGGCCCACGGGCAGTGACGTTGGTTACACTGGTGTGAGACACCATAGGTCCATAACTATATGTGTTACTGCCACTACGGGCTTTACGTTTAAAGTCCAGCGCTAGTGTCCTCCTGCTCCACGATTTCTTAATTTCCGCTTGGACCTAAAGATGGAAAGAAATTAGATTGTCACTAAATAGATCTAATCTACTGTGACATACAATAATTGAGTCTCAGGTCTGTGCATGCTGTGACTGCAATTCATCTTGAACATTATATTATCTTTCAGGATTACATATTTTGTCTTAAATAAAATACTATAATGAGTCATTGCAGACATTTTCAAATAAATATATTAACAAAGTTGTTCAAAGTAGTTCTTACCTCCCCATTGCAGAAACAATATATAATTGCTACAAAGAATCCCTGAAAAGGATTAAAAAAAAACATTATTACATTTTTGCTTAAGCCTCAAAGTTCACAGGTTGACCTGTGCATCTATCCAGAGCACTCTGGAAGAATGCCATGCAATCTAAAGTGACTTCTTCACGTCATTGATACCAGCTGCTTACTCTGAAAACACTGAGCTGTGCTCTCTCAAAATCTTAACTCATCACAGTTTAATCACAACTCAAAAGCTAATTATGTGTAGCACACCACTAGAACAGATGCAGTGCCCCTTAGTGGATATTTTTAAAGTACTGTAGTAGCCCATCGTTTCGGATCCATTGCTGGCTGCCTGTGACTAAACCTATATACAGTAGTATATTAATTCATTATTTTGTTTGTTTGTTCATTCATTCATTAGTTAGTTTGTTCATTCATTCATCCATCCATGCTGTACAACATAAGTCGGTACCTGGAATGAATTGAATAGCATCTCATAGTGCATCTGTATCTGCCATGGGACTTCAGTCACTTCAGTATAAGGCATCGCCATGAACACTATGTAGTGGACACCAAACAGTGGCATCAGGACCAATGTAGACTTCAACAGTTTCCTGAATAAATACAAGCAAATGTTCATAAGATTATTTTTTCTTACAATCTACACTGAGCATACAAAACAGAACACCTTCCTAATATTGAGTTGTACCTCCTTTTGCCCTCATAACAGCCTCAATGTGTCAGGGCATGGACTCTACATGGTGTCAAAAGCGTTCCACAGGGATGCTGGCCCATTTTGACTCCAATGCTTCCCAGAGTTGTTTCAAGTTGGTGGGATGTCCTTTGGGTGGTGGACCATTCTTGATACACACAGGAAACTGTTAAGCTTTGAAAACCCAGCAGCGTTGTAGTTTTTGACACACTCAAACTGGTGCGCCTTGCACCTACTACCATACCACTTTCAAAGGCACTTAAATATATCTTCTTGCCCATTCACCCTCTTAATGGTACACATACACAATCCATGTCTTGTCTAAAGGCTTAAACACCCTTCTGTAACCTGTCTCCCCCCATTCATCTACACTGATTGAAGTGGATTTAATAGGTGATATCAATAAGGGATCATATCTTTCACCTGCTCAGTCTATGTCATGGAAATACATAGATTGTCATGTTTTGTACACTCTGTGTATTTATTGGCATTTTGCCCCATTGTTCATTATAATTTTTTTGCCAGCTACAAAGACAATCTACTGTACCTTTACAGTTCTGTACAGATTTCTACAGTTCTTTACAGATTTCAATGTGATTATTATTATTATACTTTTAACATGTATTTTTAGATTTACTGTGCGTGACATTTATGGTAATGAGGAGATTAAGTTGGATATTATCGTGGTCATTCACTGCATTATGCATTTTCATACATACTATGTATCACTGACATTATTGGTGGCATGTTTTGGTGTGATAAAGAGTCTATATTTCTATCAGCATGCTGGAGATAAAACAGAATACAAATGTCATGATAAAGCAGTCAGGGAAGGAGGAGCAGTCAGTCAGAGTAATGCTTCTTACCTGTACTGCTGTCTTGTGTCACATCTGCCAGCATTTGTCTCCCGAAGTTTAGTGGCCAGAACTCGTATTATATTCAGGAACAGCATAAAATTCACCTTTGAAAACAGAAAATGACACAATGTAGAACACCAAGGCCAAATCTCTCAAAAAGCAAATGGTGGTCATAGTGGTAAGTAATTGTGGTAAGTAAACGTGTCAATCGAAAACCTTAAATGCCATTACGCCAATTAAGATTTTCAATTGACATGTTTACTTACCACTATTGCTGTTAGAATTGGCACTTGTACGATCCACTTCAGATTGCCGGCACTTAGGTCCCAGCACCTGCAAGTGATAAACAGGGCATTTATGAAAAACTAATACAGGTAGGTATAATTGCTTAACTAATCGCTTTCAGGATCTGATCTGTTTCGGTTTATTCTAGTGTAGCAACAACACATGGGGAAGTTGGCAGTGCTTACAGTCTGTTCCTAGGCTCCGAGTCCAAGGCTGGAATTCAATCCAACCAGCCATGGCTATGTTTACACATGGTCCTTGTACACAAACTACTGCCTCCGTACACACATTTCCTATCCTGAAAACTGTCAGAATCTATCTGTGAGAGATACTACTGTGTAAATACTGCATTGCGTGTTTCTATGAAATTGAGGATGTACACTCACACCCTTAAATGTTCTAAGAATGTAAGAGGATTCTGGAACATGTTCTAAGAATCTAAGAGGATTCTGGAACATGTTCTAAGGGCCCGTTTCACATTCCCATGAAAGGTTCTGGCAAATGTACAGTACTATGTGTTTAGACCTGACATCATCAATGACGAATTGGGATTTTAGTGCAGTACTTACTCTGTGTCTGCCAAGGTGGCTCTCACACTCGCCCACACTGTCACAAACATAGCTGGGACCCCTGTAAATCAACAACAACAAACATAAAAAAAGATCTCAAAACAACTAAACAGCCGAGACCCCTGCAGAACAGAGCATAATTATTTGCAATCACACAAACAATGATTCAGAAACAAAATACAGTCATTTTCTTTCAATTATCGTTGTGGATTCAAGTCAAAATTACCCTTGTAATATACTGCTAATATAATGTAGTTTTTCGGATTCTTGCAGCGAGGCAATTGGGTGACACGGCATCCACATTGTATGCGCTGTGCTTACATAACAGATACGCACAGTGTGTACAATGCAGGAGCCGTACAGCCAAGTTTTCTGAACTCTTCTTGAGTTCTGATTATAGTAGAACTCACACAGTATGTGTGAAACCAATGAATTGTAGACAATTGTGGAATCAACAATATTATCAGCTTTCTTCTAAACCTTCCTCGAAACATGACAACATTGGAATGGCTTTTGAAATTGATTGATTAATACATCTGTCTGGGATAGTTTGTTTAGCTTATTTTTTGACTTCGTAGCAGTGAATCTGCAGTAAAACCTCCAAAGAATTCTGGGAACACTCACCCCATCCAATTAGAGTGAATCCCCAGAGGTACTTCCTGTCTGAGAAGAAGGTCATGAAGATGAGGCTGTGGAGGTACAGACCCTCTACTAGGATCCAATAGTAGTTGGTAGCCAGGAAATATAGGAACAGGGTCACTGCCACCTTACAGCCAATCTAAAGGAAACACAACAGACAAATATATCAAATATACTGAGCTTACTAAGCATCCTTAAATACAGCAGCCTATTTCATGGTCACAAGCACTTGTAGATGAATGACTAATGACTTCCAACACCTTGAGACCTAGGCAATATAAGGTTCTATCTGATCTTTAAATGGTTTTTCATATCTCTATGAAGTAAACATTTTCAAAAAGTACATTTTAAGTAAAAACAAAACAAAAAAACAATTCTATCTGCATGAACCAATATGAACTTTGTGATATAAGGTTCTATCTGCAATCCAATCACAAGCCTGAACAAATACAAAACGAATCAGAACGCATGTCTCTGCCATCTCCCTCTAAGTATGATCTAGGCTAGTCTAGCCAGCAATAAAGGCACGCAAGCAAAAAAAAACAACACTGTCAGAAATCTTACAGTAAATGATATCACATCGTTGTTCAGTGATGACAGTAACTCATCTGAGGATCATAATACATGTCTTAATGTATTTGATGATATGTTCTGACCCTATCCTGATACAATAGTGTTGTTCTATAATTTATGCTATTCAAATAGCTACAGTCTTCTTAAAAACTGAACATGTCTAATTCAGAAGTGTCAGACAGAACCTTATGGCTGAACCCAGATTGACATTTCAGAGCCATTAGGTTATATCTGCGATTGCACCCCCCCCTAAAGAAACAGATTTACAAATGTCTCAGGATTTTGATACTCTGCACTTTAGGTACCTTTAAGCTGAGAACCTTAATGGTTAACAAAATAATAATTCACTACAAAACAGTTCTGAGATCTGGCATGTGAAAATGTTTATGCTCAATATCTCAGAACTATGCTTTGGGCAGATAGAACCTTGCACCTTGATCACACCTACAGCATCATTGCGCAAAATGGTACGCAGCAGCATCTGGATATGTCTGAAACAGAAGTTTAACATTCACCTTCTGTTACCATTTCTGTCGAGCCGTCTAAGCATACATTTTGACGCATACGTTCGAATGAATCCAACGTATGCACCACACAGAACGCACTGCAACGGCCTCTGCAACGACATGCTGCAAGGCAAACGCACCGTTCCATTGGAAGTGAACGTAGTTCTGGTGAACCAAAATGCAATGACGCTGTCGTTGTGATCGAGGCCCTATAGTCTCAAGGTCACGACCTGTCAATCGCAGAATCAATTCAGAATGCCTTGGATCTTCTTATAGTGTCCTGAAGCCATTTTGAATCCTTATAATCCACTCTTGCTTCGCACTGTTATATAGTTCTACTGCTGGGTTGGTGCGACATACAGAAACTCTAAGGGTAGTGTGTACATTGATAAATGTGAAATCCCTTTGTAGTGAGTAAACCAACATTCAAGCCTGTCCAGGATGAAACCTTAACCTCTAGGATCCAATCACGGTTTGTACAATTAAAGATGTATTCTAATCCTAATGAATACTGTTCCAATCTGTAGATGCTGATCAACTGTAAACAACAGGGAATCCCTGGAGGTTCAGCCTGTGTATGCCCCGAGAGAAGACATCCTCTATGCCTGTCTATTCTACCAGAGTACTTTGAAGTCCATAGCTGATTCCTTCAGCCTTGCATGCTCACTCCAGCTAGGGATGATACACATGAGCCAAGAGAGACTTAGCCTGCCTGCCTCTCTCTCTCTCTCTCTCTCTCTCTCTCTCTCTCTCTCGCTCTCTCTCTTTCTCTTTCTCTCTCGCTCTCTCTCTCTCTCTCTCTCTCTCTCTCTCTCTCTCTCTCTCGCTCTCTCTCTCGCTCCCCCTGTTTTATAATCATTAGGCAAGTCTTTCCCAGTAGCATTGACTTTTTTTCTAATTTAGAAATGCTGCGACAGACAGTAATGAAAAAATAATAATTATAATGAAAAGACTGATGACTCATAATACTGAATGCTGGAACGACTTTAGTAAGTCATATCCAATAGTCCCTGGATTACACTGATCACTATATCCTTAGAGGAAGGCCTTTTACAACGATCCAACCAATTTACAATGGGCCTTTCAAAGTTATAGAATTTGTAAACAGCAAGTATTTGTTTTCTATGGAAATAATTCACAGTTGCGTTTGGTCAGTGACTTAACTACATTAGCCTGCTACCTACTATTCTCGTGCACCAAACTTCCTATAGTCTGGGGAGAAAAGATTAGGTACTTACAAACTGGGTTTTGTCAGCTGGAGGAGCCTCAGTGATGGACTTGAGATCTTCCACACTGACTCTCTCCATATCTTCTAGGGCAGAGCCAGAGTACAGCACCACGTCCTTTACGAAGATGCTGATGCCTCGGAGCATGAAGGACACAAACAGGTGCATGTGGATGTAGTTCCTGGTACAATGCAACCGCCTGGAAGAGAAGAGAGGAGAGGAGAAAGAGATTGTATAAATGATGATATAATCTGCACCGTGATATGCAATCATCATGTTGGGGTATTTGTAAGTTATACTGTTGGCTTCTTCAAACCAAAGACAATCATTGACAAAATACATAAATCCTTGTGCAAAACATCAGAGAATGTGTTGCTACTGAGCCATTACTACACTAGGAACCCATGTTGAAATGTTATCAAGGTGGTAAGTGTGTGGACGGGTGAAGGTGTTTCACAGTGAGTGTGCGTGTGAACAGTATGTGTGTGCGAATGTGGGTGTGTGTTTTCACACTCTTCAGAAGAGTACTCATCATAATTAGAGCCAGCTGAATTCCTCGCAGACTATAACACATTCTAGAGATTTAGGGGATTGAAAAGCACAAATATTGAATGAACCTCGCCCACCTTAGCCATTTGGTCCCTGGTTCATTGAGTGAGGGAATTATTTTATAAAGACATAAAAAGTATTTGGTGGTAATTGTAATGTTGCAGGGTGGCCAACATCCTCCTGGAGATTCCAGAAGAGCTACTGTGCGTGCAGGCGTTTGCTCCAGCCCTGCTCGAAAACCCCACATTATAAAAAATCAGCTGCTCAACAGAACCTTGATAAGATGACTGGTGTGTTTGAGCAGGGTTGGGTGAAGATTCTTCACAGCCAGTAGCTCTCCAGATGGACGGTTAACGGACCACATGTGTTTTATACAGTAGCCTATCAGTGCAGTATTATACTTTGTGGGGGGTTAAGTGCCTTGCTCAAGGCCACAATGGCAGGAGATACAATACATGGGTTCAGAGACCAGCAGCGTTCCATTGTCAACACCAGTGATCATAATGAATGTACTGTATATTGTGAAGTGGCTTCTTGCATCAAAAACACAATGTTCAGTCACCTTTTTGGCCCATGGTGTGACAGACCATACAAGTGACTCAAGCTTTCAGATAAGTAAAAGATCAGTTCTACTTGTCCGAAGGACAGGTGGCTAAAAAAGTTAATGTCAAGCCCTGATGTATTGAGCAGATCAAAGAGCATGTGCATTTCCTCCCAGACAAGCAAGTGTATTTGTCACATTACACTCAAAATATCCCTTGTCAACATCTTTAAATCATAGGGAGCTATATAATAAGTGACAGCAGAAAACTCATGAATCATTATTCACTCACTATTTGCTTGTGACTAACCTCTGTAGTCAAACCAATAGGTAACCTGGTTATTAGACAAGCTCTGCTTTGGGGAATATTGATTTATGAAGTTGTGAGGGAAAATCATATTGTATGTGAACCTGTGGAGGCTGCTGAGGGGAGGACGGCTCATAATAATGGCTGGAACGGAGTGAACGGAATGGAATCAAACACATGGAACCGATGTGTTTGATACCATTCCACTGATTCCGCTCCAGCCATTACCACGAGCCCGTGCCCCCCCAATTCAGGTGCCACCAGTCTCCTGTGAGGTGAACAGTCCCCCAGTGCATTGGGTGAAGAGGAGGAACACTACTGCTAATGTGCAGTATGTATCACTTGGTCTCTCCCCAGAAAACGTTTATGAACCTGCCTCTCTCGTGTCCAAGGGTTTTAAAAGCCTGAAGTTAAATGGAAGAGGGAGTCGTGGCTGGAGTGCTCCTGAACATGCTGCTGGATCCTCAGCCCAGACATCCACGGACCCCTGAGACGCCTTATTAAACTAAGTCAAGTTGAGCGGAACGTTTGTAAACACGACTTTACACCAATTCCTGGACCTGATTCACTGTAAAATATCAAATGAATTCAAGGATTAGCGTTTATACTGTTGAATATGAGTCATACGTTGTTCTAAGGCAATGATAAGAACAAAGTAACTCTCTCTATAACATCCAACCAGTCAATTCACTACATATAAAATTGACTGTCAGAATAAATTTGTCCTTTCAGCCCGCCTTAAAGGTTTCAGCCTGTAGATGACAGTATTTTGATGAGGCTGAAACTGCACACCAATATATTAACGATATCTTCATATAAACATCCCACTAAGTAGACAGAATAACAGCAAACACTAACCACAGCTCTCCTATAGATCTCTATGGCCTGAGATCAATAAGTATGAAAATAACTAAGAATATAAATGTCAGCAAGATGAGGCACGTACCACAATCACACAATGGCCCCAAGGCAACAACCTCAAAGGCAGCAATCTCTAATCCTTTTGAAAGTCAAACGCTCACGGAAAAGGCAAAGGTAAAACATTATAAACTCAGCAAAAAAAGAAACGTCCTCTCACTGTCAACTGAGTTTATTTTCAGCAAACTTAACATGTGTAAATATTTGTATGAACATAACAAGATTCAACAACTGAGACATAACTGAACAAGTTCCATAGACATGTGACTAACAGAAATTTAAAAATGGGTCCCTGAACAAAGGGGTGTCAAAATCAAAAGTAACAGTCAGTATCTGGTGTGGCCACCAGCTGCATTAAGTACTGCAGTGCATCTCCTCCTCATGGACTGCACCAGATTTGCCAGTTCTTGCTATGAGATGTTACCCCACTCTTCCACCAAGGCACTTGCAAGTTCCCGGACATTTCTGGGGGTAATTGCCCTAGCCCTCACCCTCCAATCCAACAGGTCCCAGACGTGCTAAATGGGATTGAGATCCGGGCTCTTCGCTGGCCATGGCAGAACATTGACATTCCTGTCTTGCAGGAAATCACGCACAGAACGAGCAGTATGGCTGGTGGCATTGTCATGCTGGAGGGTCATGTCAGGATGAGCCTGCAGGAAGGGTACCACATGAGGGAGGAGGGATGTCTTCCCTGTAATGCACAGCATTGAGATTGCCTGCAATGACAACAAGCTCAGTCCGATGACACTGTGACACACCAACCCAGACCACGACGGACCCTCCACCTCCAAATCGATCCCGCTCCAGAGTACAGACCTTGGTGTAACGCTCATTCCTTCGACTATAAATGCGAATCCGACCATCACCCCTGGTGAGATAAAACTGCGACTCGTCAGTGAAGAACACTTTTTTCCTGTACTGTCTGGTCCAGCGACGGTGGGTTTGTGCCCAAAGGCAATGTTTTTGCCGGTGATGTCTGGTGAGGACCTGCCTTACAACAGACCTACAAGCCCTCAGTCCAGCCTCTCTCAGCCTATTGCGGACAGTCTGAGCACTGATGGAGGGATTGTGCGTTCCTGGTGTAACTCGGGCAGTTGTTGTTGCCATCCTGTACCTGTCCCGCAGGTGTGATGTTCAGACGTACCGATCCTGTGCAGGTGTTGTAACACGTGCTCTGCCACTGTGAGGACGATCAGCTGTCCGTCCTGTCTCCCTGTAGCGCTGTCTTAGGCGTCTCACAGTACGGACATTGCAAATTATTGCCCTGGCCACATCTGCAGTCCTCATGCCTCCTTGCAGCATGCCTAAGGCATGTTCATGCAGATGAGCAGGGACTCTGGCCATCTTTCTTTTGGTGTTTTTCAGAGTCAGTGTCCTAAGTTTTCATAACTGTGACCTTAATTGCCTACCGTCTGTAAGCTTTTAGTGTCTTAACGACCGTTCCACAGGTGCATGTTCATTATTGTTTATGGTTCATTGGGAAACAGTGTTTAAACCTTTTACAATGAAGATATGTGAAGTTACTTGGATTTTTATGAATTATCTTTGAAAGACAGGGTCCTGAAAAAGGGACGAGTTTACATACACATTTTGCACATTTTGTTTCAAAACACTAGGCTACCTGGGGCGGCAAGTAGATTGGTTAGATTGTTGGGTCAGTAACTGAAAAGTTGCTAGATCAAATCTTTGTGCCAACAAGGTAAAAATCTGTTGTTCTACCCTTAACAAGGCAGTTAACCCTCTGTTCCTAGGCTGTCATTGTAAATAATAATTTGTTTTTAACTGACTTGCCTAGCTAAATAAAGGTTTTTAAAAAACAAACTAGAGCATTAGCAAGATACCACCAGGGCTATTGACTGTTTTTCCCATTAAGAAAGTCACTCACTGCCATCAAAATCATCTTTGACGATATTTTTCTTCATTGTTCCTTACTCTTTGTTGTCTCATATTCACAGTACTTTTACTATTTCCCAACGGCATTGTTTAAATATGTACGCTCAGCAGCACCCCATCAAATATTAAACCACAGTTGTCATGATTTTAATGGAAGGTACCAATATCATTACTGTGACACTAACCCTAATCTCTGTCCCACTCGGACCGTTAATTCACCCAGCCCTCAAGCCCAGGTGGGATTTGGTGGAAGATAAAATATTAACCGAGAAAGGAATTTTCCCAATGGCAACAAATAGATCACTCACCGGAAATAACCTAGGATGACCACAGCCACCATAAGTGATCCCAGAGAGATGGAGTATCCTACTGTATAGATGAGGTACAGACGGTCAAACACTTCCTGTTGAGAGAGACAATGACATATGAAGGAGAAACATTAGAGAGATGGAGGACCCAACTGTCTAGATGAGGTACAATCAGTCAAACACCTCCTGTTGGGACAAGAGAGACAAGGACATATGAAGGATAAATGTTGTTTGTCATATCATGTACTGTGTACTCAGAGGTGTCAGCCTACTTACAGTAGTTTAGTTGAGGAAGTTATAGAAGTGATAGATGTTTCATAAATCCATGACTAGTATGTGCCTGGTGTGTTAGATTGATCAGTTTACAATACATAAAACATGGCTATACAGTCACTGACCGATGACATTCCAATTACACAATATTGTCCCCATACATTTGTTGATAATGTCAAGCTATCATGGGCCTCTGTGCCTTGTGTGCTACATTTATAATTTACAATATATACAACCTACCATTCCAATGACACAATATTGTCCTGATAAATCTGTGATAAATAAGTTACACATTTCATGCTTTCCAGAAGCACTGAGGATAATGTTACTCTTGACAAACGACTCACAGTCATTTTATATATATTGTATTCTAATTTGCAATATACTATTTATTAGACTTAGATATTGTGTGTATGTACTGACATGTAGGCTGTGTGTGACATTTTAACTATATGTAGTTCCGTCCTTGACTAATAATGTTTTGTACTATGTATTATGTCATGTTTCATGTGGATCCCAGGAATAGAAGCTGCTTCTTTTGCAGCGGCTAATGGGGATCCTAATAAATACCAAATACCAATACAGTTGCAGGCTACACATTGCAACATAGAAAACTGCTGTGGACCAAAAACTAAACAGCCTGCACACCAAAGGTCACAGAAGCTTATGTCAATGTGTGAAACCATTCCAAGATCAAAGGTCATGCCATGGTGTGCGACCGTTCCAGGCCTCTAATTAGTTTCTGAATGAAATGGGGTGCATTGATTCTGACAGCGAGCTGCCCACCAGACGACTAAAGCCCACCAAGCAATAAGGCTGCCCACCAAGAGACTGACTGAGATGACTCCAGGTTTCTAATAAACTGAACATTTGGCTTGAGAGATGTGCCGCACTCACAAAAGCCTGGGTGAGGTGCGGAGAGTGCAGGGGCTTCCAGCAGGAGATTACAGCACAGAGCAGGCAGCCAGAGGACATACTGCTGGAGAGGTGAGAAGCTAGCACACCTGGGTTCAAATAGGACTTGTTTTCTTTCAAATACTTTAGCTGCACTTGATTGAGCTTGCCTGGCGTAAAGGAACCAACAGCATAGTTCCAAAATAATAAACTTTGCCCATCTGGCTCTCCAGGTAGGCTCAATCAACCCTGAAAGTATTTGCAAGAAAACGAATACTGTTTGAATCTAGGTCTGGCCTCCAGCTAGCTACCCGTGGTCCCTGTATCAACACAGCCTAGTGGAGGGGCTACTCTGGGGCCTGCTGTAACCAGAGCCTCCTCCACTGCTGTTATCATTTAGGGATGGAGACCCAGCGCCAAACCAAAGGGTTCCTAAGTTGTGGTGCGCGGCTGAAGGGTTTCATTGCTGCTGCTATGAATCCTGGAACCGGGAGACCATTGGCATAAACATTCAAAGTCGAAAAGGGAGGAAAATTAGGGGGCCTCATCAAAATGTGGATGGATACCCACAATCTCCTCCACCCAAAACCTTAATGTTGAGAGCCACATTTAAAATAAGGAGTGAAGAATGCAGGTGGGGAGAGACCAGAGAAATGTTGGGGTTAACAGGAGAAAAAGCTGCATTGAGCAGCACTGAAGAGAAAACAGATCCTATTGGGAAGAAAAAACATTGGACAGTAAAAGTCACAAAGGCTGAATGTCCGCTCTTTGTTTTATCTGATGGCCTACTTCTCCTGTGCTCTCTGGCCCTGTCCTTGTCAGCTGAGCAGATCTCATCACTATCCAACCTAGGATCTTCATTTTATCACCCTGTTGCAGTAGAACTTTCCTGCAAACGTGTAGTGTATTTGAGGTTTAAAAAGGCTTCTGAAGTTAGTAGTCAACTCAGGGATTCAAATCAGCAACTTTTCAGTTACTGGCCCAACGCACTTAACCACTAGGCTACCTGTCACCCTAGCTTTACCTTCATTAAACGGATTCTTACAATCTGATATGATTCCTGTAAGCCTCTTCCCCTGACTTAAATGGATTGGAGCTGGATTGGATTGTCAGAAGAAAATGGTACATGACAGGCACCTCTCTCCCAAAATAATACAAAGTGCTGTAGCCAGGATTTTGAGGGAAAAATTCAACATGTGGAAATATTTTTTTTTTCAACACTGATTTTTTTCAAAGCAACTTTAATCATAGAAATGACTGATACTGATATCTATCTCCTTTGCTTTATTCTGCTGTTATCACAGAGGTCATTCCAATTTAATTCCATTCCATTCAGTAGTCCTTTACACTCACTCACTCGGTATGAAAATTGCAGATTTGGTCACTGATAAGCGCCTAAATTGGAACAAAGTGGCTGTAAATCTGTTCTTAATAGTAAAATTTATATTTTTAAAAAATACACTGAGTGTACAAAACATTAGGAACACCTTCCTAATATTGAGTTGTACCCCCTTTTGCCCTTAGAACTGCCTCAATTCGTTGGAGCATGGACTCGACAAGGTGTCAAACTCATTCCACAGGGATGCTGGCCCATGTTGACTCCAATGCTTCCCACAGCTGTGTCAAGTTGGCTGGAGGACCATTATTGGTACACACAGGAAACTGTTGAGCATTGCAGCAGCATTGCAGTTCTTGACACACTCAAACTGGTGCACCTGACACCTCCTACCTTACCCTGTTCAAAGGCAACTACATATTTTGTCTTACCTATTTAAAAAAAAAACATGTATTTAACTAGGCAAGTTAGTTATGAACAAATTCTTATTTACAATGACAGCCAACAGAGGAAATGTTTCTACCTTGTCGGCTCGTGGATTCGATCCAGCAACCTTTCGGTTACTGGCCCAATGCTCTAACCACTAGGCTACCTGATACCCTCATTCACCCTCTTGAATGGCACACACACACATTCCGTGCCTCAATTGTCCCAAGGCTTAAAAATCATTATTTAACCTGTCTCCTTCATCAACACTGATTGAAGTGGATTTAACAGGTGACACCAATAAGGGATCATAGCTTTGATCTGGACAGTCTATGTCATGGAAAGAGCAGGTGTTCCTAATGTTTTGTAAACTAAGTGTATGATAAGCTTAGGGTCTCTGCTATACAGAGTTGTATAAGATTCAAACCATGTTCTAATTGTTAGCATAATGCCGAAATAGAAGATGTTCCCATTCCTCCTGCTAATTGGGATTTTTTATTTTTCATTTTGTTGTCTGAGCAAGAGGAATGCTGTAAATTAAGAGCATTTGATGTGTTCTGAAATATCAGACGTTGAACATTATAATAAATACCGCTTTGATGTCATACAAGCAAACCATACACCCGTGTGTCCAAATGTGCAATTCATATTTCAAAATGATAAAACTCATGTAATTTACAGTATCAATGTTTCTGATCACTTTGTTTGATGTGCAGTTCCAAGGATAACATGGCATTATACCCTGGGTTGTTCTGAACAGAATGAGCCTAAACGCTTTCAAATGATGCCCACCTGACCCAGATTGTGATTTATTTATAATGGACCGTTTTTAGATTGCGTGAACAACAACAGTAATTGGTAGCAGTGCAGGCCTATTTTACAAACAAAAGTGTGCTTGCTTCAGTTCCTCAAGGACATACATAGCTAGGAGAGCAACAAAAAAAAAAGTAAATTAAGACTGTTCTTTGAGTCATAAAATTGCATTGAAATTACCTGTGCGCACCAATTAGGCCTCACTCATTCCCTTGTAATTTCTTTGTCATGTTGCATTTGCCATGAATATTCTTATAATGTTATTGATTATGTCCAGAGTATTTTCAGATTTAATAATTGTCAAATGCTGCGAAAAGTGCAGCGTAATGTTTGGATTCAGTCTCGTGTAAGGTAAACTGTTGTGTCCTCAATTTTGGTCCAGTAATTTCCCAATAATCTCCAAAATGTCCCATTTAAATTGTAATCATGGTTATGCATATGCTTCTCATATTTCGTATGTTAGAAACATTTCAATTTGGCCTTATCCATATAGGCCAATTCCCACGATTGTAACGGGTTAAACCCCTTGGCCCTCAACAACCGTTATTAGAGGTGTTCATTTCAATGATCGAATGGATTTCCTTAACACTCAGTTCTACGCCAGTGGACAGTGGGCTGCCATGGGTTAGTTTGTCTGCTCCGTCACTGGGCCTTCATAAGGAGGCGGTAGGTAATCAGCCCCTGAATGCAAGTATGGGTCGCTGCAGCCCATGGAGACTGGAGTATGGGTGACTGGGTTTGTCGAAAGGAGTAGGTGTGTGGAAAGCGAATCAGCTAATTGGGCTGATTTGTTGCCACTCAACACTATTTTGTGTGGCTGATTGGGATGCACGACGAGTCGATAAGCCAGCGACCAGTGAACCAGTGTTGTATTGACGTGCCTGCCGACCTGAGATGCTTCCTATTGTATCACGGTCGTGTCACCGGCGGTAGCTAACATGGCAATCGATTCACCTCCCATCAATTTATTTCAAGTAGGATAGCAGCCTACACAATAAATAACTAACATGGATAACCATATAGATATCACCTCAATACATACATACAGTCTGCTACTCAATGGGGAGGGCATGAACGGCAACATCACCGGGACACAGTGCCTTTCACTCCGCTTGACAAGCACTTCTGTCCGGCAAAGGCTGGGGAAGTAGCTACCTAGTAGCCAATATCAGGGTGACAGTAAGCACACTCATACAATGCATGAAGAAACTGTACTCCCATCTTCAGTACTTTTAATCAAAAATAAATAATTGTCAGTTTTGTTACTAAAAAAGTACAATTATTTGTGTAAAACTAAATAAGACTCAGACTCATCCTTTGCCTTCGAAACACAAGTCCAAACTCTCGCTGTACGGTAGCTCATGCCACGTTCACGTGCTAGTTGGAACTAGGAAACTCTGAAATGTTATACCTGCTAAATGATTGTAGTTATACACGTGCCTCATTCAACCAGTTAGTTGGATATTTCTAGTACCGACTACCACGTGAGTGTATGGTAGTTGAGTCGTAAGACACAAAAATACAACTTAATCAATTATTATGTGGATTATAATTAATGGACATTTTTGTAGGGGTTGATACATTTTTCATAAGGGAAAGTCCAGTCTGGTATTTCAAAGTGGATATTTCAAACTTCATAATCCGTTTTAAAGCTCAAATACACTACAAGTTTAACTAGGTGAAACATTGCTCCTGTAAGTCACTTCCAAACACAAGTATTAACAGATGCTCTTATCCAGAGCAACTTACAGGAGTAATTAGGGCTAAGTGCCTTGCTCAAGGGCACATCCACAGATTTTCCCCCTAGTCAGCTCAGGGATTCAAACGAGCAATCAGGCTACCTGCCTACTGTTGTGTTGTTCACATAATCTCCATGGGGGAAATAAGTAAATTGTCATGTCTGGTTTTCATTTCAAATAGTCCAACAATTCTGAGGGGACATGTCTTTTGTTCCATTACGCGACACTTCATCTAAATTATAAACATGGTTTTTATGTTCATCTTCTAAATATATATTGTTATTGTTAGGTTTCTTACAAATGAGTAGAAACATCAGAAAAAGCAGAAGGTAAATTAGTCTAACAAAGGGGATGACAGACAGACAATGAACACTGTAGATGCTCATTAAGTTACAGACAAGGTTATAGAATGATTGAACACTCAGAGAATGTGAGCCAGGTAGCTGCTCCAGTATGCTTAGACACAAAGCCCCCTCCAGGACCA
The DNA here is from genome assembly GCF_045791955.1 of Oncorhynchus clarkii lewisi. Taxonomy (NCBI): domain Eukaryota; kingdom Metazoa; phylum Chordata; class Actinopteri; order Salmoniformes; family Salmonidae; genus Oncorhynchus; species Oncorhynchus clarkii. The sequence continues at coordinate 30,002,142 of NC_092174.1, forward strand.
TCTGATGTGTGACAGAAATGAAAAGCATCCCACTGCATACTGATTTGGTGAAAAGGACCTTTGTTCTGACCAATCAAATCACACGTCCAATATCATTAACATTCTAATACCTCCACATTGATTATGTATGCTAATGCCACAACAGCCCCCAAAGAATAGAATAGATTGAAATGTCACTTTTTTTTCCAGAAACGACACACAATGGCCACTGTCCCTGTCTACTACTATTGTGCCACGTCTCTGACAAAGTTGGCATTGTCTAATGGTGCGGAGAAATGCATGCTGGGATGGACATGACTCTCACCTTCTCATTGTTTTGGTTATAGTGCGAGAGGAATTTTGCACATTCGCTGTAGTTGGCCCATGTCTTGTTGTTGGTGGTGGTCAGCTCCCACGTCCCATTGCTGTCACAGCGACGATAGGCTAGTCCTGTGGAATACAACACAATTACAGAAAACAACAGAATGACACAATGCACATGTCATTTCTTTTCACCTGTAAGTGCATATTGCCGTTGTCTAATCCCATCAGAAATCATAGGCATTTCAACAACTTCACAACAGCCTTGTATGACGAAGTACTTACATAAAAAATTACAATATCTTGTTGCATTGCCATAGCTATATAAATATACTGAAAATAAATGCTCCATGCTGTGTTACAGATTAAAGTAGATAAAAGATGATCCACTATCTCAGCGGCCTATTGGCTATCTTACTAATGTGGGCATTGAGCACCATGACCTAAAATGGAAAATGAGCTCTGTGCAAGAGAACTGTTGAACTGCAGGCTATCAAGGGGCCAGTGTTACCTTTATGGTTGAAGTCATAGATGTAGTCTGGACAGGCAGTGGACACCAGCTTCCCGGGAGACCCCTCAGGCCAACATACAATGCCATCCCACTCTGGCGAGCAGTAACCATCTGCAGGAGTAGGGACAAAGCAATGGTGACATTTAAGTGTAGTGAGTTTGAGTGTTCACTGCCTTGGCTCCAACATTACACTGCTGGAGGCTTCTTTGTTAAATTCCAGAGCACCAGCGAGTAGCTGTTTTTTTTTATTGTGTTGTCCTCTAAAGACAATACACAAATTAACTTTAGCCTAATGTTACGATCATAAATAGCATGTAGAGAAAGACGGCCCTGGCGGACTGTTAATTGGTGAGTATGCAGGAAACAGATGCAATGTCCTTTGTGATGCTGAATGTTCACAACACCAGCCATCCAGAGCAGTGTTGTGTTCTGTCTGCTGGATATGTTTGATCTTTACAATTAAGGCTCAACAAACCAGCATTGAATTCCCCAAACACCTCTGAAATGTCTACATTTGCAAGCAAATGTGTGTTAATTTCAATGTTTTTATTTGAATTTGCTGTGGCATGAATCCGCTTCAATCCCATCCGACATATCAAATCAGTCATGGTAGGCTGTTTATGTCCACCCCACAAGAAAGACATGTTTGCTAGTCTACGTTGCTTTCTCTGCCTGAAATGGACACTTGAAATGTTGTAATCATTAAATAACTGAGTAGGTCTAAGCAGACATGTTTCTAATGATCCATAGGAGCGGCATAGGCCTAAATGGGCTATTTATTGAAAGCTTATGATCTCACCGCAGCACTCACACGCTATAGTGCATCTGTTTTGTCAAAGTGGTTTTAATATGGATCTTATTTGTGGAAATTCCAAGCAAAATTAAGAAAACAACAGTGACAAGGCTGTAGCGTTCTGGCTCCCTGGGAAGAAGCAAAGATACTATGACGCAACACTGAAGAGTCTAGTCTAGTCTACCACAGTGGAAGAGCAGAGTCAAGCAGAATTGTTGTTCTGCTAACCGCTCTCAAATCCACCCTCTTGTAAAATGTTTCTTCCCCGTCCCCTGAGTGTGTGTAATGTGCAGTGAAGTTGCTATTTGTACAGGATTGCGAAAATGCCTTTATCTCACAATGAATTGTTGTGAGTGGAAGGCAGAAGCCTTACTTTTCTGGGATCGGCAGCCTCACGTTCGTTAAGACGGGCAGCAGGAGCATTTTAGAACGTTATTATTAACCCTATAGCCCTGCAATAGTGGGAGTGTAGTCCCCTCTCCCCACAGATCCCTGGCAGACGCCGGTTTCTGGCTACGCTTTTATTTTCTATTATTGAAAACATCTGCCCCACACTCACCACTAATAACTAGTTGAGGATAAAACTAAAACTGTTTTCTCCTTGCTTTACATCTATTATTGTCTCATTCCTGTAATCAAAGTTACAAAGAAACATCAGAGGCAATGACCAAATGCTTTTCATGTGCCTTCAAAATGGCCTGTCACCCAGCTCTCAATGAAAGCGTAGACTTTGTATGATTTAGACTGATTTTGGATTGTGAGAGATGACAGGGTTGAAAAAGTAGCCTGAGAAGCTTCACGTTTTTCAAAATCACAATGACCACATGGTCCTGGGAGTGAAGTGAGAATGAAATCGGTCTTAGGTTTTAGTTTTTTTGGCTGTACTTTTAATACTCATTGGACCACCTACCAACAGACTCAAATTAAACACAGAACACACACATATATCATTTCCTATAAATTCCATGGCCATGATTTAAATATAAACGTGACTGTGGGGGACGTTGGTATTGGTGATCTATTAGAGGTTTTAAATAACATTTTCTTTTCCCTGCAATCATTTGATTCAGGCCTTGCAGATGTCAAAACATATATCGCAGTAGAGTTTTGATATGTACAAGCTGTTATGATGAGTGCTGATGTTATTTTACACTGGGACTACAGGTTTGAATGCTGAGCTATTTTCAACACTGCAAGGTCTAGGGCCTTGAACCCACATCCTTCTACTGTCCTAACCAGGCAAACCTCAGTGTCTCCCTCAATGAAAACGTTGTGTCAAGGAAGTAATGAGAACTCAAGTATTTAAGGCACAAATGAAAAATAATAACAAATAGATGGGCTTCACAGTGAAACACCGCAATACTAAGCAAGACCCTCTCCTTGGGCTGAAGTTGGCCCACCACCCTACCAGCCACCACTTTCAAAATAGCTAGAATAGCAAGATCAATTCATTACTATTTGCAAAAAAGTCTCCCCTCCACAGTAATAATAGTTAGGCTAACCAAGAGTTTACAGAACCCCAAGGGTGGAGACACGCAATATAGGCAAGACAAATCTGGAAGAAAAGTCCTCAAAATTGCATTCAATTGCTATTCTTTGAGTTTGAGTCAGAATGCAGGTTTCATGGTTTTTCCACAATAGAGGAGACCACAATTAGCAGTAGCCTATTAAAAAAAGGGGAACTCTTTTCTTGGCCAATGCAACATTACAAAAATAAAAACGATTCATAAAATATAATTGCCTGTTAACAGCAACAGTTTCCATCGTCATTTCTACAGGGTCATCATTAGACTCACTACACCATAGGCTATGCTGTAACATTCCAGAACATAATGATGTGGAAGTCTTTGCCACCTAATATAATATATTGCCATTCTACCTTAATCAATTATATTTGTAATAGGCATCTAAATAAAAAATGTTGATTGAATATCGACATAAAATAAATAGCAATAAACAGATCAACAGATGTGCACATTAGGTTGAAATGAAGTTCAAATGAAAACGCTAAGAGTGAAATAATGAAGAAAAAAAAAAAACTCAAAAATTATTTTTCAGGCAGAAAGTATACCAGGGCCTTTTCCCTCTCTTTGAGAGGTAGGTCATATGTTTACGCTAATTTCAGCATCAACTGAGCTATGATTCAAAAGACGTGTGCAACCTTCCAAAAGGAGCTGGGATACAGCCACCAGATAAAGGCTATGTCGAGTCTACTACTCTCTGACAGCGTCATCAGGTATACAGGTCATGTAGTGGTCATCTCTGACGCATCTACCGTTTGCCCGAAAACTGTCCCTCCAGCAACAGCTTTGTATAGAAACCATATCCAAAGTAGATCTCTAAAGAAGTGTATCTAAAAAAGTAACATAAATGTACCTGAGAACATATTAGAAAAGGTAAACCATCAAGAGAAATCATTGAAACATGAGTTTTAATTGGTCTTTGAATAAATTATTAAATGGCCCACATTTGTCAGTTTCTGAATTTCTATTCATTACACAAAATGACTAATTTAAATATACTCGGACCCAAACTGAAGTTAACAGTTCTATTCTCCCAGGTTATAAAACATAAAATACTGCATATGTGAACATATCAGCAAAAGTAACCATCAAGAGCACAGGAGGTTGGTGGCACATTAATTGAGGAGGACAGGCTTGTGGTAATGGAGGAATGAATGGAATGGCATCAAATACAATACAGCCCCCCCCCCCCCCCCCCATTTAAATAGAAACTGACAAAAACTGGAAGTAAGATGTGTATTCTCCAAGTTTATAAAGTATTATGCTTACTCAAGACAATTTCATTTAAAATACTCTCCCAAATGAAGAAGGATAACTTTCTAGTCCAAGGAAAGTGTTGAAGGCTGAAATGAACCCTGGAAATGTACCCCAGATACCTGGAAAAAGAGTAACTCCTCATACAACAGGGACATGCAACAAATGTCAGGCTGCATTACAGGTGACGGTGGTCAGGGGAGACAAGGTGCCTGTCATCGTAGAACACTCTAATGTGGCTATAACAGCCCTGCTTAGTGTCAAGTGTCTAGGATCATTCTGATCAATACACACGCAGGCTTTACACTTTCCCTCTTAAACACTGAAACCATCACCTTCAAACAAGTATTCTGATGACCGTTGATAATAGATTACCATATAATGTGTTATTTTAAGTTATATTTCCTGTTATACCTAAAACTGTGAACATTTGCAGAATATGTGCACATTTTGGGGAATGTGGTGAGAGATAATATAACTGCTGGGAATCCATCAACAATACCTTTTGCTTTCTTAATTTTAAAATAAAGGTTTGCAATGCTGTGTTTCATTTACAGAGAAGTTTTGTTTAGAAAGCCTGAGAACCCAACACAGAAAGAACCCAAGAAGACCACAATGAACCAGGGTTAAAGAGAAAATAATATGACTGGCTGGATATGGAATCCCAAACCTCTTTAGAATAATCAACCAGAAAAAATGACAGTGACCACAGAGACAGGGAGATTCTGGGGTCTGGCTGAATGTGACAGTCTTCACATAACCACAAGTAAACAAATATGGACCGGATTCTCTCAAAAAGCCCCCCTGACCATCGTAACCTCCTAACCATACAGGAAGAAAGATAATACATTTCCCCCTCTTAATTTCAGACTACAGTACAGCCACGGTATCTGTATTTGTCCAGTATGAATGCCTCATATTAAAGCTACAATCTGATATTGGATCAATGCCAGCAGCAGTCACACTAATTGGAATAATGTGAGTCAATGGTGACAAAGGAAGGAAACCATTTTCTCCACCTGAGATAATTCATCTTGTGACAGGCTCTAAAAACACATCGACATTTTCTGGTTTTCTGTCAGAGCCGGGTTATTATTCCTACAGAAACCCTGTCCTGTTTCCATGTCTGATGCATATTAGTTCTGACCCACTCAATAATCTGTACATCTCAGCCTCTAAATCCACTGCTTCCTCTGCTCCGTGTCAACACTGTTATAGTGATGTTGTCAGTTCAAACAGAGTTATTTTTCTGCTTGGACAACCTAGTAGACAAAATAATGCTTATGTTCCTGGTGTGTCCTCAGGTGCCAATGTGACAGAACTAGACGTGTGCATGGTTAACAGAGCAGGCAGTGAACCAACAGATTAACTCTGCAGGAAGCCACAGATGTCATTTATCTATTACCAATGTGACAGGACTGTTTTCATGTCAATGAAAAAAACAAAACACAACGTCAGGTAGGTTGACACGTCAGGTTTACGTAACTTTTATCTGAGATTAGTTTTTTACTCACCACCAGGCTTGTGTTTGTTACTGATGGCCACCTCACACTTGCGTTTGGCTTTAAACAGCAGACCGATCTGTTCCTCTTTGGTGAGCACATCATCTGCCTCCACCTGCATAGAAAGGACAATGACACTGAGTTAGTGGAGCGAGGAGCAATCATCCTTCCATCAACACAATGGAAAAGTGAAGCATCTGAAACAACATGAAACTTGAATTGTAACAAACATCAGATAGCGGAGGAGCAATGCATCGTTGTGAAACCACATTTCATTTCCCATATCAATAAGCATTTTAAGTGAGGTTGACAGCTTCGTGAAATACATCAAATGGACAATATTAAACACAGCTGCCCCCCCAAACACACACACACACACACACACACACACACACACACACACACACACACACACACACACACACACACACACACACACACATACACATACACACACACACTGTATATAAACAACTAGCCTAGAGAACAGCAGCAGGTGGTAGTGTGTGTAATGTGTGCATGCATGCAATGCAACCCAATTATCAAAACCCTGTCACTCATTGTCTCAGTCTAACAATTTCCTCAAACATAAGACAGTGTTTTCTTCTATGATACATTTGAGATGAACCAAAATAAAGGCATTTGGCCAACTGTAAGTCACAATGAGTTGTGTAAACGTAAAGCCGATTACGTATTTTTATTTCTGTCTTAGCTGCCCATGAAGGCAAAGGGTTATAAAAGACCTTGCGGTTTCTGTTTCTTGTCTAAACAGTATCAGTTTCGCTCTTTGTTTATAGACCCAGCTGGTATTCCTGTGATTTTAGCCACTCTGTGGCTTGTGTACCCTGAAGCACTAATCAGATATGACACAGAAAAGGGAAAAATACATTTTATACCAAACGGTTTCCTCTTACACCTCACAACATTTGCTCAGCTTTCAAACACAGCTCTGGAGAGAGAGCCATAATATCCAGGTGTGGTTTTCTATTCTAGGAAACTTTCCCCCTCCTAATAGGTACCTTTGGCTGGAGCTTTCCCTTGACTTTGTGTCATCTTTGGCATTTGTGACAAAAACATTTACCAGCAGACCCATTTTCAAACTGTTCATGCAAACTCACGTTTGCATATCTTGTAAACTTAAACGAGTGGCACCTAACTCCCAAAACTAAATTTCTAATCATTGTAAAGTATTTCATTCATAAAAGGTTTTACTGTACGTGCTGGAAGAACAGTCTAACTGAGCCAAAGTGACGTGATAATGTCAAAGGTTATAAAAAGGTTGACCCTAGACCAGTGGTCACCAACCGGTCGATCACGATCGATCTTCAAGGCATTCCTATTCGATCACCAAACATTTCTGTAGAAAAGCCAAGGATAAAGCCTTGTTTTGTTGTTTTATTTGCCTTGCGCTGTTGTTGGTAGGTGCAATCGATTCAGAAGCCCTGCGCGCCGGGTAGGCAAGGTGTTCCCATTTTGAACCATTTCATTTGACTGAAGGGAACATTTCTGCCTACCCAGCAGACCAGGAGAGCTGTGGCTAAATCAAGTGTGCCTACTGCGCTGGCCAATCGTTTACCTCAAATTACCGTGCCTACTGCTTCCGCGACCCCACAGCAAAGTTTGATACCAGCCTACATGAGATTTCATAACTTTTAAAACCATGACCAGAGATAGACTGTCAAAGAATACAGCAAAAGAGCAGCTGTTTTTATGAGGATTTTTTCTGAATTCATGTTTAAGTTTTTAAATCAGCACTGTCAACACTTTTACAAAACAAAACGCACTTCTCCCTACTTCCATTAGCATTTCAGCTGAAATCAATGAGTAGCCAAATGTATCGATAGGCCTGCGTTTTTATTATTATTAGCACTTCCTATCTTTTTAATATCAAGGAATATTTCACTTTCTCTGGCCATGGGAACAACATGAATTTGTGCATGAAGCAGATGTGGTGCGACTCGAGTTTCATCATCAGGTGGAAGACAGTGTCCCCTCTCTCTGGTCAATCTCACTGGAGGAAAGGAGAGAACAGGGACCGTGAAAGGCAGAGGTGTGGTCTCTCCCTCTTATGCTCTCTCCCTCCCTTTGTCCGCTGAGACTGACCATCAGATGCAGGTACCATCAGTCCAGTTAAATTTATGCTCAGCTGTGCCTCGCAAGGGTTACACCAACTGATCTATTTTGATATCAAAGCTCAGGCTTTGAAATATAATATGATCTGAGAAGAACATTGGCAGGCCAGGCATTTAGCCAATATGATGTGATAATGTATTAAGCCTACTGCACAAACCTCTTTCCTACACAACTGTTTTTATTAGGTTAATATTGCATGTTTTTTTTTTATCCGAGCGGTAGATATCGGCTTGCCTATTGACTGCTAAAGTGATCTTGACTCAGAAAAGGTTGGTGAACACTGCCTAGTATCTATCCTCCCACAGTGACTAAAGAAGTGATATAACTTTAATCCCTCAACCACTGTGAGAATCTAAGCATGTGGTAGAGTACAAGCTCAGTTAAGTCACACCCTGCAGGTGTCAGCATATGTTTTACACAGATATGGATTCGAACACCATTAAAGGAGACGCTAGTATGATCCAATGTGCCACCACGTTGACCCGAAAGAGACGTTTGGTTTAACAGTAAATTACATGGACTAATATACTGTATATTTTATGCAGGCCTACTCTCAGAGGTACCTTCGTAAATCATCTTGACTCTTATTTTTACATTATTTTTATGACAGTCTATGTCTACTCTTGTTGTCTGTATAGTTAAACACCATGTTGTGCATGACTTAAATAAATCTACTTTGAATAATTTAGGAAATAAGATAGCCAGACCTTTCAGGGAGGGGATATAATATTAAAATGGCAAATACCAGGCCCACAGCCACACACAGGGCTGCACTGCAACACTTGACACCATAATGCTCGATCCATCAATATTTTCACAAGTTTAAGGGTTGAAATAAGAATGTCCATTTTGAGAGCTGAATGGGGCCACAGAGGAAAAGAGAAATGTATGGCCTAGGATGGTAAACAACCACAGATGGAACAACATATCACAACACAGCGAACAAGGATAGATACAACCTGTTTACTGTACTGGCTATGCCAATATAGAATATTCCACAGGTCTATTCCAGAGAAGCAAAGATAATGTTCACATCTAAATCGCTGCTGACTTCTGTTACTTTATGCAGGGGTAATGGCAGTGACAGGGCAGAAAAACATGAAAACAGCCCTCGAATAGACAGGTGTCTTCATCATCTTAGACAGGTGACTTCATCATCTTAGACAGGTGTCTTCATCATCTTAGACAGGTGTCTTCATCATCTTAGACAGGTGTCTTCATCATCTTAGACAGGTGTCTTCATCATCTTAGACAGGTGTCTTCATCATCTTAGACAGGTGTCTTCATCATCTTAGACAGGTGTCTTCATCCAAATCTAAAGACGGCATATTCAGCAAATAATTTACTTTGACATTAAGTAACCATCCGAGGTTTTAACAAACTATGCACAAGGATGTTGAAGGAGAAAGAAGATCTTAGGCATAACTGCAAGGTATATAGAGCGCAATTATTTACTTGAAATGTATTGCAATGTGTTTTTAGGGCTGCCTGAAAGAAAATTTGGCTTTTTTAATGGACACTTAAAAAAAATACAAGTAAGCTACGGAATTGTTACCCAGAAATTAGGGATGCACAATATATCGGTTAACTTATCGGGGAATCGGACGATATTAGCTAAAAATGCCAACATCGGTATCTGCCCGATGTCTAGTTTAATGCCGATGTGCAAAAACGATTTTTTTTAAACGATAAAATATATATATATTTTTTAAAACTGAAAATAAATTAAACATTGCGTCACTGCTATGAGCTTCACGACTGACATTTGGACCAGCGATGTCAGCCCCATGAGCATGCTGAGTCTGACAGCACAGTGGGTCGTTGAGTATTTCATACTGAGAAAAGTCGCATTGCATGCTCATGAATGTGCTGGTTGTCATACCATTGTTGCAATTTCAATGACATTTGACAACATGTTTGAAACATGAACACACTAGCTAGCTCCATTCAAACAACTGACTGGAGAAATAAGCTCATCAACTGCACCTGCAGCAGACGTGATACCCTCTGTCCCTCTGCATTGAAACGCCTGTCAACAAAACTCCAGACACAGGCTGTGAACAAGCGACTCGGTGGCATTCTCTCTACTGTGTCGCCACCATGCTCGATGCTAGGTACAAGGACCGCTACTTCGATGCAGACAAGAAACAGGGTTAACGTGAAATGTTACATACACAGCTGGACCAGAGGGAAACAGACACAGTGACAGTGCACACAGAGGAAAAGAAGCCATGGACAGACAGAGCTGAAACTTCACATGTATGATGAAATCCTGGTTGAGAATGAAACGACTGAACAAATGAACAACGAAACAGCACAGCAAGTAAGTGAAAGTAATAGGTTTTGATTATGTTTTACTGGTAATGGGGACGTACGTAAATGCCCCCCCCCCCAAAAAAAGTTGGGGTCAGTGTGTGTGTTTGTGTGTGTGTAACCTTTACTTAACTAGGCAAGTCAGTTAAAATAACAAACCCGTACGACGGTGGGCCAATTGTGCGCCGCCCTATGGGACTCCCAATCACGGCTGGATGTGACACAGCCTGGATTCGAACCAGGGACTGTAATGACGCCTCTTGCACTGAGATGCAGTGCCTTAGACTGCTGTGTCCATGTGTGTGTGTGTGTTAACTATTTAACTGTACTAGAATGCTTAAAAGGCATCTCAGTGCCTTAGACTGCTGTGTCCATGTGTGTGTGTTAACTATTTAACTGTACTAGAATGCTTAAAAGGCTGCAAAAATGTTAAATATCGGTTATCGGTATCGGGGGCCAAAAATATCATATCGGTGCATCACTACTAGAAATGATTTGATATTGAGATAAAAGCAGCTGCATTGGACCTTTAAGTGTGTTAAGTCAGAAATAGGTGAAAGAGAATAAGAGGCCCTCAATATTTCACTAGCAGATAATGCAGCTTGCACACGTCTTTGTAAGGAAGATACATGCCGAGATATCATGATGTATAATTTCGGATTAGAGCCATCCCCTAGAGGAGGATCATGGTTAATAAGCCCGTGCCTCTTGATTATTTTTGAAAACTATATTCCTTCTCCACTGGCCGGGCTCCAAACCACCAAAGCAAACATAACTCTCACATTGAGAAGCGTTGCACATTCTTATTTACCAGCATTCCATTCAAAAATACAGTATTCTTTTTGTAAAATACCTTTGACAGCATGCCCATTTTATTTTATTTTTTAAATACACACCACATACAGTAAACATGCGTTTTCATCATTAGTCCTCTAAATAAAAACATTACTTGAATAAACCACTCGTTTCTGTTTGTCTTCAGACTAATTAAAGAAAATCTCTCCTTTCAAGGAAATGTGTGGACCAATATTGAGTTTGCTGCATATAGGCTGAAGGGACAACACCATTGGAACAGCCAATTATGACTAGTCTTGCTTTATTAAGTTTCTAGAATGAATAAAGCTTTACACTGTGGCCATACTGCACCCTTTTACATCTCACTCAAGGTTGTCAGTCAATGCTGTTTGAGTAACAGGAGAGAATAGATTTGGTTTCTACAAAAATGCTGCAGAAAGTAAAGATTTAGCTTTTGTTGCAAATTAAATACATGTGATAGGAAGTGGGTGAAGACGAGAGTGACAAGAGAAGAAGAACGAGTTGAGCTCTGAGTGGAGACAGTGGGTTCAGCTGCATTACCCACAGTCTTGATTATAGACCGCCTTATACAATGGCAGGATATTTCTTTAGAAACTTGTGGTAAACCAAAGCATTTCCTGAAATGGTCTACTCTGTGTATTTGTGACTGTGCAATGTCTGTATGTGTTCCAAGCAGATTAAATTAACATTATGTTATATAAAATGCAACAGCAGACAAGTAAGTTGTTGCTGAAATCATATTATTGCACAAATAAAAAATACATGCATACTACAATGGGGATTGGGGACCATACAGAACAAAGAGGAACTAAACCTAACCTGGGATGGTTAAGATTAAGAAAGATGAAAGTGAGAGATAGAATAGCCTACTGCAGACCAATATGCCACTAGGTGTGTTGGACAGGCATTGGACAGGCATTTGATTTCCATAGGGGGGGGGGGGGGGGGGGGAATTCATGGTGCCTCCAATGTGTGCACGTGCTTGCATGTGCAAAACTTTTTTTAATGGGTTTTATAATAAAGACATGCAATTTAACTTTACAAATGTATTACCTTTTAATGTGGCATGAACACAAGCAGTCATGATGTTTTCATCTGATTGTCAAACAAATCACTTCCAAAAGAAGGTTACCTTCGCATGTTCGTCCAAAATAATCCCAGTATCTGTGCACCCGCCAACTTTCTTTAAATTCCATTGGTGTAGTCTATCTTCTTTTTTCTTTTCTTTTAGAAACATTGTCATAATTTGTCGGTCAAAGTTTGTACCGACAGACTGTCTGATAGCCTATTGAATATCATTGTAGAATAGCCCTAAGAATTTTAGACTCATACACCAAGTTAGGCATACCTTACTTCAAAATTCAGCCATCATCACTGTCAAGTGTGAATGATAATTCTTCACGTTTTTACAGTGAAATGTCCAAACTGCGTCTGCATGCCAATCATTTGATCTCAATCAGTTTCATGGGAATGCGCATTAAGATCTTCTTGAAGTTTTGTTTCATGAGCCAGTTAAAGCAGATTGTGTTTACAAACTATGAGCCTTTCTTGTATGCATATTTTGTTTTAATTAAAGCATATATCCTGTATAGTGGCTCGCTCTGTTGAGTTTTGGCCACATGAGGACTTTTATCGACTTTTCAGCTTCAGATAAGAACTGACTGAGGATGTGTTTTTGGTGTAACATTTTATAGGCCTTCTATGGTAAAGTGTATGCTATTATATTTGGTTGTTATGTGAAATACTAATGAATCATTATTAGAAGTTGACCGATTATGATTTTTCAATGCCGATACCGATACCGATTATTGGAGGACCAAAAAAAGGCTGATGCCGATTAATCGGCCGTTTTTTATTTATTTATTTGTAATAATGACAATTACAACAATACTGAATGAACACTTCTTTTAACTTAATATAATACATAAATAAAAATCAATTTAGCCTCAAATAAATAATGAAACATGTTCAATTTGGTTTAAATAATGCAAAAACAAAGTGTTGGAGAAGTTCAAGTGCAATATGTGCCATGTAAAAAAGCTAACGTTTAATTTCCTTGCTCAGAACATGAGAACATATGAAAGCTGGTGGTTCTTCAATATTCCAAGGTAAGAGGTTTAAGGTTGTAGTTAATATAGTATTTATAGGACTATTTCTCTCTATACCATTTGTATTTCAAATACTGTACCTTTGACTGTTGGATGTTCTTATAGGCACTATAGTATTACCAGTGTAGCAGTATAGCTTCCGTCCCTCTCCTTGCCCCTACCTGGGCTCAAACCAGGAACACATCGACAACAGCCACACTCGAAGCAGCGTTACCCATAGCTCCACAAAAGCCGCGGCCCTTGCAGAGCAAGGGGAAAATCTAAGTCTCAGAACGAGTGACGTTTGAAACGCTATTAGCGCACACCCCGCTAACTAGCTAGCTATTTCACATCGGTTACACCAGCCATTAGGCTGATAGGCTTGAAGTCATAAACAGCGCTGTGCTTGCGAAGAGCTGCTGGCAAAATGCACGAAAGTGCTGTTTGAATGAATGCTTATGAGCCTGCTGCTGCCTACCATCGCTCAGTCAGACTGCTCTATCAAATCATAGACTTAATTATAACATAACACACAGAAATACGAGCCTTTGGTCATTAATATGGTCGAATCCGGAAACTATCATTTTGAAAACATAACGTTTATTATTTCAGTGAAATATGGAACCGTTCCGTATTTTATCTAACGGGTAACATCCCTAAGTCTAAATATTCTTGTTACATTGCACAACCTTTAATGTTACGTCATAATTACGTAAAATTATGGCAAATTAGTTCGCAATGAGCCAGGCTGCCCAAACTGTTGCATATACCCTGACTCTGCGTGCAATGAATGTAAGAGAAGTGACACAATTTCACCTGGTTAATATTGCCTGCTAACCTGGATTTCTTTTAGCTAAATATGCACTTCTGTGTATTGATTTTAAGAAAGGCATTGGTGTTTATGGTTAGGTACAGTCATCCAACGATTGTGCTTTTTTCGCAAATGCGCTTTTGTTAAATCATCCCCCAGCATTGCATCGATTATATGCAACGCAGGACATGCTAGATAAACTAGTAATATCATCAACCATGTGTAGTTATAACTAGTGATTATGATTGATTGATTTTTATAAGATAAGTTTAATGCTAGCTAGCAACTTACCTTGGCTTCTACTGCATTCACGTAACAGGCAGTCTCCTTGTGGAGTGCAACGAGAGGCAGGTGGTTATAGCGTTGGACTAGTTAACTGTAAGGTTGCAAGATTGGCTCCCCCGAGCTGACAAGGTGAAAATCTGTCGTTCTGCCCCTGAACAAGACTGTTAACTCACCGTTCCTAGGCTGTCATTGAAAATAAGTATGTGTTCTTAACTGACTTGCCCATTTAAAAAGTTAAATAAAGGTATAAAAAAATAAAACAAATATTTCCGATTGTTATAAAAACTAAAAAATCGGTCCTAATTAACCGGCCATTCCAATGAATCGGTCAACCTCTAATCTGTGATCTTGCTTTGATCTAACTTTACTAAACACCATTGTGAGAAGTAAAAATCTTCTATTTCTAATAATAATAATAATAATAAGTGATGAGTAGGACTATTAGGCATAGACAACAGAACTTGATGTTATTTAAAGAGATTTGAGCTCCCTTCTATTCGTGGTGCTGAAAGGACAGCACCATACCCAAGTCGTCACATATCGTTCTGGGTTCCACTGCGTAAGAGGTGTCCATGGACTTTTATTAACAGCCATGCAGACACACTGTGAATTTGCATCCTAGATCTCGTTGGTGTGATGATAAGGTTCATGCGGGGGATCAGTTTGTCTTCATACACAATAGAGGTGGTACGTTTCTGTAAGCTAAGCACTCGGACAGTTGGGCGAGTTTAAGTGCGTCGTACATGAGCTCCAAGTCCATAACAAACTGTTTTGTGGACACCCGTTTTAGCAACCCCTGATACACAGGAGGTTGGTGGCATCTGAATTGGGGAAGACAGGCTCGTGGTGATGGCTGGAGTGGAATAAGTGGAATGGTATCAAACACCTCGGCGGCAGGTAGAGAATTTGGCCAGTAACCGAAAGGTTGCTAGATCAAATCCCAGAGCTGACAAGGTAAAAACCTGACATTCTTCCCCTGAAGAAGGCAGTTAACTCACTGTTCCTAGGCCGTCATTGTAAATAAGAATTTGTTCTTAACTGACTTGCCTAGATAAATAAATCAAACACATGGTTTAATTCCATTCCAGACATTATTATGAGATAGCCTCCACTGCCCTGGTAGAGTTTTCTGTCTCTGGCTGTTCTTGTTATATCGGGTTTGGCACGCTCGAAGTAGAGTAGTCAAGCATCTTACCGACGGGCCTCTCCACACACGCCTACACTTCTTCATAATTTGTGCCACCGCCAGAGAGAGAAGCCACCTACACGTATCTATCTATAAGCTGCTATAGACTCAGCAAATTGGATGCAGTCTATGACAGTGCCATCCGTTTTGTCACCAAAGCCACATATACTACCCTCCACTGCGACCTGCATGATCTCGTTGGCTGGCCCTTGCTTCATATTCGTCGTCAAACCCACTGGCTCCAGGTCATCTATAAGTCTTTGCTAGGTAAAGCCCCGCCTTATCTCAGCTCACTGGTCACCATAGCAGCACCCACCCATAGCACGCACTCCAACAGGTATATTTCACTGGTCACCCCCAAAGCCAATTCCTTCTTTGGCCGCCTTTTCTTCCAGTTCTCTGCTGCCAATGACTGGAACTAATTTTAAAAATCACTGAAGCTGGAGACTCATATCTCCCTCTCTAACTTTAAGTACCAGCTGTCAGAGCAGCTAACAGATCACTGGACCTGTACATAGCACATCTGTAAATAGCCCATCCAACTACCTCATCCCCATACTGTTATTATTATCTTTTGCTCCTTTGCTCCCCAGTACCTCTACTTGCACACTTATCTTCTGCACATCTATCACTCCAGTGTTTAATTGCTAAATTGTAATTATTTCACCACTATGGCATATTTATTGCTTTACCTCTCTTATCTTACCTCATTTGCACACACTATATATACTTTTCTATTGTGTTATTGGCTGTATGTTTGTTTATCCCATGTGTAACTCTGTGTTTTTGTTTGTTGCACTGCTTTGCTTTATCTTGGCCAGGTCGCAGTTGTAAATGAGAACTTGTTCTCAACTGGCCCACCTGGTTAAATAAGCATGCCACACTCTTTTTGTCCAGACAGCAGCTGTTTTTCTCACTCGGATGCTTTATCTGAGTTTGCGTGCGTCTCGGCTCAGATCACACTTCGTCACATGGATAAATAATATACAGATCATGGCTATCAATTATGGCTATCAATTTGTTTACACTGTATAACATGTCCTTCCTTATTGTTGGCCTATTTCCACGCCTTTTTTCAAATAAATAAATAATAGGGGGATCTTGTCAATTATAGCTCCACCGAATCTTGTTTTTAATGGCCTGTCCACTATCTGTAAAAAAAAACATGAATATTTTACTTTTGACATATTGCACCACATGAATGTTTTAGCGGACGCAAGTTCCTGGATATTATAAACTCTATGAGTCAGTGCTACTCCTCCTTAAATGTGCAATTTGCATTTGATGATAAAAAACCACAGACCACTAGACTAGTTGTCCTTTGGAAATGCTCTGCAAACCACACTCTGACTTAAAGCAGCATTCAGCTTCTAATTATACCCTGGCCTGGCCAGATATGCCTTAAGAACAGCACTTGTGTCCCTGATGGAAACATTGTGTGTGCTTTTGGGAAACCAGCAGAGCCCTACATATCATGGGGCCAGAAGAGGTCTTTCTGTCTGTGTGGTTCCCTTTTATTGGAAATTGAGCACTTATATATATTTTTTAAGTTGTATAAGCGCTTTGCCTTTAATACAGAGCGCATGCATGAGTTCTCTGTCTCTCTGTCACTAAAGCAATGCCAGCCAGAATGACCGCATTTTAATTTTCATCAAAAGCTTAAACACTACTAATGGTTATATAACAATCAAAGACACCAGACATTTCATAATATCCTAATGGACGTTTCAGAAATGTTTCAATAAATCACATTGGGAAGGATGGATGGAGGGTGGGGGTGGCCAGCATGACAGTAGGTTATATTT
The DNA here is from genome assembly GCF_045791955.1 of Oncorhynchus clarkii lewisi. Taxonomy (NCBI): domain Eukaryota; kingdom Metazoa; phylum Chordata; class Actinopteri; order Salmoniformes; family Salmonidae; genus Oncorhynchus; species Oncorhynchus clarkii. Next base: position 30,019,461 of record NC_092174.1, read on the forward strand.
ACATACATCTGGGGAATGCAGTATCTGCAAAGTATGTTGTTAAGGGGAGTGATCCTTTTGACATACACTTGACAGATTATCTAGATTATGGATTAAATATATTTACATTTATTTATTTATATTCCTAAAAGCTTTCTATTTTAAGATCCTGGTCTTTTTACTCTTGATACTGTGACACTGTAACACAACATTACCACCTCAGCCCGTTGAGAACAAGTTCTCATTTACAACTGTGACCTTGCCAAGATAAAGCATAATACAAATAGCATTACACCTTGAGAAAGATACATAATTGTAATGACAGAAAATTGATACTGAAGTAATAATAGCATTACTGCACAAGTATATCTGCTACTTAGTGTAAGTGTTACAGACGTATCCGTTGTATATTTTCTTTAACTCCCATGTTTATCTTCTTTGCTGTGATATACCTGTACATGATCAGAGCCCTATTCCCAACATGAATGATGCCATGGTTCAAATGTGCGTTTCAGTACACTATATGCAGGGGAGACTGGTTGAAACAGAGATAACAGAGGAAAGAGACACTATTGTGGACCAAACTCATTGAATCGCTTGCACATAGCCATGGCCTCATTGTGAAAAAGAACTACAATACGTGAGTCAGAAAGCCAGATGCTACAATATTTACCATGGATGAACAGCAGGTGAGTTCTAGTAGCTCCATCAATTTTTTAAAGATAGTTACGTAAAAATAAAAAAAGAACCCATTAAGAAGAAAAAAGAAGACGCCTGAAATATCTGAAAGCTTTCCGCAGGTAGTTTTTTTTTACCTTACAGAAAATACCATAAATGAATGATGACAGTGAATGAACGCCCAATGCCAGGACAGTGGAACTCAAAGGTTAACGATAATTCAATTTAGAATATCCCCAAATGGTTCAAGTTTCATCATAACAAATTTTTACCATTCACATCGACAGCATTGTCATCGTTTGAGATCAATGTATTTCACTTCCTTTTTCATTTCATCAGATTTTCCCACTACTGACAATCCAAGACCACAATATAACCAATCAACATTCTGCTGCTGGCTCAGTCTAATTCAATAAGTCTTGTGGTATCTTGTGTGTGTACTTAGGACAAAAACACATTACCAGTCCATTAGCGTTCCAGGTTAGTCTCTAAGGCTGCGTTCACACAACCCAATTCTGATATTTAGTTTCACGAATTGGTCTTTTATCCAATCAGATCTGCTCTGAAAAAGATCTGATGTGAAAATATGTGATGTGATTGGTCAAAAGACCAATTAGTGGAAAAAATATAAGAATTAGGCTGCCTGTGTAAGCGCAGCTTTAGATGGTCTGTCTACAACCCAATGGATTGACAGGTTGCTGCTTGGACTGAAATTGTATTTTTATTTATTTTTTATTTCACCTTTATTTAACCAGGTAGACCAGTTGAGAACAAGTTCTCATTTGCAACTGCGACCTGGCCAAAATTGCAACAGTTCACACTTTGTGAATCTGAAGGGGTGTCCACATTGTTAAAAAACAGGTATTTCCACAGGCCATTAACTGTATGAAAAGGCCTCCAACGGCCATTTCAATTTTTTAAACAATGGTTTAACTGCCTTGTTCAGGGGCAGAGCAACACATGTTTACCTTGTCAGCTCAGGGATTCAATCTTGCAACCTTTTGGTTACTAGTCCAATGCTCTAACCACTAGGCTACCTGCCGCTCCATTGCAGCTGAGCGGTATCATACTGCTTTCTCAGACTTGTCATATTTAACAGGGATTTTACACATTTCTAGGATGCCTGTTTTGAAAAACTTAGGAACACTTTCAAGTGTAAAAGCCAACAATTATAATGAATTTGCTACATAGAGACATAACATACAGCATAATTAGTCCCATAAGGAGAGTCATAAAGAGTCATAAAGAGTCATAAATGCGTATAACTAGTAATAATGCATTATACCCTTAAAAGGCATTATATAACCCGTAAAAGGCATTAGAAAAAAGGCATTAGAAGACAAAAAGGATCCATCAAATGCATTTTGGTGTGTCCTCATAGTGGTCTCTGACTGGAGGTCAAGTTGAATGTCATTGAAAAAATAGAAAGGTGTCATAATGTACTTTTCCAAAAACATAATTACAAAAAAACCGACTCATCTAGTTTTTCAAAAGTATCTGTAATCTTATTACAATATTTTTGCTTGTAACGTAACTGTAATAAGTTTACATGTGTGACGACCATCTCACTCTGTCTGCCGAATCCTTTCTCTCTGCTCTTGTTTTCCTTAATAGGATGTCGGGGGACGGAGCTGGGAGGGTCTTCAGCGAAATGGGATACATGTGGGCTCGGGTGTGTCCCGGGGATAAATACACCTTTCCCCCATACATCGAGGAGACTCTCTCCATGCAGAGACACTGTTGTTTGGTGTTCATTTGTTTTGGCACCTTTCAACAACCCTCATTATCACCATCTATGCACGCATCCACTCACTCACACTACTGACTACACACCATTGTTACATGGATGTAGTTTACTTAATTTAATAAATATGTTTGTTATTTCTCTATCTCCACATTGTCTTCCTCTTTGTTACGAGCTATGAGCCAGTTCGTAACTCACTGTTAAAGTATAACTAAAAGGTTTTCTATGTCTGTTCTTTCGGGCACTCAGTGTAGTAAGTGTTTATAATATACTGAACAAAAATATAAACGCACATGCAACAATTTCAATGATTTTACTGTGTCACAGTTCATATAAGGAAATCAAATTAAATACATTCATTAGGCCCTAATCTATGAATTTCACATGACTGGGCAGGGGCGCAGCCATGGGTGGGCCTGGGAGGGCATAGGCCCACCCACTGGGGAGCCAGGCCCAGCCAATCAGAATTAGTTTTTCCCCAGAAAAGGACTTTATTACAGACAGAAATACTCCTCAGTTTTATCAGCTGGTCTCAGACGATCTCTCAGGTGAATAAGCTGGATGTGGAGGTCCTCGGCTGGCGTGGTTAGATGTGGTCTGCAAATGTGAGGCAGGTTCGAAGTACTGCCAAATTCTCTAAAATGATATTGGAGGTGGCTTATAGTAGAGAAATGAACATTAAATTCCCTGGCAAAAGCTCTGGACATTCCTGCAGTCAACTTGAGACATCTGTGGCATTGTGTTGTGTGACAAAACTGCATAATGATCATGCTGTTTAATCAGCTTCTTAATATTCCACACCTGTCAGGTGGATGGATAATCTTGGCAAAGGCGCAATGCTCACTAACAGGGATGTAAACAAATTTGTGAACAAAATTTGAGAGAAATAAGCGTTTTGAATGGAAACACTTTACATGTTGCGTTTATATTTTTGTTCAGTATAGATTGTTCAGATACCATGTGTGGTCAGGTAGTTTCAACCAGAGGAAGAACACTATAGGACATTTTCCACCAGAGAGCATTAGGTCATGCTCCAGAGAAGATTTCAGATGAATGAACACACCCCTTACAGTACATTAAGGTTGATTTAATTCAAGCATGCTTTTTAAGTTCATATGTTTCAAAAAATCCTCAGAACGTGTGAGATGTTATCTTTGTTCATGCTTTTCAGAATTACATGGATTCCACATGTTCAAGAGTATAATTCAGGAAAGGAAAAATGTAAATATATTGGCATTACCACCATAACTGAGCTAGTACTAAAATGGCACCCAAAATGTTAATAGAATAGTCAGATTTTTGCACAAACAAAATGTTGTTGGTAATCTCAGTTTTTTCCCCCATAATGGAATTTGTTCTATGCACATTAGCAAATGTCTGTTTAGAATATTTGATAAGCGATAACCCATAAAAGCAACGGTGCAATGCCAACATGCCCATTATAGAGAAAATGAAATATTTTAACCATCTTAAACATCCGCAATCCTCACGACACCGCTTCATCAATCAAGATGTTTTGTCGGCATCTTTACCATCACCATCTCTTTCTCTGAATGGGCCAAGCGTATGGAACAATCCCTTGGAACTGTTTATGCCCCAACTGTTGGATGAAAAATGGGGAATTGAGCAGTGAAAATTCTACTTAAATACACATTTTTCACTGTCATCCAAGGGCACAAACTCCTGCAGAGCAGAGGAGCCGAGCAGGGCCAGGCATTTGTGTAAGGCCCCTAATTATGACTGCTTGCCTCGCTAATAAGCGACAGCTTCCCAAATTGGAGTATAATCAGCGTCTGCTTAATTATCCGAGGTGTCTCTTGTTCCCCAAACATCCCGCCCCTTTGATTAGCTTGTTAAAGGGTCTTTTGCAAGTGAACCTTGATGGGAAGGTCAAACGCAGCCTGGAGTGCTTACACAGGAGCTCTTTACCCACTAAAACTGAGGAGTCAAATCAAAGATGGTTTATTTATGTGAAAGCTCAAATTAAGAAAGAGCGCTTGGGTAGAAAGCTCAGCAGGATTTGAAGAAAAAATAGATATCTGGGGGTTAGAACTCAGTAATTGAACTATGTGCCAACTTTCTTAGCAGACTGCACAACCAAAAGCAGCTTTGAAAAAAAATATACCAACTTGACATGACCTCCATTCTCATCTAGTTCTTGTTGTAATGGATGTAGCTATGAGTATAACTGTATAATCCTCATAGCCTACCTGTTGCTTTATTTGAAAAAGCTATGTGTATGAAACGGTAAGCAAAAACTTTGAATTTGGTCATATGTGGAAATGTGCCTTACTTCCTTTTATATTTAATAGTAGTCTAGTCAAGGAAGCATCATGCAAAATATATTGGCGCCCTCCACTCACCAAGACCATTGCCAAATAAGGCGCGCTGTCACCTGCTTTTATAGTAAGCCTTGAGGTGGTACCACCCAGCACATCCAGAAGGTAGTGTATTTCATTCCGAACCCCTCCACTGAGAGGGGTACAGCTACATCACAATTTCAATGGTAGAGTTGAACCGCTAGGGGCAAAAAGAGCTAGATTTCTATTAAAATACCAAAATGTATCACCTTTGCAAAGGACTGTCAAAATGAAGACCAGAATTGACGTGTATCATTATAAATAAGCCTAAAATATTTGGTTTTCGATTTGTTTTGTTATTTTCATAAATGTTACTCTTTAAAGCCCCCATGCAGTATTTTTTATTAAATGTTTTAAATCATCACTGTATGCCTAATAAATCACTGTGTGTGTTAATTTCATGAAAATGACTAAAAATATTTTTTTATCCTTTATTTCCTTGAGTCTCCTTATGCAATTTAAATTCTCAGTCTGGGTGTGTTAATACAAATGTAAATATATTTACATACACAGCCCATTGGAAGATAGGATTTTCTAAACTCTAGAGCCTACCCCACTCACCCCTTCAAAATAGGAGAATACATATGCAAATAAAAAGATGATTGGTCAATGGTCAAAATAATCAGATCAGATTATGATGTCATGCTGTGGGCCAAAAACTCCATCCCACCTGAGCAGGCTGAAATTCCACTCAAAATGTTTTAATAAAAGGGCATCAACATAATTTTCACAATTTCAGAGTGTTATTTTGACCTCATATTGTAGAAGTATCAGAAGAAAAAAAACTGGAAAATAAAGTATATTTTACTTTTCAAGCATGAGAGAAAAAGAAAAGTGTAAAAAAAAAAACATTTCAGACATACCAGCTTCAATCAAACAGTAATGCTCAAACAATTTGAAGACTTCCATAAATCTTCATTGGAGAATTTCTTCTCAAAGGCCAGAAAACTGAGTGCAATGCCTGTCATGTTTTGGCTTGATTGCAATACTTTATTTTCAAGTGACAATCACACAGCATTGCAGCCAGTCATTGAAACATATGAAGCCTCCCACTGCCCGGGATAAATGAGACCCAGTGTTTTCCTACAACATCACTGAAATTATGTTTTTCAGTGAGTTGCTCCCAACCATTACATTTACAGTGCATTCGGAAATTATTCAGAGCCCTTGACCTTTTCCACATTTTGTTAGGTTAAAGCCGTATTCTAAAATGGATTAAATGTTTGTTTTTTCCTCAACAATCTACCTACAACAGCCCATAATGACAAAGCAAAAATGTATTTATTAAAAATGAAAACAGAATTATCCCATTTAGATAAATATTCAGATCCTTTATTCAGATTTAGTTGAAGAACCTTTGGCAGCGATTACAGCCTCAAGTATTCTTGGGTATGACGCTACAAGTTTGGCACACCTGTATTTGGGGAGTTTCTCCTATTCTTCTCTGCAGATCCTCTCAAGCTCTGTCAGGTTAGATGGGGAGAGTTAAGAGCACAGTTATTTTCAGTTCTCTCCAGAGATGTTTGATCAGGTTCAAGTCCGGGCTCTGGCTGGGCCACTCAAGGACATTCAGAGGCTCTGCATTGTCTTGGCTGTGTGCTTAGGGTCATTGTCCTGTTGGAAGGTGAACCTTCGCCCCAGTCTGAGGTCGTAAGCACTCTGAAGCAGAGGATCTGAAGGATCTCTCTATACTATTCTCTGTTATTCAAATCAAATCAAATTTTATTGGTCACATACACATGGTTAGCAGATGTTAATACGAGTGCTTCTAGTTCCGACAGTGCAGTAATATCTAACAATTCCCCAACAACTACCTAATACACACAAACCTAAAGGGGTGAATGAGAATATGTACATATAATATATGGTATATATAGTATATATAGTATATATGGATGAAAGATGGCCAAGCGGCATAGGCAAGGTAAAATAGATGGTATAAAATACAGTATATACATATGATATGAGTAATGTAAGATATGTAAACACTATTAAAGTGGCATTATTTAAAGTGGCATTGTTTAAAATGACTAGTGATCCAGTCCCTGCAGCTGAAAAACATCCCCACAGCATGATGTTGCCACCATCATGCATCACCGTAGGGATTAGAGGTCGACCGATTATGATTTTTCAAAGCCGATACCGATTAATCGGCCGATTTTTATTTATTTATTTGTAATAATGACAATTACAACAATACTGAATGAACACTTATTTTAACTTAATATAATACATCAATGAAATCAATTTAGCCTCAAATAAATAATGAAACATGTTCAATTTGGTTTGAATAATGCAAAAACAAAGTGTTGGAGAAGAAAGTAAAAGTGCAATATGTGCCATGTAAGAAAGCTAACGTTTAAGTTCCTTGCTCAGAACATGAGAACATATGAAAGCTGGTGGTTCATTTTAACATGAGTCTTCAATATTCCCAGGTAAAAAGTTTTAGGTTGTAGTTATTATAGGAATTATAGGACTATTTCTCTATACGATTTGTATTTCATATACCTTTGACTATTGGGATGTTCTTATAGGCACTTTAGTATTGCCAGTGTAACAGTGTAACAGTATAGCTTCCATCCCTCTCCTGGGCTACCTGGGCTCGAACCAGGAAGACATCGACAACAGCCACCCTCGAAGCAGCGTTACCCATGCAGAGCAAGGGGAACAACTACTCCAAGTCTCAGAGTGAGTGACGTTTGAAACGCTATTAGCGCGCACCCCGCTAACCAGCTAGCCATTTCACATCGGTTGCACCAGCCTAATCTCGGGAGTTGATAGGCTTTAAGTCATAAACAGCGCAATGCTTGAAGCATTGCGAAGAGCTGCTGGCAAAACGCACGAAAGTGCTGTTTGAATGAATGCTTATGAGCCTGCTGGTGCCAACCATCGCTCAGTCAGACTGCTCTATCAAATCATAGACTTAATTATAACATAATAACACACATTAATACGAGTCTTAGCTCATTAATATGGTCGAATCCAGAAACTATAATTTAGAAAACAAGACGTTTATTCTTTCAGTAAAATACAGAACCGTTCCGTGTTTTATCTAACGGATGGCATCCCTAAGTCTACATATTGCTGTTACATTGCACAACCTTCAATGTTATGTCATAATTATGTACAATTTTGCAATGAGCCAGGTGGCCCAAACTGTTGCATATACCCATATACCCTGTGCAATGAAAGCAAGAGAAGTGACACAATTTCACCTGGTTAATATTGCCTGCTAACCTTTCTTTTAGATAAATATGCAGGTTTAAAAATATATACTTCTGTGTATTGATTTTAAGAAAGGCATTGATGTTTATGATTAGGTACAAGTTGGCGCAACGACAGTCCTTCTTCGCGAATGCGCACCGCATCGATTAAATACAACGCAGGACACGCTAGATAAACTAGTAATATCATCAACCATGTGTAGTTATAACTAGTGATTATGATTGATTGATTGGTTTTTATAAGATAAGTTTAATGCTAGCTAGCAGCTTACCTTGGCTTCTTACTGCATTCACGTAACAGGCAGGCTCCTCGTGAGGCAGGTGGTTAGAGCATTGGACTAGTTAACTGTAAGGTTGCAAGATTGAATCCCTGAGCTGACAAGGTAAAAAATCTGTTGTTCGGCCCCTGAACAAGGCAGTTAACCCACCGTTCCTAGGCCGTCATTGAAAATAAGAATGTGTTCTTAACTGACTTGCCTCGTTAAATAAAGTTGTAATAAAAATATAAAAAATCGTCAAAATCGTCATCCAAAAATAACAATTTCCGATTGTTATGAAAACTTGAAATCGGCCCTAATTAATCTGCCATTCCGATTAATCGGTCGACCTCTAGTAGGGATGGTGCCAGGTTTCCTCCAGACGTGACACTTGGCATTCAGGCCAAAGAGTTCAATCTTGGTTTCATCAGACCAGTGAGTCTTGTTTCTCATGGTCTGAGAGTCCTTTAGGTGCCTTTTGGCAAACTCCAAGCGGGCTGTCATGTGCCTTTTACTGAGGAGTGGCTTCCGTCTGCCCACTCTACCATAAAGGCCTGATTGGTGGAGTGCTGCAGAGATGGTTGTCCTTCTGGAAGGTTCTCCCATCACCACAGAGGAACTCTTGAGCTCTGTCAGAGTGACAATTGGGTTCATGGTCACCTCCCTGTCCAAGTCCCTTCTCCCCTGATTGCTCAGTTTGACCGGGCGGCCAGCTCTGGCCACTGTGTTCTTGGGGACCTTCAATGCTGCAGAAATGTTTTGGTACACTTCCCCAGATCTGTGTCTCAACACAATCCTGTCTCGGAGCTCTATGGACAATTCCTTCCTGTTTCTTTCTCTGACATGTCATATCTAAATCATGTCCAATCAATTGAAGTTACCACAGGTGGATTTCCATCAAGTTGTAAAAATATCTCAAGGATGATCAATGGAAACATGATGCACCTGAGCTCAATTTTGAGTCTCATAGTAAAGGGTATGAATACTTATGTAAATAAGGTATTTATGTTTTCACTTTGTCATTATGAGGTATTGTGTGTAGATTTATGAGGAAAAAACAAAAATGTAATCTACTTTAGAATAAGGCTGTAACGTAACAAAATGTGGAAAAAGTCAAGGGGTCTGAATACTTTCCCGAATGCACTGAATATCTCCAGATCTCTTTTCAAACCTATGTGCTTCACAAGTGGTTGCTCTCTTCGATTGCTCTCTTCATTGTCACAGGGTTAATGTGTCTTCCACAAAGAGAAGGAGCACTTCAAGTTCTGTTTTGACCTTTTTTCATGTATTGTTCATTTTGTCATGACGAAAAATACTCGTCAACAACCTACTTTTCCTGACTTAAACTATGACGATAATGAGATGAGATTCCCTGGAAAAACTATTACAAATTACTTTTTTTAGACTGCGAAAATGTGACAAGACAAGAATTCCATGTGAGTCTAATGGACAGTTCATTTAACGTGAAGCTCCTTTTCATCTGTTTTGTCCAATCAGAAGCATGCATATAGGATATTTCATACTTCTGGCATTTTTGCAAAGCTCAAATTCTCCCCTTTTCAAGGAAACCACTGTTATTTACCCCCCCCCCCCCGGCGGCTATGATGGGGATTAAGTCTTTGTAGCCTATATGGTTAATTATGTCTGTCATTGGTTACAATCTGCCACAATATCAATGTTGCCAGTTAATGTAAATTATGGGATAGTAGGTTAGAGGTAGAGGTAGCCTGAATATTTCATATTTAATAGTATGTGACTAAAATGGCTGTGACTAAAACTAGACAAAACGAACAGAGGATGAAATCACTCAAATGTGACTAAGACTAAATTGCATTTTAAAGTTAAAACTAAGACGAAAACAAAAATAGCTTCCAAAATTAACACTGATGCAATGCACCATCCACATCATTCATATTGTGAACACAATGCTATGTAAGTACCATTTTACTCAAGAAATTACAATATATTCCCTAGACAAAAAACATGGATCATCAGACTGTGAGCTTAGCAACAGCTTGTATATTTCCTTTTCACTTTGGATCATGTGCTAAATGCAATTGCGCTACTGCAGCAATCCAGGCAAGGCCTCTCACTGTTATCTTAATTTGAATTGGCTTGGATCTGTAATGTGCTGTTCTTACTCTTTGCTGGAAAATCTGGGAGCTGTGAACTGCATACTTACTAACCCATAAACCCCAGAGGTTCGCAATGAAACTAATAAAGGTCCTTTTAAGAAATGCTCCCTCCTCTCTGCATATAAGCCATGTGCCAGCCAAGGAAAGCGGGTTAGACCTGCCCAAAACTAGAGCTGCCTTCAAATCACATCAACAACAACTGGATCAGAACTGAGGAGAATTCCTAGTAACCACAGATCTCAGGTGCTGCATTGATCTGAGAAATGGATTCTGTGAAAGCCCATTTGATGTTGTGACGAGGGCTGGGGGTGGGAGGCTATGTCATAATATGTCATGAGTTCTCCTATGTGTTTGAAATGTTATCCCTTGCGCTGCCGGTGGGGGAGGGCGTTGCAGGACTTTATGTCAATGTGGAAGGCAGCAACATGGCTAAGAACACGCAATTGAGGTACCCTGGGAGTTATGGAATGCACACCACATGGAATTCTAGAAATCTATCGCAGCATTTTCATCCAGTAGCTAGGTAGAGGGAAGAAGAGCCCCACAGGACAAGACATTAGCTTAGTGATTATTAACAACTCATCAAACATGGTTTATTTCATGGTCTAATACAAAATGTAATATTCATTTGTTTCATGTTGTAAAACAAAATAACACTGTTCATAGGTATCTTCGAAACAATTTAAAATCAATTAATCCTGGATCATGAAGACAGGATATCTTATCTAATATTGGGTGGCAGGTTGCCTAGCGGTTAAGCGAGTCGGATTCGGTTACTGGCCCTACTGGTTCGAATACCAAAGTCGATTATGTGAACATTTGGTTGATGTGCCCTTGAGCAAGGCGCTTAACCTTTGCTCCTGTAAGTCACTCCGGATAAGAATGTCTGCTAAATGACTCAAATATTCACACTGAAAGAGTGATAATTCCTACAAGTTAGTTAAACCATTGACACACACATTTACAGCTTCAGAGATAACCAGCCCCACATATACATTTTGTCTCTTGTTATTCTTTTGAAACACGGCAACTGCCCATGTGACAAAACCACTCTTTTCATTTCTTTACCTATTTATTTCTATGCCTCCAATAGATTGTCTGTACAAAAGACCAGTCCAGTCATATTCACTATATACCTGTTCACATACTCCTGGCTCTTCATACAGGTATTAATAAAGATGGTGGCCCTTCCTGGGCTTTAAATTCATGATGTTCAAACTATGATTTTGGGTATTAACTTCTTAAAATGCACCTATGCAGCGTGCTATGATTTTGGGAATGTTGAATATTAGAACAGGGATGATTTAACATAATTATGTGCAATGCAGTCAGTGGTGGTGGAAATACAAGACAATGTGGGAGCAGTTTTGTGACGTTACTTTCTGGTAGGTAAACACCATCAGCACTATTCTTTCTGTACTGGTTTCAGCAACAACATTTCTCCAAAATGTACTGTATACTGTAATAAAATATATGAATTTAGTCAGTTACCCAAAATATGGTATGGTGCCATGAGTAATCCTGTCAAGAAATGTCAATAAATATACTGTAAAAATGGTCCTTTCAAAACCCCAAATAACAGGTTTATCTTTGCTAGAAAGATTATTAGAGAGACTCTCCAAAAGTACTACGGCAAAGAGAGAGACATCATTAAAATATCTGTGTTAGTGGTGTAACTTTTTCAGTGGGGTGTAAAAGTGGCATTGAGTTACTCACACTCCTGCATTCTTTAAATGGAAAAGTTGAGAAAAAAAGAGAAGGTCAAGGGAAGTCAAGAAAACAAGCTCTTTCCTGAGTCAAACACAGCCATGGTATAACCTTACCATGCCAAGGAAACTGAAGACTTGACTATTAACAGGTCTGTTATGAGACTGAGTCAGGGGCCTTCTCAAAAGCCCTGCTATGTGTGAGTCAACATAAAAAACAACAATTGTGTGAGTGCTGAGGATACATTTCTTAATAAAGAATTACAAATATTAAAGGAAAATACAACTCATTAGCAAAACGCATCATGCTGTGACACTTTCTGTACTTTGCTAATTATATTTCTTGAAAACTTGATAGCTGACTGAAATCAATTTGAGACTGAATCAACAGTGGAGTAATGAAACAAACACCAATAATTTCCCTTTAAGAAAAGGAATGAAGAGTAAAAAAATATATATATTTTTTTGTTATCTAAGATGTTTTGTGTAATCATGTCTAAGGAGTGTTTAACCCCATAAAAGTGTACTTGTGTGTGAGGAATCTAAAGTTCATCCCAGGAATCACATAAACTCGCGTTTCCAAGAGACCAGGCAATGACGACTGTGGGTGACTTTCTCACACCTATAAGAAATGTCCTCCTCTCCAACCCAAGAATGGGCCTTCAATCTTACAGTAAGATCTTCATAAACACTGTATGCTTCTAATCTGTCAACAACTAACTCTCAATACATACAATCACTTTTAGGCAAGCACCCAATGATGATCACACAATTTCAGCTATAAATATTTATTAATTATTTATAAACTTTATGTTGACTAATAATTAACATTTACCCTTAAAGGGGCAATCAGCAGTTACTACATACATTTTTGGACTAATAAATAAGAGTATGTGCCCATTGATTCTTGAATAATATAACTTATAAATGCCTGATAAGCTTTGTTCAACTGTCGTACCCTATCAGAACCCCAAATATTAGCTGGTTTTACTACAACTTTTGTAAATGAATAAAATCTAAACAAAAACAATGCAGCCTCAAAACATGGTTAAAACTATAATTTTTATATCATTGTGTAGTGTACAGTAATAATATTTGATATGTGTATATACAGTATATCTACTTCACATGTGACTCGTACTAAGACTTTTATTTATTTACCTTTATTTAACTAGGCAAGTCAGTTAAGAACAAATTCTTATTTTCAATGACGGCCTAGGAACAGTGGGTTAACTGCCTGTTCAGGGGCAGAAAGACAGATTTGTACCTTGTCAGCTCGGGGGTTAGGGTTAGGGTTGCTAGTCCAATGCTCTAACCACTAGGCTACCCTGCCGCCCCAGACTAAGCAATTAGCCTATTAGCCTATTAAAATGTTTATCTGACTCCATAAATATAATCAGCAATATGCAGAAACATTATAGTTGAGTTACAGTAATAGGCCATCAAGAAATGTCTGAGAGTGGAATTGTAAATACAAGTCTATTTAATTACTTTGTAAGAATGAATGGATTCACATACAAGGCATGAAGATTAAGTTACAAGCATTAAAGGGATAATCCACCCACAGAAATAAAAATCATGAAACTCCTGTCAATTTGGTGAAAGCCTATGTTCTATCTGTGGGTAGAAAAAATTCCCCATGGTTTAACTTCTAAGTGGTCCGCCTGTGAAAATCAGGAAATTGTGTAGAAACTACATAATTCTTGAAACTGGAGAGAGGGGATTACACACTATCACATTTCATAACGCTTTAAAAACAATGACCTGCATTCCAGATTGTCAAGTCAGCCAATATGGATGGCCATAAATGTTTAAAACACATCCATCAGTTTATATCGTCATTACAAAGCATAGACTTCCCTTAGATGTGCTCAATTTAAACAGTGTCCCAAATTATTAACCTCTGTTCCTACTTCAAGAACCATGTCGCAATTTGCCGTTTCTGTAGGAAACAGAGCTATTACAGGAGGAGATAGGAGGAATCTCATTGCGCAATGAATGGAGAAACGCCCCACCCAACTGACTGTCGACCAATCGCATTCATGTTGTCATGCTTGCATCATGCAGTTGCTAAGCTAATCATCATACAATCCGATTCAAATGGAGTTCACATGTCCTCAAAACTGTCTCTGTGTGAAAGCAACATAATGCTGCTCTCGGCAGAGAAAAACTGCAAGACTCTTGAATTGATAGCGCAGTTTGTTTAGAGATTTTACAGCTAGCTTTTTCCTTCACATGCTGATATTAACTTTGGGATTATTGTATGTAGCTATGTTTTCTAGCTAGCCGAAATAGAGAACATTGCATTTACGTTTTAGTAATTTAACAGAGGCTCTTATCCAGAACAACTTGCAGTAGTGAGAGCATACCTTTTCATACCCTGTGGGAATCAAATCAAAATCAAATCAAATTTTATTTATCACATACACATGGTTAGCAGATGTTAATGCGGGTGTAGCGAAATGCTTGTGCTTCTAGTTCCGACAATGCAGTAATAACCAACAAGTAATCTAGCTAACAATTCCAAAACTACTACCTTATACACACAAGTGTAAAGGGATAAAGAATATGTACATAAAGATATATGAATGAGTGATGGTACAGAGCGGCATAGGCAAGATACAGTAGATGGTATTGAGTACAGTACAGTATATACATATGAGATGAGTATGTAAACAAAGTGGCATAGTTAAAGTGGCTAGTGATACATGTATTACATAAAGATGCAGTAGATGATATAGAGTACAGTATATACGTATACATATGAGATGAATAATGTAGGGTATGTAAACATTATATTAGGTAGCATTGTTTAAAGTGGCTAGTGATATATTTTACATCATTTCCCATCAATTCCCATTATTAAAGTGGCTGGAGTTGAGTCAGTGTGTTGGCAGCAGCCACTCAATGTTAGTGGTGGCTGTTTAACAGTCTGATGGCCTTGAGATAGAAGTTGTTTTTCAGTCTCTCGGTCCCAGCTTTGATGCACCTGTACTGACCTCGCCTTCTGGATGATAGCAGGGTGAACAAGCAGTGGCTCGGGTGGTTGTTGTCCTTGATGATCTTTATGGCCTTCCTGTGACATCGGGTGGTGTAGGTGTCCTGGAGGGCAGGTAGTTTGCCCCCGGTAATGCGTTGTGCAGACCTCACTACCCCCTGGAGAGCCTTACGGTTGTGGGCGGAGCAGTTTCCGTACCAGGCGGTGATACAGCCTGACAGGATGCTCTCGATTGTGCATCTGTTGAAGTTTGTGAGTGCTTTTGGTGACAAGCCAAATTTCTTCAGCCTCCTGAGGTTGAAGAGGCGTTGCTGCGCCTTCTTCACGATGCTGTCTGTGTGGGTGGACCAATTCAGTTTGTCTGTGATGTGTACGCCGAGGAACTTAAAACTTACTACCCTCTCCACTACTGTTCCATCGATCAAATCCACAACCCTGGTGTTGCAATCGACATGCTCTACCAACTGAGCAATATGGGACCATTGCATTTGGGGGAATAAGTAGACTTGAGCTGCAACAGATTTCACAAAAACTATGCAAGTTTCTACCAATCTTGTTATCACAACAAAATTATACATTTGTTCACAAAAAAATATTGTTCTCACATATTATTGTTATTTAACAGTGTTTACACTGTTAATAACATGATTTAGTGGTTTAGGGTGGATTACCCCTTTAACAAGCATTATAAGGCATTATTTCAAGCATATACAGTGGGGAGAACAAGTATTTGATACACTGCCGATTTTGCAGGTTTTCCTACTTACAAAGCATGTAGAGGTCTGCGATTTTTATCATAGGTACACTTCAACTGTGAGAGACGGAATCTAAAACAAAAATCCAGAGAATCACATTGTATGATTTTTAAGTAATTAATTTGCATTTTATTGCATGACATTAGTATTTGATCACCTACCAACCAGTAAGAATTCCGGCTCTCACAGACTTGTTAGTTTTTCTTTAAGAAGCCCTCCTGTTCTCCACTCATTACCTGTATTAACTGCACCTGTTTGAACTCATTACCTGTATAAAAGACACCTGTCCACACACTCAATCAAACAGACTCCAACCTCTCCACAATGGCCAAGACCAGGGAGCCGTGTAAGGACATCGGGGATAAAATTGTAGACCTGCACAAGGCTGGGATGGGCTACAGGACAATAGGCAAGCAGCTTGGTGAGAAGGCAACAATTGTTGGGGCAATTATTAGAAAATGGAAGAAGTTCAAGATGATGCTCAATCACCCTCGGTCTGGGACTCCATGCAAGATCTCACCTCGTGGGGCATCAATGATCATGAGGAAGGTGAGTGATCAGCCCAGAACTACACGGCAGGACCTGGTCAATGACCTGAAGAGAGCTGGGACCACAGTCTCAAAGAAAACCATTAGTAACACTCTACGCCGTCATGGATTAAAATCCTGCAGCGCACGCAAGGTGCCCCTGCTCAAGCCAGCACATGTCCAGGCCCGTCTGAAGTTTGCCAATGAACATCTGCATGATCCAGAGGAGGAATGGGAGAAGGTCATGTGGTCTGATGAGAAAAAAAATAAGCTTTTTGGTCTAAACTCCACTCGCCGTGTTTGGTGTAAGAAGAAGGATGAGTACAACCCCAAGAACACCATCCCAACGTGAAACATGGAGGTGGAAACATCATTCTTTGGGGATGCTTTTCTGCAAAGGGGACAGGACGACTGCACCGTATTGAGGGGAGGATGGATGGGGCCATGTATTGTGAGATCTTGGCCAACAACCTCCTTCCCTCAGTAAGAGCATTAAAGATGGGTCGTGGCTGGTTCTTCCAGCATGACAACGACCCGAAACACACAGCCAGGGCAACTAAGGAGTGGCTCCGTAAGAAGCATCTCAAGGTCCTGGAGTGGCCTAGCCAGTCTCCAGACCTGAACCCAATAGAAAATCTTTGGAGGGAGCTGAAAGTCCGTATTGACCAGCGACAGCCCCGAAACCTGAAGGATCCGGAGAAGGTCTGTATGGAGGAGTGGGCCAAAATCCCTGCTGCAGTGTGTGCAAAACTTGTCAAGAACTACAGGAAACGTATGATGTCTGTAATTGCAAACAAAGGTTTCTGTACCAAATATTAAGTTCTGCTTCTCTGATGTATCAAATACTTATGTCATGCAATAAAATGCAAATTAATTACTTAAAAATCATACAATGTGACTTTCTGGATTTTTGTTTTAGATTCCGTCTCTCACAGTTAAAGTGTACCTATGATAAAAATTACAGACCTCTACATGCTTTGTAAGATGGAAAACCTGCAAAATCGGCAGTGTATCAAATACTTGTTCTCCCCACTGTAGATTAGGGATGCACGATACATCGGTGAACTTATCGGAATCGGCCGATATTCGCTAAAAATGCCAACAGCGGTATCTGCCCGATGTCTAGTTTAACGCTGATGTGCAAAACCGTTGTCAAAGCTGACATGCATACCTATATAACGTAGGTACATGATGTAATGATGCCGCGTAAAATGTTGCGCTACACGTGCAACACAGCATTCCTAACCTAGCCTACAATGTCTGCTGTGTGGATCAAGTAGTCAACAAGTCGAGCAGTCATTTCAAAGAGTAAGAACATTTCAGCGAGACAACTCAAAGGCGAAATCCATTAATGCCAAGATAATTGGAATTCATTGCCCTTGACAATCAACCGTTCTCTGTCGTGGGTGATGTTGGCTTTCACGACTGGTCGAGCCCCAGTACATACTAACGTTACCAACTGCGCTATTTTTCAGATGTTGCCCTACCGGAGTTACACAGTAATATAGTCACTGCTATTAGCTTCATGACATACTATGGAATGCCTTTGGGTCTTTGCGTGTCAAAAAAAATACATGTCAAATAACACTATTTGACAATAACATTATTTGACGCGTTAAATAAGCTTTTAATTTGACACGTCAAATAACACAGTTCTATTATAGAATGTTGTGTGTTCTGAATTTGCACGTACAAGCCAAGTGTCACCACTACTATCAGTAGCACTATCAAAGCTGTACAAAAAAGTCTGCAAACAAGCTAACACCGGCCACGAACGATGTGTTAACAATACCACGTTGGTAATAAAGCATTATTTGTTCAACGGCAACTTCTGGGGTAGCTAGCTAGCTTTAGCTTGGTACCTAGCTGGCACCAATACAACCAGCCTGGAAATAATAACCAGTAGAAACTGCAGTCATTTTCATTATTCTTTGCAATGATTTAGTAATCCTTGTGAGTAAGTATTGGCTAGGTAGCCACTTGTTGCTCGCCTATTGAAATTGAACTTCAGTTCATGAAAATAAAAAGCTAGCCAGCTACTTAACTCTGTTCCCCATAGCTAATGTTATAAGCAGTCAGCTAGCTTCATCTGGCTAGTGAGGCTCGACCTGACCGTTGTTATGTGTTGTGAAGCTAGCCACAATAAGGATTAGGCACAATAGTGGAATTTGCGGTTTGCCTTCAAAATATAAGTACCTATTTGAAAGTAACACTACGTGCCATTTGAACACAGGAGTGATGGTTGCTGATAATGGGCCTCTGAACGCCTATGTAGATATTCCATTAAAAAACTGCAGTTTCCAGCTACAATAGTAATTTACAACATTAACAATGTCTACACTGTATTTCTGATCAATTTTATGTTATTTTAATGGACAAAAATATTTGCTTTTCTTTCAAAAACAAGGACATTTCTAAGTGACCCCAAACTTTTGAAAGGTAGTGTAAATGCCATCAAAATATATTTTTGGTCATTGTGGTGTGTGTGTGTGTAACCTTTATTTAACTAGGCAAGTCAGTTAAGAACAAATTCTTATTTACAACTATAGCCTACCCCGGACGACGCTGGCCCTATTGTGCGCTGCCCTATGGGACTCCCAATCACGGCCGGATGTGATACAGCCTGGATTCAAACCAGAGACTGTAGTGACGCCTCTTGCACTGAGATGCAGTGCCTTAGACCTCTGTGTCCATGTGTATGTTAACTATTTAACTGTACTAGAATGCTTAAAAGGCCATTAAAATTTTAAATATCGGTTATCGGTATCAGGTCTTTTTGGCAAGGAAAATATCGGATACGGTATCGGCCAAAAATGCCATATCGGTGCATCACTAATATAGATTCTACGGTTAATTTACAGGATAAGAGAGAGAACAAAGGCATTTCATTCCATTTATAACATCTGAAGGTGTAACCTTTTAACCAAAAACCAACCACAATTGACCAATCAAACGATACCAAGTTTACAGAGTAACCTGTAAACGTTTTACAGGATGTTACAGCATCTAGGTGCTTGTGTGGGGATGAGACCAGTGTACATAAGACAGAATTCCTGAGAAGACCATAAAACCTTTTTGCATAATAGAGTAATTGAGAGTTCACCCTGTATAGATAGATACAAGTAACCACGGAGATCATACATCCTTAAAGATAGCATCAGAGTTATCCTCAGTGAACAAGTTTTAGATAGATATCAAACATGGATACTATAGCATTATTCTGTCACAATAGTCAGTCCTCTGGATACTGTAACAGAGTGATACATTTTGGCCCCTCAGAGGGGGAAGGGCTGACTAGTCGTTGGGCATTGTCCTTTTTTTCCTAAATCATTTTCAATGCAGCTACAGGTGACAGAGAATACATAAATTAGGGCCGAACCTATAATGGATGGTCAGTACTTGCATCCACAGCTCTGTTTATGAATTTGAGAGTGGTAACATTTCTCCACCTTTATTGCTTCTATTGCACCATTAAAGACATAATATGTTAGGCTGTGTGGTTGTGAATTAAGTGTTTAGTGTCACATCCATTAAATCAATCAATCAATCTACCGATACAGATTATTGGAGGACCAAAAAAAGCTGATACCGATTAAATCGGGCAATTTTTTAAATATATATTTGTAATAATGACAATTACAGCAATACTGAATGAACAATGTACACTTTTATTTTAACTTAATATAATACAAAAAATGCACTCAATATTTTATTGCTGTTCCATTGCACAACCTTCAATGTTGTGTCATAATTATGTAAAAATCTGGCAAGTTAATTAAGAAATGGTCTTCACACAGTTTGCAACGAGCCAGGCGGCCCAAACTGCGGCATATACCCTGATTCGGCTTGCACTGAAAGCAAGATAAGTGACACAATTTCCCTAGTAATATTGCCTGCTATCATGAATTTCTTTTAACGAAATATGCAAGTTAAAAAAAATATGCTTGTGTATTGATTTTAAGAAAGGCATTGATGTTTATGGTTGGGTACATTGGTGCAACGATTGTGCTTTTTCACGAATGCTCTTTTGTTAAATCATCACCCGTTTTGCGAAGTTGAAGTAGGCTGTGATTCGATGATAAATTAACGGGCACTGCATTGACTATATGCAACACAGGACAAGCTAGTTAAACTAGTAATATCATCAACCACTAGTGATTATGTTAAGATTGATTGTTTTTTACGGGATAAGTTTAATGCTAGCTAGCAACTTACCTTGGTTCCTTGCAGCCACCAGGTCCTTTTGATGCTGCACTCACGTAAACAGGTGGTCAGCCTGCCACGCAGTCTTCTTGTGGATTGCAATGTAATCGGACATAATAGGCATCCAAAAATGCAGATTACCGATTGTTATGAAAACTTTAAATCGGACCTAATTAATCGGCCATGCCGATTAAATCAATCAATCCAATGTATTTTGTAAAGCCATTTTTACATCAGTAAAATTGTCACAAAGTGCTATACAGATACAGATTGAAGACTACTTCGTTACCTCCTGTCCTCTTCACTTTGTCAGCACACACACACGCACATGCACACACACACGCACACACGCACACACACACACATTTGTGTGCCAGCCAGGGCAGTCTCTAGTACACTTATTATATAATCTTACATTCAGGAAAATGTTTTTTCTATAATTCACAACATAATTATGGAGTGGCAGGTAGCCTAGTGGTTAGAGCGTTAGGCCAGTAACTGAAAGGTTGCTAAATCTGTCGTTCTGCCCCTGTTCCTAGGTCGTCATTGTAAATAAGAATTTGTACTTAACTGACTTGCCTAGTTAAATAAAGATAAAAAAAATAACCCTGTATGATGACAGAGAACTAAAGAAAAGCAAAGCACTTGCTCTCTAGAGAACCCTTTAAAAAAAACTTTCCACGGAGGGATCTACCTGGAACCAAAAATGGTCTCCTCTGTCTCAGTGACATCCATTGTCAATTCAGGGTTATCCAACAGGCTTCCTCAGAAATGCTCAAGTGCCAGCAAGGTTACCAGCTATCAATTTAAAAGTCTGATCGCAATCATCATTACCTTGAAATTAATGCACAAAATGGAAACGCCAATCAAGCAAGAATAATTCTCACCCAGGTTCTAAACTGTCCACGGTGACTGTCTGATGACAATATACAAATGTATACAGAAAAGCCTAGCTATTCTTGTTGTGAATGTGCAGACAATGATGCTATTATCAGTAGCATCCATAGAAACATGGTGCAACAGATGACTACCTAGTACTGTCCTAACGTCGCCATCCTCTGTAGATCTCTAAAAGAATAGAGAGAGAACAACCAGGAAGTCTTACTACAGCAATTCCAGTAGAAATCAATCTGTGTACCTGTACTGATGCTGGTCAAATGATGATCAGTGATGCATGATCATTACATGTATTAAGCTCTCTCCTCTCTGAGGAAGATATTTTCAAGGAACTTGAGATCTCCATTTGTGTTTTTTTGTCTGGGAGAAATCTTCTGACCAATTAAAATAATTTCCAAAACTACACTTTACGTGCACCTTAAAAGCTGACCTACAGTATACACATAATGATAAAGAGTGAAACAGCTATGAGACAATGATGTCTGTCTGGTGCACATCTGATGATACTGCATTACCTTCCTACTTCAGTTGAAAGGACAACAACCAATCCAGTACCAGATAATACTGCACAGTGAATCCCATTTCACCACTCAAGCACTCAAGTGTATTGTGTAACTTATTTCCGAAAGGGTTAAATGTTGGCAACAACTTTTAACACAGCTTGTGTTTTAATATTCACCCAAAGCATCTAGGGATATGACATGCCTAGGGCTCTAAAACAGTAATAACAACATGGTTAGCGATAACATTCCACTCTATCGATCTCAGATATTGCTGTCCCCCACGATGAAATCGGGGAAGGGACTGTGGATCTATCGCCATCCGTCCGTCCGTTATTCACACGCGATATCTCAGACAGCAAACTTTTGTGCATTATGCATCTTGCCATAGAGATCCGTAACTTTTATAAAATGACACTGATTGGCCCAAGGTGGGAGCTATAGTAATTCATTGAAATGTGTTAGTCATATCTCAAATGGCCCAAAAGGGTGGGGGGGAGGCTGCATCATTCACTGTTGCCTTGTTGATTATTAGACTAAACTGAACAAAAATATCAACGCTTCATGCAACAATTTCAAGTTACAGTTCATATAAGGAAATCAGTCAATTTATCTGTGACATTGTGTTGTGTGACAAAACTGCACATTTTAAAGTGACCTTTTATTGTCCCAAGCATAAGGGGCACCTGTGTAATAATCATGCTGTTTAATCAGCTTCTTGATATGCCACAACTCTCAGGTGGATGGATTATCTTGGCAAAGGAGAAATGCTCACTAACAGGGATGTAAACACATTTGTGCATAACATTTTAGAAAAATAAGCTTTTTGTGTATATGGAAAATGTCTGGGATCTTTTATTTCAGCTCATGAAACATGGGACCAACATTTTACATGTTGCGTTCACGTTTTTGTTCAGTGTAGAATCGAAAGACACACAAGCTAACATATTGGAACAATATTCCAAGCAGAGAAAATGGGTCTTTACTTAAGAGCTTAGGGGCTTAATAATACTTACAGTAATGTGGTCCAAACAGCATATTAGCAGGTACAAGCCAGGTGCTAATTGTTTTGACTAAACGCAGGTAGTAAGTAGATAATTGTACTTTCGTATCCTATCAGTGTTTTCACCATTCAATTACTCTACAATTCAGGGGAGGCTGCTGAGGGGAGGACAACTCATAATAATGGCTGGAACAGAGGGAATGGAATGGCATCAAACACATGGAAACCCTGTGTGTGATGTATTTAATACCATTCCACTAATTCCGCTCCAGCCGTTAGCACGAAACGTTCCTCCCCAATTAAAGTGCCACCAACCTCCTGTGGTACACTTAACTAGGGGGAACAAACCCCTATTGTTATCTCACAGCTGTTCTTTTGCCTTCATGGGAAATAATTGAGTGCCTTATGTGTTATTTTGTGAAATATACATGGTATATACACTGTGTTGTAAAAAATTATTACATATCTATTGAAACAGCAAAAACAGTTAACTTGAGACACATTCAAAGTGTTCTCCAACAGACACTAACTGATGTCTCCTCAATTGCAACTGGCAGTGTGATAGGATGAGCATTGACCAGTTCAAATGTCTATGTACAAGTCTACAGTGGGGCAAAAAAGTATTTAGTCAGCCATTAAGTACCACCGCATATGTTCAATTGTTCGGATTACCAGAATATACAGTGGGGCAAAAAGGTATTTAGTCAGCCCCCAATTGTGCAAGTTCTCGCACTTAAAAAGATGAGAGAGGCCTGTAATTTTCATCATAGGTACACTTCAAAGACAAAATGTGAAAAAAATCCAGAAAATCACATTGTAGGACTTTTAATTAATTTATTTGCAAATTATGGTGGAAAATAAGTATTAGGTCACCTACAAACAAGCAAGATTTCTGGCTCTCACAGACCTTCTTTAAGAGACTCCCCTGTCCTCCACTTGTTACCTGTATTAATGGCACCTGTTTGAACTTGTTATCAGTATAAAAGACACCTGTCCACAACCTCAAACAGTCACACTCCAAACTCCGCTATGGCCAAGCACAAAGAGCTGTCAAAGGACACCAGAAACAAAATTGTAGACCTGCACCAGGCTTGGAAGACTGAATCTGCAATAGGTAAGCAGCTTGGTTTGAAGAAATCAACTGTGGGAACAATTATTAGGAAATGGAAGACATACAAGACCACTGATAATCTCCCTCGATCTGGGGCTCCACGCAAGATCTCACCCCGTGGGGTCAAAATGATCACAAGAACGGTGAGCAAAAATCCCGGAACCACACGGGGGGACCTAGTGAATGACCTGCAGAGAGCTGGGACCAAAGTAACAAAGCCTACCATCAGTAACACACTACGCCGCCAGGGACTCAAATCCTGCAGTGCCAGACGTGTCACCCCACTAAAGCCAGTACATGTCCAGGCCAGTCTGAAGTTTGCTAGAGAGCATTTGGATGATCCAGAAGAAGATTGGGAGAATGTCATATGGTCAGATGAAACCAAAATATAACTTTTTGGTAAAAACTCATCCAAAGAACACCATACTTACTGTGAAGCATGGGGGTGGAAACATCATGCTTTGGGGCTGTTTTTCTGTAAAGGGACCAGGACGACTGATCCGTGTAAAGGAAAGAATGAATGTATCGTGAGATTTTGAGTGAAAACCTCCTTCCATCAGCAAGGGCATTGAAGACGAAACGTGGCTGGGTCTTTCAGCATACAATGATCCCAAACACACCGCCCGGGCAACGAAGGAGTGGCTTCGTAAGAAGCATTTCAAGGTCCTGGAGTGGCCTAGCCAGTCTCCAGATCTCAACCCCATAGAAAATCTTTGGAGGGAGTTGAAAGTCTGTGTTGCCCAGCAACAGCCCCAAAACATCACTGCTCTAGAGGAGATCTGCATGGAGGAATGGGCCAAAATACCAGCAACAGTGTGTGAAAACCTTGTGAAGACTTACAGAAAACGTTTGACCTCTGTCATTGCCAACAAAGGGTATTTAACAAAGTATTGAGATAAACTTTTGTTATTGACCAAATACTTATTTTCCACCATATTTTCTCTCATTTTGTCTGTCATAGTTGAAGTGTACCTATGATGAAAATTACAGGCCTCTCTCATCTTTTTCAGTGGGAGAACTTGCACAATCGGTGGCTGACTAAATACTTTTTGCCCCACTGTATATAAACGTGTTTACCAGGGCTGGGAATTGCCATCACGATGCGATATTATCACAAATACTTAGGTGCCAATATGATCTGTATTGCGATTCTCACGATTCTTTATGTATTACGATTCGATACTGTGATTTTATTGCAATTCAATGTTCCAAACATATTGCTCACGATATGTCTGCTGCAGAGCGACAAGAGAGACCAATGAGAAAACACGCTTTGATCAGGCATGGAAATAAAAGTGCTGAAAACAAATTGGCTCCCAGTTTAAAAAGAGGTAGAGCCAACTAGCCCCAAATTAATATTGCGATATTGTCAAAATGATAATATACGATATATCATCAAAGATAATATCCCGACATGTAACAGTGTTTTTTCCCTGTCACTAGTGCTTACAATGAAGTTTCTTCTTGGATAAACATCTTGACTGAATCACATATCCTACATGGCTACCTTCTGTTTCACAGATACTTTATGTGTTTAACTCTCACTCTGGGAGGAAGACATGACACTTGCAAGTCATCAGACAGCCAAAACACAGTCATGAGGTAGGAATTAGATGGCGATGCACACTGAGCCCGGTTACTGAAAGAAGCATTTCCTCTTAATAAATTCAATAACCCAGTGAGTCTGAGTCACTCAGTCTGATAACAGACAATCCTACCAGGCAGGCAGCAGTGTGTTGGCCATGTCTGTGAGTTGGCACTAAACTATGAGTGTCAAGGTTAATAAAAAGCAGAGAATGACAATGTAGGATCTTAATTTGATAACATTGTTGTTGAGATTGTTAACACATGGTTTTATTAACAGTACTGCACTTTTCTTGAAGCCCATTTTCATCCAGCTAATACCCTAAACACCGATCAAGCAATATTATGGACAAAATGCTCAAATCCTCTTGCTGCAGGATACTTTTGCTATGACACTACTAATCAAATATGACCTACCACTTGGATTCGGTCCTATGTAATTTGAAATT
The DNA here is from genome assembly GCF_045791955.1 of Oncorhynchus clarkii lewisi. Lineage (NCBI taxonomy): Eukaryota > Metazoa > Chordata > Actinopteri > Salmoniformes > Salmonidae > Oncorhynchus > Oncorhynchus clarkii. The sequence continues at coordinate 30,045,571 of NC_092174.1, forward strand.
GTGTTTTTAACATTGGAAAAAAGTAGAGACTCAGAGCTAGAAAACGAAATATATTTGCACAATAGTTGAGGAACAATGGGAAAATAATTATGCTTTGAAAGTTGATAAACTTGTAACCCCACTTTTGAGAAAATTGCCCTTGAATGTTTTGGTACACCTACTGGAGAGTTATTCTTGTCTACACCCATTCAGCATCGTTCACACCCTCTTAAGCCTTAGCCCCACCCATCTCTTTAAGCATTCACATGTGAGGCCATGTGCTAATAAGAGTGAATAGTGTAGTAAAAATCAAAGATTTCAAGACTAAAAGTGGTAAAAGTAGTAGCCTACAGTAAGGAAGAACTCCATGTAAAAATACAATGTATCTAGTCCTTGGCCTATATCCTAATCTGACTTTGGTGCAGGTCATGTTGTTCTTTACATTACCGTCTCTGGTAAACACATACTATATCAAATAAAATCTAAATGTATTTGTCACATGCACAGGATATTTTATAACTATTAGATGACGCTTACCTGACACATTTTTCTAAATTAATGGGTCATGTGAAATAAATGCTATAACCACCCTCCCAGCCACATCTAGCTAAGTGGATGGGTCACTATTGTCTAGACATGTACTGTACACACGTTCATGAAATACAATAGATGGTTGTAATCACCACCAGACACACCTGGCTAAATTGATGGCTCATGTAATCATCTGGCAAAGTATTTTGTGTAGCTAGCTGGCTAAACAATGAAGCGGCATAATCCCAACTCATACTACTACCAATATAAACATTGTCATAGCTGTAGTATGAATCTGGAGGTAGCTAAAGCTAACCAACTAGGTTCAATGTTAGCAGGCTTACATTAGGCTCTAACTAGCAATCCAAATGGAGTTCTGATTAGAATAATATTATGACACAGATCATACACATGCTAGCTAACAGTACACTTTAACTTGCAATGAATATGACTTTCTGACATAATTAGAAACGTATAAAATCTGAAAATGTAGCTAGACTCTTACCCGTATACATGGATGAATGCTTCACAGCAGACTGGAACCATTTAACTCCGTTTTGTTTGTAGCTACGTCTTGTTTGGCCAGCGTTATGTCAAGTCACTTTGGTTCACACTGACCGTGGTGTGTGCAGAAAGTAGCCCATCAGGGCATCAATGTTGATGAGAAAAGACGCAAAACTATTATGGTTCTCGATGGCTAACATTAAATTAAATCTTTCAAAACACACCATGTTAGAAAGGACTATCAACATATATTGAGTAGCTCACGTTATAGACAGAAGCATGCTACATAGAAGACCAATCCAAACTCATCTCTCGCACATGAAAGTTCACAAGTTCCAGACGGCATTTCTACCAAAAAACGCATTTTGATCAACAACAACAAAAAATATATTGAAATGCCTCTCCTGTGAAGTAGTGATGTGCAACATACGCCTAGCTTCCTGAAACTGAAATTAAGATCCTTCCTCTGTACAGCAAGCACCATCAGTTTATATCAACGTACATTTTCTTTTTTAAGTATTTCAAATGAAGTATAGCTTAATGGAAGGATACATACTAACTGACATAGGACTTAGACTTTCTTAATATAGTTATAGATGTTAGATGTTAGTGCTTCATTACTCAGCCTACGTAAACTGGGGGATATCTACAGGTAACTGCTAAAATAAAGGAAACACCAACATAAAGCGTCTTAATCGGATGGTGGGCCACCATGAGCCAGAACAGCTTCAATGATCTTGACATAGATTTTACAAGTGTCTGGAACTCTATTGGAGGGATGTGACAACATTCTTCCAAGATACATTCCATAATTTGGTATTTTGTTCAGGTTGGTGGAAAATGCTGCCTCAGGTGCCGCTCCAGAATCTCCCATAAGAGTTCAATTGGGTTGAGATCTGGTAACTGAGACGGCCATGGCATATGATTTACATCGTTTTCATGCTCATCAAACCATTCAGTGACCACTCATGCACTGCGGATGGGGGCATTGTCATCCTATGGTAGCCAAAATAATGGCCTGCCCAGCATTTTTATATATGACCCTAAGCATGATTGCTTAACTAACTGAAGAACCACGCCTGTGTGGAAGCACCTGCTTTCAATATACTGTGTATCCCTCACTTACTCAAGTCTTTCCATAATTATCTGGATATCATCATTGGACATATACTATAAAAAACACAACTCTTAAATATAACTTTTTTGAGAAAAATAACAAAACTGAAAGGGTAAACATCAAAACTGAAAGGGTAAACCAAATTTACAGACACAGCCTTTAACGACCAAATGTTGAATCAGCTATAAATGCAGTTAGCTATGTTAGAATTGTTTCCCCCTGCCATCTAAACCAATGATGCCAGCAGTGCTGCGGCACAGTGATGTACCACATCACCAGGGAAAAGCACTGTACCTCACAGCCCCAGCAAACTGCCTGTTGAACGCTCAACACACTCAGCCAAAAAACACAGAACAACCACGACCAGCAGTGCTACTTGCAGTTGCCTGTACTGCTGTCGGTAAAGCCACTGTGTAGTCTACAGAGTAGAGCTACTGTTATACTGACTTTTGAAAATAGCATCATCAACCTTGTGGCTTTACTAATAAGTTAACATCACCTATCAACATGAGAAAACCTACATGAGCATGATTTTACACAGACATCAAATGTTAATGAGGATTTGCCCCCATGCGGTGCATGTACACTAGCATTCTCCTTTGGAAAACACCACACTGAAATTATATGTGAATGCATGTTTTCATTAATATAATACCCATGCCGGATACAAAGAATGGTAAAAACCTACATTTGTATTTAGACTCTCTCTGTTTCCCCTGATGATGTACATGCAGTTACTGTATCCAACATAGTTGAACAGAGATGTCAACATTACTATTGATTAGGCTTGGCAAAGTGATTTAACACATGCACTCTATCTCTCAGTGTGATGGGGCTTCAGTAGGATTCATGCATAATTGAAATGACACACATTATAGTATACTGTAGTAAAACAATTTCCCATATAATTAAGTAAATGCCTACATTTTTGAGGTTCTTTAATAGCATTAATTCATGGAAATTGCACTGCATAGCATTATGTACCTGAGTGAATGCAATACACTGAGTGGGTGGGTACACTCTTAGAAAAAAAGGTGGTATCTAGAACCTAAAAGGATTCTTCGGCTGTCCCCATAGGAGAACCCTTTTGGTTCCAGGTAGAACCATTCCCGAGAGGGTTCTACATGAAACCCAAAATAGTTCTACTTTGAATCAAAAATGTTTCTACTTGGAACCAAAAAGGGTTCTACAATGGGGACAGCCGAAGAACCCTTTTGGAACCCTTTTTTCTAAAAGTATATGCATCCACAGTATGCTCTGAGCAGGGCAGTGGAATAGGTCAGAATATAATTTTGTAGGTACAATGTCTAACAAAACATCCTTGCTCTACAAGTGCTATGGGAAGAGATGTTAAGGAATGTGTCCGTTTAATTTGTTCTATTATGAAGAAACATTTTTTTAGACAGTTTTATTCATATCGTGGATCATCTGTCAACATAATTCCAGCTTCAATAGGCTGGTATGTTCAATGAAGGTCACAATTATTAAAAAATATATAGCCTAGCTTCAACCTATTACAACTGAATAGGCTGTAAGGTGAGCTGCCTACACATGTGGTAAAATACAAGAATGACATGCAGAACATGTTCTATAATGAAATTAATAACTTACCAGACAGACGTGACTGAGGACCAAGCTGAAGAAAAGAAAGCCCACACTGTGGAACACTAGAGGGGGGCCCATCCCTGAGACAACCATGCCGAACCTCCAATAGTCGTTTCAGAAAGCAAGGTTGAGTTGATGCTTCAGTAAAATGGCTTAATTTACTTTAAACTGTCTTCAAAAGAGCAAGTCATCTTTCACTCTATCTGTCCTCTCATTATGGTCTTGATAGTGGCTTGTAAAATCATAACTATAATCTCTTCGCTTTCCCTCCCTCTTTTTAAATCTGTAATACGTTCAAACTGAGCCCACTCACTTTATTTATCTGCATGTCTGTTTTTTTGTGTTTTTTTTTTACTTCTTCTGAAATTACATCCACATGTCAGAACTATTTATGTCGCTCTCGATCTGCGGTGGGAAGTTCAAATGATTCTTTGTGGAGAAGAAACCAGCGCTGTATTTTTAGGTCTTTTAAATTTCCCTTCAGACTAACTTAAACACTTCAGTATGGAGCTGTGCGCCTTTATGCCATATCCCAAATTTCCTTCCCAAGAACCCCTTCCAAATGTTACTTGTTAAGTGGACAAAATCATATGAAAATGTCACTTATTATATGACCTAAGATAATTTACATATAGTGCACAAACGCATGGTTCATCATGTCATCTGTCACAGTGAAGAACTATGGACAATTGAATTACATAATATTTTCTCGGGAAGCCGTGTTAAAATGAAAAGTGAATCTCAAGGCAAAGCGTCATGTTAGTCTTAGAATTATCAACTTTTTCTAATAAGATTCGTGCTATGACGAAACATTTTATCGTGTAGGCTGTCCCAACAGACATTAATTTCTAAACTGAATAGATGATGGACCATGCATACGAATGACCAACTATTCTAGACATTGTATCGAACTATAAAAAGTGTAACTTCATACTTATATTCATTCTATGTGGATGTATCAAATCTACAAACGTAACCATGCTCTGTTTACGCAAGGTGGTGTAGACAGTCCAAGGAAATCGCAAAGCAGGCTATAAAGATCACACTTACGCTATTTGTGACAAACCAAACTCTGATGCATTTCAGCTTTTTCAGAACCACCTAAATCTAAAAAGGCAGCCTCCTTTCGAAATAAATCAGAAAGTTAAAGAGTTAACCCTAATATTCAACGCGGCGCCAGATGTGAACGGCAGTTGCTCGACACCAGTTGTGAGAGTATGAAGGCGGATGAAAGAGGCAGGTATTAGAGAAGCGCGTGAAAGGTTCTCATTGGTCCGCGCTCTCTTGCGTTAGATTAAACCACGTCTCTAAAATGACATACAGTATTTTCTCACCCCTTTCCACACAATCTCCACATTCAACATATTTCTGAGTGTTGCCAGTTTATTACAGCAAACTACGCTAACATTTTGCATATATTATTGTATTTGCTATCAACAGATAATGTATGGGAGGAGATGTTCCAGGCAAATTTAGCCTACACTGTTATTTTTCCACTGGTAGCCTAGCCATACTGTGCATATCCTCTAACATGATATGTCCACTTTGTCATAATATAATTGTTATCGACATACATATTGTTATTGTTACTGTATTAGTACATACATTTCCAAATGTAAGTGACCCTTCATAAATGTACAATTTACAATCTTTCAAATTGCCAACTATTGTATCTTCAGCAGTGTTGAGCTACCAATTACTTCATAATGGAAGAAGTTTTAAGCTACACTAAAGCTGAAGGGTAGGTAGTATAAACTTAACCACATGTAACATCTTGATTTGCAATAGTATACACATCAAAAATCCCAATGCGAAGTTACACCTCAGTTTTATTTTAGTTTTTACATAAAACCAGAATTCCGAAGAATGCCGAAGTCATTTAGTGATGTAATATGAATGTCATGATCATTGGAATGAATGGACCAAGGCACAGCGTACTTAGAGTTCAACATGTTTAATAAATATGCAACTCACCAAAAACAATACAGTGTGTAGCTGCTCACATGCAGCTACACAAAAACAAGATCCCTCGAACAACAGGTGGAAAAAGGCTGCCTAAATATGATCCCCAATCAGAGACAACGATAGACAGCTGCCTCTGATTGGGAACCATACCAGGCCAACATAGAAATGCAAAAACTAGATTACCCACCATAGGCACACCCTGACCTAACCAAAATAGAGAATAAAAAGGATCTCTAAGGTCAGGGCGTGACAATGGAGGAACTGACAAGCCAGCCTAAATTTCAACCGAAATAACTTCCTATGTATAACTTCAAATTAAGCCAAATTGTTTGCACTCATGACTACTAGTTTCAATTTCATTTTCAGCCAAATTACAAGCAAATACAGTACTTTCTACATTTACTGTTACAAATCAACATGCAAGATTGCTAACCAATTAGCATTCTAACATTAGCCATACCAGCCTGCTAACGTTATGTTAGCACTACATGAGTCAGCCAGTTGCTATCAACACCTAGTTTACAGCTACATTAAAGTAAACCAAAGTTTTGGAAAATTAATAATGGCAAAGAATGTTAGCTAAATGCAATTTTCTTAGCCAGAAAGCTAGCCAGCCATCGAACTTTAGCTATTTAACTAACTAGCTATTAGCCTAACTAGCCTAGCCAACCACCATGGTTATGGTCGGCAACCTAGAGCCCAACTACTGGAGACCAGCTAGAATACAACTAACACAACACAACTAAAAGATAACCACAGATCAAATCAAAGAGAGAGCAGAGACTTGATGGCTGGGCCCATCCAACGGTAAAAATGTTTAAAGAGTGAAGGCTGAGTTAGCTACCATGGTGGGGGCGGGTGTTTCACCGGTCATTGGAGAGTCAGGGAAATCCCAAATAGATAGACTCCATTTCCTGTGATCGGTGGATTGTAGCTCACCACCGTCAACACTTGGTCTGGAATGTAAATACATGCTAGCATGGTTAGTGGCTCACGTTAGCCAGCTTGAGCTAGCTACCGAGCTAGCATACGAACACGTTAGCACAGAGGAAATCCTCCATATGATGTTCAGAAATTGTGTATTGTGGATAGTGTAGAAGATATCCGGAAATAAGTTAATAAAAGTGTAATAGCCAAAAACATAACTGTGTTTTTACTTATAGGAAACCAAATCGTGACTTAAACAAAGTTACTATGTCTTTGACCACAATGTGTGGTTACATTGGTGAGTAGAAACTCATGAATCCTATGGTTTAAGAAACTACTTCTCATATATAAATCTGAAATTTAATACACTAGAAATTGCAAGAACATACAGTGCCTTCGGGAAGTATTCAGACCCCTTGACTTTTTCCAAATTTTGTTATCTTAATCCATTCTAAAATTGATTAAGTAAATAAAAATCCTCAGCAATCTACACACAATACCCCGTAATGACAAAGCAAAAACAGGTTTTTAAACATTTTTCTACATTTCTTACAAATTAAAAACCGAAATAAGTATTCAGACCCTTTGCTATGAGACTCAAAATTGAGCTTAGGTGCATCCTGTTTCCATTGATCATCTTTGCGATGTTTCTACAACTTGATTGGATTCCACCTGTGGTCAATTCAATTTATAAGGTACCACAGTTGACAGTGTATGTCAGAGCAAAAACCAAGCCATGAGGTTGAAAAAATTGTCCATAGAGCTCTGAGACAGGATTGTGTCGAGGCCCAGATCTGTGGATGGGTAAAAAAAATATGCAGCATTGAAGGTCCCCAAGAACACAGTGGCCTCCATCATTCTTAAATGGAAGAAGTCTGGAAACACCAATGAGCAATTGGGAAATAAGGGCCTTGGTCAGGGAGGTGACCAAGAACCCAATGGTCACTCTGACAGAGCTCTAGAGTTCCACTGTGGAGATGGAAGAACCTTCCAGAGGGACAACCATCTCTGCAGCACTCCACCAATCAGTCCTTTATGGTAGAGTGGCCAGATGGAAGCACGTTGGAGTTGGCACCTAAATACTCTTAGACCATGAGAAACAAGATTATCTGGTCTGATGAAACCAAGATTGAACTCTTTGACCTGAATGCCAGGTGTCACGTCTGGAGGAAACCTGGCACCATCCCTGTGAAGCATGGTGGTGGCAGCATCATGCTGTGGGGGTGTTTTTCAGCAGCAGGGACTGGGAGACTAGTCCGGATTGAGGCAAAGATTAACGGAGCAAAGTAAAGAGAGATCCTTGATGAAAACTTGGTCCAGAGTGCTCAGGACCTCAGACTGCAGCGAAGGTTCTCCTTCCAACAGGACAACGACCCTAAGCACACAGCCAAGAAAACGCAGTAGTGGTCTCTGAATGTCCTCTCTGAATGTCCTTGAGTGGCCCAGTCAGAGCCTGGATTTGAACCCAATCAAACTGAAAATAGCTGTGCAGCGACGCTCCCTATCCAACCTGACAGAGCTTGAGAGGAACAGCAGAGAAGAATGGGAGAAACTCCCCAAATACATGTGTGCCAAGCTTGTAGCGTCATACCCAAGAAGACTCAAGGCTGAAATTGCTGCCAAAGGTGATTCAACAAAGCACTGAGTAAAGGGTCTAAATACTTACGTAAATGTAACATTTTTGAATTTATTTTTAATAAATTAGCAAAAAATTCTAAAATCCTGTTTTTGCTTTGTCATTATGGGGTAATGTGTGTAGATTGATGAGGGAAAATAAATATTGAATACATTTTAGAATAAGGCTGTAACCTAATAAAATGTTGAAAAAGTCAAGGAGTCTGACTACTTTCCGAAGGCACTGTATATGGATATTCTAGGTATTCTAAACTGAGTGTACCAAACATTAGGAAAACTTTCCTAATATTGAGCCTCAATTCGTCGGGGCATGGAATCTATAAGGTGTCGAAAGTGTTCCACAGGGATGCTGGCCCATATTGACCAATGTTCAGACAGCAGCATACCACCCTGCATCCCACTGCCGGCTTTTCTCTGGAGCTAAACAGAGTTGGTCCTGGGCGGTCGCTGGATGGGAGACCAGATGTTGCTAGAAGTGGTGCTGGAGGGCCAGTTGGAGGAACTCTTTCCTCTGGTCTAAAAAAATATCCCAATGCCCCAGGGCAGTGATTGGGGACATTGCCCAGTGTACAGTGTTGTCTTTAGGATGGGACATTAAACAGTTGACTCTCTGTGGTAACTAAATATCCCATGGCACTTATTGTAAGAGGAGGGTTGTTAACCTAGATGTCCTGGCAAAATTACCAATTTGGCCCTCATACCATTATGGCCACCTAGTCATCCCCAGCATCCAATTGCTTCCTTAATCCTCATGTAGCTATTCCCTGGGTCATTGCTGTAAATGAGAATGTGTTTTCAGTCAACTTACCTGGTAAAATAAAGGTCAAATCAATAAAAAATGACTCTAACGCTTCCCACAGTTGTGTCAAGTTGGCTGGATGTCCTTTGGGTAGTGGATCATTATCGATACACGAGGGAAACTGTTGAGCGTGAAAACCACAGCAGCGTTGCAGTTCTTGACACAAACCGGTGCGCCTGGCACCTACTACCATACCCCGTTCAAAGCCACTTAAATCTTTTGTCTTGCCCATTCATCCTCTGAACGGCACACATACACAATCCATGCCTCAATTGTCTCAAGGCTTACAAATCCTTCTTTAACCTGTCTTCTCCCCTTCATCTACACTGATTGAAGTGGATTTAACAAGTGACATCAATACTGGATCATAGCTTTCACCTGGATTTACCTGGCCAGTCTGTCATGGAAAGAGCAGTTGTTCTCAATGTTTTGTATACTCAGTGTATATGGCTGTTCTACATATACTACATGGTGTTAATTGCCTTTATTTAAGCATTTAAGTAATTGAAAACACATTATTTTCTACAATAACGACATGGTGTTTGTAAAACCATACTTGTACTCATTTGTTGGCATATTTCTACATGAGGAACAACCATATCATTTATATAGATTCTGTATAGATTAGTGAGTCAGCACGTAGACTTAATGACGCCAATAAGTGCAATGTCGAACAATATTGGTTCATTGATTGGTTTTGTTAGAGGAACATTTGTATCTATTGAATGTCACCACATTCAGGTGACAAATTCAAAACATGTGCCTACTGTGTTTTTTTTCTTCTTTCAAAACCATGAATAAACAAGACTATCAACCACCAATGTGTACAGAAGCCTTAAAGGTAATGCACTCAATAAGAAAAATTGGTCAAGTTCAGTAGATAAATCGCCCTACTGCATGTACTGACACAACCATTCATCTTACTGCTTACTCATTAGAACAGATAGACAAATACCTTTCATTTTATAAGAAAATTATAAATATATTACTAAAAGTAAAGAGTCTGGGAATTAGTCATCAAAGTGTCTTTTTATAGTAGCTTACATGTTGCCTACCACACACATAGCGACAAGGTGATGTGTGTGGTGAGTAGATTGATTTGGATTAAGGCGCCATCTAATCTATATCCATTATACATGGGAGAGAATGATGCTCCTGTGCCACAGAAATGCTCAACCGTATATCACACTGACAGAGATTGTCACACAGCATAGATTTTTCATCTAAGAGTATCTCACCACTCCTATGTGCATACGCTATGCTTATGATAATATCACATTTTATACAGTCTCTACAATATGTAGTCTTATGTTTCACATTTTATCTAGCTTGCAGTCCTCCTGCAGGAGTTAAACATTCATTTAAATTGTCATTTATATGCACGAATAAGCACATAATTAAACATTAAATTACAACATACTCAATAATGAGATGCTTATGTTTTGTGTGCTATGCCGTACTCCCTCTAACCTTACCGTTGCTGGTGTCCCACTGGCTGGATGAAACAGGGTGGCATGCAGGCTAATTTGGATGATAAAGAGCCATACTTTGGTGACAGACTAGGACATTGGTTGTTTTTAGCTGGTGACATCTGAGAAATACTGGCCTTGTGTATGTATTGTGTATGCATAGGGCAAACTGCTCTAGAGAGCAATGGAGGCTGCTGAGGGGAGGATGGATCATAATAATGGCTGGAATGGAGTCAAGGGAACAGTATCAAACACATAAAAGACGTCGTTTCTATATGGTTGGTATGACACCATTGACTCTGTTCTAGCCATTATTATGAGCCGTCCTCCCTCAGCAGCCTCCATTGATAGTCTCACCCAGTTGAATCACAATACTGTTGTGAAATACTTGAACTGTATAATAGAATATGTACTCTACAAAGAAAATATAAAGGAACATGAAGTTAATTATTGTAGCTGATGTCATTCTAACTGACAGTTTATATAGCTCAACATTGGACAGATAGAAGGAACAAATATGCATGATAAAGTATGCATTATTATCACATACTGATACGAGCAGAAAGAACTCAAGATATTTGAAATAACATATACAGTGGGGAAAAAAAGTATTTAGTCAGCCACCAATTGTGCAAGTTCTCCCACTTAAAAAGATGAGAGAGGCCTGTAATTTTCATCATAGGTACACTTCAACTATGACAGACAAAATGAGAAAAAAGATCCAGAAAATCACATTGTAGGATTTTTTATGAATTTATTTGGAAATTATGGTGGAAAATAAGTATTTTTTGGTTTGTAAGGCCTCTATGGACAAATTAAAACCCAAAGTCATGAAATGCCAATGTGTGGTTGGGTTTTAGGGATGTGGTTGCGAGTGGAAAAAATTTAGACAAGGGCACACTCCATTGATTGAACTCAATTAGTTGATGGACCTAGCTAGTCTGGATACATTGGGTCAGAAGTTCAACTCTCTGTTGGACTGCAATGTCAACCCATTACAACCCATTACATTCACATGTATTTTATACCAACTCTCAACCAAAATCATTGAGTTGGCTGTATATTTGACAAATTTATGGTGGCTGGGAAGTACCCTTAAACCTAATCTAGATTATACCAAATGTTTTGCCAGGTTTTTTTGCAATATTGTTAGTAAAAGTTAAAATAACTTTTTTGTTGGGACACCTTAGTGATGACAGTCATGAGTCAGCGGCCCCGAAAGTGTAAAATACAGACTCAATCTGGGAACACAGTTGGGTAGAATGGGCATTGTAGATAGAATAAGAAATAGCATGGTGCATCTCCTCCTGAGCATCTTGCTTTGCTTAATCAGTTGTATAGATGTCATCTGCTTGGTGAGAGCACAACATTCACTCCTATGTTGGCTATGCCTTGTGATATGCCTGAAGTGAAGGGGAAATTATCAATGATGCGGAAACTCAGAGAGAAAGAGAGAGAGTGGGACCCAGGTTAATGCCCCTAGCTGCACAATGTGACACAAGGCACAGTTTATTAGCTTGACAGACAGACTCGTAGCCTTTTCACTTTAACTTCTCATCATCATTGAAGAGTCTATCTATATATATATCAAGAATATAGATATGTTTGATACATGTATCACTTTTGTTGTCTTGTGGAGAAGGATGTAATCACAATCAAGTGATTTAAAAATGTTGCGTTCCAACATTTTCACTTGATTCTTTAGTTTCTTCAAAATACGACCTCCACTATTGTTTTTTTTACCTTCTAAACATTACCTTCTGATCCAATCCTCAGGCTTGAATTTCACAAACTTAAGCATAATGCTTACTACAAAATCAACAACACGTAGATGACGTACATGTTTCCCAAACAATATATACTGAAAGAAAATGTATACGCAACGTGCAACAATTTCTACAATTTTATTGAGTTACAGTTCATATAAGGAAATCAGTCAATTGAAAAAATATATATTATGCTCAACCATGGGTGGGCCTGGCTCCCAAGTGAGTGGGCCTATGCACTCCCAGGCCCACCCATGGCTGCGCCCCTGCCTGGGGAGACATGCCCAGACAATCTGAATGAGTTTTTCATACAGAAATGAGTTTTACATACAGAAATACTCCTCAGTTTCATCAGCTGTCCGGGTGGCTGGTCTGAGACGATCCCGCAGGTGAAGAAGCCAGATGTGGAGGTCCTGGGCTGGCGTGGTTACACGTGGTCTGCGGTTGTGAGGCCGGTTGGATGTACAGCCAAATTCTCTAAAACTATGTTTTGAAGCAGCTTATGGTAGAGAAAATAACATTACATTCTCTGGCAACTGCTCTGGTGGACATTCCTGTAGTCAGCATGCCAATTGCATGCAACTTGAAACATCTGTGGCATTACTCTACACATAAAACTGCACATTTTAAAGTGCCTTTCATTGTCCCCAGCATAAGGTGCACCTGTGTAATGATCATGCTGTTAAATCAGCTTCTTGATATACCACGCCTGTCACCTGTCAGGCAAATGAGCAATGCTCACTAACAGCAACGTAAACCAATTTGTGCACAACATTTGAGAGAAATAAGCCTTTGGGACATTTCTGGGATCAACACTTTTCATGAAACATGGGACCAACCCTTTACATTTTGCATGTATATCTTTGCTCAATATACATTATGTAGAAGTTATAGTAAAAGCTCATGGTCCTCCAGTTTGCTTGCATCCCTCATCCACTCTAACTCTGCGAAAGAAATATGAGGTAATCGATGGTAATAAACACTTCATTACAGTATAATACTTTGGCTTTGGCTTATCTCTCTAATTATGGTTGAATTATTGTTCCAGGACAACAAACAAGGTGAGGAAACACTCTCTCTGAACGCAACAGAACAATAGTTTACTGCCGCCCTCCCCCATCTCAATCTAATATGACAGCAATTCTTATTGCCTTGACAGCTCACCACTCAGATCTCCCAACGGGAAACTGAGAAACAGGAAATAAGATCCAAGCCGGATAAGGAATCTCACGATCTTCTCCCAAGCTGGAAAAAACAATATGTTTCAAACAAACTGATTACTTCACAAATTGATTCTGGCAGCCTATTCTGTTGATCTTAACGTATCAATAATTGATTTTCACCCAACAACCATTTTCCTCACAGGCTTATAGAGGACAACTGTAGCCAATGATCCTTTCACTATAACTACACTTGACTATATCTGTCACGGCCGTCCTCCTCCTCATATGAAGAGGAGAGGCGAGATGGATCTGAGGACCAATACGCGGCGTGGTAAGTGTCCATGGTCAATCTTTAATAAAGAAAGTAGTGAACACTGAACACTATACAAAACCAGTAAACAAAATAACAACCGTGACGCTAATCATATGGACTGTGCTGAAACAAGCCATCAACATAGACAATCACCCACCAACAAACAGTGCAACCCAGGCTACCTAAGTATGATTCTCAATCAGAGACAACTAATGACACCTGCCTCTGATTGAGAACCATACTAGGCCGAAAACATAGAAATGCCCCAAAACATAGAAAAACAAACATAGACTGCCCACCCAACTCACGCCCTGACCATACTAAATAAATACAAAATAACGGAAATCAAGGTCAGAACGTGACAATATCCAAATACTGTATAAGCAGCAGTATTAATATGGCTTGGGAGAAGCATTAATACGTTAATTTGGGGTAACTATCCCCCCTAAGAACAATATCCAATTGCTGACACAAAAAAGCAAAGTTTGGTCAAAATTAGGCATGTGGATGATGGAAGCAAACAAACATAGAAGAGAAATAAGTGGCCTCAGATTACACTTTTTTTTGTTATTTAATTAAATGTTGATTTTAGAAAAAGGTTGTTTTTCCAAAGTATCTTTGGGCTCCCCTAATGGTTAATGTAAAGCGTTTATAGATCTAACTTAGATTATATATATACAACTTTTTGTAAATGACAAAATATTAGATCAACTTACCTCAGAATCATTTTTTTTTAGATTGACTTAAAAAATGTAGATGAGACAGATAACCTTTTTAGTTGAGCAAGAGTAGTGGTAGCTGTGTAGGTTCCTCAGAGGTGGAAGGGGAGGACCATCCTCCTCATTGAATTTCAGCAAAATAGTGAAACAAAAAAAAGTTAGCCTTTTTAGAAAAACCTACACTAAATATATTCACTTCACTAAATAATGTATTTAAACACTGTTTTTCAATGGTGATCTACAGTAGCCACAACAGCACTCTCTAGAGTAGCACCATGACGTAGCCAGAGGACAGCTAGTTTCTGTCCTCCTCTGGGTACCTTGACTTCAAGGCAAAACCTAGGAGCCTCATGGTTCTCAGCCCCTTCTATAGACTTACACAGTAATTATGACAATTTCCGGAGGACATCCTCTAACCTATCAGAGCTCTTGCAATATAAATTGACATGTTGTCGACAGAATCAGGTCTGTTCAACGCTGGTCCGAACAATCTGATTCAACGCTCCAAGACTGCTTCCATCACGTGGACTTGGGTATGTTCCGCACTGCGTCCAACAACAACATTGACGAATACGCTAACTCGGTGAACGAGTTCATTAGAAAGTGCATTGAAGATGTCGTTCCCATAGCAACGATTAAAACATTCCCAAACTAGAAACCTTGGATTGATGGCAGCATTCGCGTGAAACTGAAAGCACAAACCACTGCTTTTATCCAGGGCAAGGTGACCGGATACATGACCGAATACAAACAGTGTAGCTATTCCCTCCGCAAGGCAATCAAACAAGCTAAGCGTCAGTATAGAGACAAAGTAGAGTCTCAATTCAACGGCTCAAATCAAAATCAAATCAAATCAAATTTATTTATATAGCCCTTCGTACATCAGCTGATATCTCAAAGTGCTGTACAGAAACCCAGCCTAAAACCCCAAACAGCAAGCAATGCAGGTGTAGAAGCACGGTGGCTAGGAAAAACTCCCTAGAAAGGCCAAAACCTAGGAAGAAACCTAGAGAGGAACCAGGCTATGTGGGGTGGCCAGTCCTCTTCTGGCTGTGCCGGGTGGAGATTATAACAAAACATGGTCAAGATGTTCAAATGTTCATAAATGACCAGCATGGTCGAATAATAATAAGGCAGAATAGTTGAAACTGGAGCAGCAGCACAGTCAGGTGGACTGGGGACAGCAAGGAGTCATCATGTCAGGTATTCCTGGGGCATGGTCCTATGGCTCAGGTCCTCCGAGAGAGAGAAAGAAAGAGAGAATTAGAGAGAGCATATGTGGGATGGCCAGTCCTCTTCTGGCTGTGCCGGGTGGAGATTATAACAGAACATGGCCAAGATGTTCAAATGTTCATAAATGACCAGCATGGTCGAATAATAATAAGGCAGAACAGTTGAAACTGGAGCAGCAGCACAGCCAGGTGGACTGGGGACAGCAAGGAGTCATCATGTCAGGTAGTCCTGGGGCATGGTCCTAGGGCTCAGGTCCTCCGAGAGAGAGAAAGAGAGAAGGAGAGAATTAGAGAACGCACACTTAGATTCACACAGGACACCGAATAGGACAGGAGAAGTACTCCAGATATAACAAACTGACCCTAGCCCCCCGACACATAAACTACTGCAGCATAAATACTGGAGGCTGAGACAGGAGGGGTCAGGAGACACTGTGGCCCCATCCGAGGACACCCCCGGACAGGGCCAAACAGGAAGGATATAACCCCACCCACTTTGCCAAAGCACAGCCCCCACAACACTAGAGGGATATCTTCAACCACCAACTTACCATCCTGAGACAAGGCTGAGTATAGCCCACAAAGACCTCCGCCACGGCACAACCCAAGGGGGGGGGGGGGGGGGGCGCCAACCCAGACAGGATGACCACATCAGTGACTCAACCCACTCAGGTGATGCACCCCCTCCAGGGACGGCATGAGAGAGCCCCAGTAAAGCCAGTGACTCAGCCCCTGTAATAGGGTTAGAGGCAGAGAATCCCAGTGGAAAGAGGGGAACCGGCCAGGCAGAGACAGCAAGGGCGGTTCGTTGCTCCAGAGCCTTTCCGTTCACCCTCCCACTCCTGGGCCAGACTACACTCAATCATATGACCCACAAGAGGTATGTGGCAGGGTCTACAGTCAATCACGGATTACAGAAAGAAAACCAGCCCCATCACGGACCATGATGTTTTGCTCCCAGGCAGACTAAATAACTTTTTTGCCCGCTTTGAGGACAATACAGTGCCACTGACATGACCCGCAACTAAAACATGCGGACTCTCCTTCACTGCAGCCGACGTGAGGAAAACATTTAAACGTGTCAACCCTTGCAAGGCTGCAGGCCCAGATGGCATCCCCAGCCGCGTCCTCAGAGCATGCGCAGACCAGCTGGCTGGTGTGTTTACGGACATATTCAATCAATCCTTATCCCAGTCTGCTGTTCCCACATGCATCAAGAGGGCCACCATTGTCCCTGTTCCCAAGAAAGCTAAGGTAACTGAGCTAAATGACTAGCACTCACTTCCGTCATCATGAAGTGCTTTGAGAGACTAGTCAAGGACCATATCACCTCCACCCTACCTGACACACTAGACCCACTCCAATTTGCTTACCGCCCAAATAGGTCCACAGACGATGCAATCTCAACCACACTGCACACTGCCCTAACCCATCTGGACAAGAGGAATACCTATGTGAGAATGCTGTTCATCGACTACAGCTCAGCATTTAACACCATAGAACCCTCCAAACTCGCCATCAAGCTCGAGACCCTGGGTCTCGACCCTGCCCTGTGCAACTGGGTACTGGACTTGACCGCCGCCCCAAGGTGGTGAGGGTAGGTAACAACATCTCCACCCCGCTGATCCTGAACACTGGGGCCCCACAAGGGTGCATTCTGAGCCCTCTCCTGTACTCCCTGTTCACCCACGACTGCGTGGCCATGCACGCCTCCAACTCAATCATCAAGTTTACGGACAACACTACAGTGGTAGGCTTGATTACCAACAACGACGAGGCGGCCTACAAGGAGGAGGTGAGGGCCCTCGGAGTGTGGTGTCAGGAAAATAACCTCACACTCAACGTTAACAAAACTAAGGAGATGATTGTGGACTTCAGGAAACAGCAGAGGAAGCACCCCCCTATCCACATCGATGGGACAGTAGTGGAGAGGGTAGTAAGTTTTAAGTTCCTCGGCGTACACATCACAGACAAACTGAATTGGTCCACCCACACAGACAGCGTTGTGAAGAAGGCGCAGCAGCGCTACTTAATATAATGTTTACATACCCTACATTACTTATCTCATATGTATATGTATATACTGTACTCTATATCATCTACTGCATCTTTATGTAATACATGTATCACTAGCCACTTTAAACTATGCCACTTTGTTTACATACCCTACATTACTCATCTCATATGTATATACTGTACTCGATACCATCTACTGCATCTTGCCTATGCCGTTCTGTACCATCACTCATTCATATATCTTTATGTACATATTATTTATCCCTTTACACTTGTGTGTATAAGGTAGTAGTTTTGGAATTGTTAGGTTAGATTACTCGTTGGTTAATACTGCATTGTCGGAACTAGAAGCACAAGCATTTCGCTACACTCGCATTAACATCTGCTAACCATGTGTATGTGAC
Organism: Oncorhynchus clarkii lewisi; assembly: GCF_045791955.1. Taxonomy (NCBI): domain Eukaryota; kingdom Metazoa; phylum Chordata; class Actinopteri; order Salmoniformes; family Salmonidae; genus Oncorhynchus; species Oncorhynchus clarkii. The sequence continues at coordinate 30,063,715 of NC_092174.1, forward strand.
AAATACATTTGATTTGATTTTTTTGTCACGTCTACTCCTGCTCCACCTATCCGGCGTTCAACGTTGCTGGTTTACTAACCACCGGTCCAGGCAACCAACATTACGCACACCTGGCATCAATCATTATGATTATGCGCACCTGTGCATCATCATGAGGCACACCTGGACTCCATTACCTCACTCATTACCTCCCCTTTATCTGGCACTCCCTTAGATTCATTGTAGCAACCTCATGATGGGTACAGGGAAAATATTGACTATGGTGAAGTAGCCTAAACCTATTGATTTTACATTGAGCTGGGTGAATGGAATATGAATTACAGTCAGCCAATATGCTATAATAGAAATATCGTGCTCCCTTTAATTGTATTTTTTTCTGTTAATTTCATTTGGAGGCATAATGCTTATTGCTTACGGAACCAGCAAGCTGTCTACTAGAGAGTGAATATTTAAGTGGTATTCAGTAATGAGACATCAGGTCATTTATCATATCCTGCCCAACAGACATCGAGACAGATGTGTTAAAGCTTAGTCTCTCAGGCAACAGCTACATATGCACACACATGCAGGCGTGCACACACACACAAACACACACACATACTCCCAGTGACTGCCAGGTGAAAGAGGAAGCGCCGAACAACAAGATGGGGGAGTATACATTGTTGGATTACTTCATGGAGCAAAAATGTATTTAGTTTCATAATGGAGCATTTTCTCAATTCCAACGTTCTACCTGCAACTAGCCATGGGAGGTTAAAAGACACTGGTCTTTTCAACCAAGTAAAGGTTGGTCGAAAATGATACAGCTAAACAGGAGCATCGTACGTCTATCAACAGCTATCACAAACCAATTAAATTAATTAGCTAATGATGATAGTCGTTAGATTTGATATTGGCTAAAGGACATGACGCAGCAGGAAAAGGATGCAAAAATGTGCTCAAATTGTGGTTTCTTTCCCAAAATAAGGATAGCGATGGCGCAGTGGTTAGGATATAATAATGTCGGCAAAATAGGTCAAAAAGGACTTTAAAAATCAAAGAAACTATGAAAAAACAAATGGCCCCAAAGAAATCAAAATCAAACTGAACTCAATCCAGGATATTTCCTGGTCTAGGAAACGGTATAATGTCAGACAAATGTACAGCCTACAAACACAAATACGCTCCCGATCAGAGCACAGAACACTGGTAAAGCCAGGTAGAAATAGGGCCTATCTTGTGCCACTAGCTGGGTAATATAAAGTAGCAGGGGTGGAAATACTGAGCGAGTTCCCACTTCAGTTTTTCAGGGGAAACGTAAGTTAGTTGAAAACTGGATGTTAGTGTTTTCTGGCAACTCTGCATAGGCTACAACCTGTGAAAAACCATTGCCTCACCAAGAGGGGTGCCAATATAACTGGCCAATTATAACATTTAAGCTGAAGCCTATACAAACGTATAGAAGCAGACTTAATCATAGCATCACATAACATTTACAGGCTCTTCTCCATCCAACCAGTATACATTTTCAATATGAGAGATCTCATTAAACAAATGAATACATTAGAAAATGACAGAACACGTGTGAGAAATGGTGCTACATGAGCAGAGCTCCAAGAAGTGGCGGGAAGCACTCTTCATGCATCTTCAACACCAGTGACTTTTTCGCAGCATGTTAGGATAACTTACACAGCAGGTTAGGAGAATTAACATAGCAGGTTAGGAGACTGAGGATAAGGTTAGGAAAAGGTTAGGGTTAGCAAAAATCCTCTGCTAACCTGCTACCAAAATCACTTTGTATCGAAGTGGCATGGAAAGAGTGTACCAACAAGAAGCCGGGAACAGAAACAAGATAGACTCAAGGTAAGCACCTGAAATACATTTTCAAATTGAAGGAAAAGAATTTCACTCGAATTGCATAGATAACTTGCTGGCAATAAGGGTAGGGTAGCATTTACAAGATACACATTTATTGAAAGGTTGTGGACATGGGGCAAGTCAAAGTTAGCCTAATTCAAGAGCGCACAAGGAGAGCGGAGCTTGCATTTGGGAGGGAGTGTATTTGAGCAGCAGCAGGCCTAGTGTTGATTTCAATGTTAAATATTATTATTGTGTAGATCTAAATCAGTGTTAATATTTTTTGTAAGTGGGACACTTTGAGTTGACACATTCATTCAGATTGCCGCACAGATCTTTAATTTGTACTTTTTCTTCCAATATTATCAATTATCAATTGAAAGCAAATTCAGAGCAATAGAGCACATGCAATTGATTTGATGTACAGCACATCACAAATATATACATGCACACATCAAATAGGTTACATCACATGTATAAGACACATATTAAGGGTTACCTCAGTAGTTGGATGAGCAAAAATTTCCCTTCGGCTCCTTGACTGAATTAATTATCGATTTATTGTCTGTTGTGAGGCAATCCAGGTCAGTCTGTTTCTCTGTTTTTGTTTCACAATGTTCATTGTTGAGTCCCTTCTCCTTCCCTCGCACTTTGGGGGCGCCGTCAGTGCACTCAGATGCCACATTTGACCAGTCAATATTATTATAAGCAAAAAATGTAACAAGGGCTTTCAAAATATCCCCTCCTCGTGTTTGTCCCTGAAGGGGAAGTAGATATAAAAGTTCCTCTCTGAACGACTCGTTTTGAAGGAAGCGGAGCCAAACACATAATTGGGCAATGTCACTTATTAATACATTTAATAAATGGATCTAAAAAAGGTATCACTATTCACTTTAAGTAACGCCACTTTAATAATGTCTACATATCCTACATTACTCATCTCATATGTATATACTGTATTCTATACCATCTACTGCATCTTGCCTATGCCGCACGGCCATCGCTCATTCATATATTTATATGTACATATTCTTATTCATCCCTTTACATTTGTGTGTATAAGGTAGTCGTTGTGAGTGTTAGATATTACTGCACTGTCGGAACTAGAAGCACAAGTATTTCGCTACACTCGCATTAACATCTGCTAACCTTGAGTATGTGACCAATAAAATTGTATTTTATTTTATTTGATGTGCATAATTGGTCTATTAATAACTTTTCAAGTTCATAACCGTCCTCAAACAATAGCATGGTATTATTTCAGTGTAATAGCTACTGTAAATTGGACAGTGCAGTTAGAATAACAAGAATTTAAGCTTTCTGCCAATATTAGATATTTCTTTGTCCTGGGAAATGTTCTTGTTACTTAAAAACTCATGCTATTCGCATTAGCCTACGTTAGCTCAACCGTCCCGAGGGGGACCCAGCAATCCTGTAGAGGATAAGTGCTTTCGTCAAGCGCAATACTAAAATATGGTGCCACAGATATGTCAGTAATCAGTTGCTTACCGATGTCCTCGCCAATATCTTCTATGCGTCTTGTTATGGTCGAGTCTGAGAGTTCCAGTCCCTTGATTTGCTTTAAAATAGCTTCCTTGTTTGTGAAATCAGCATGCAATATTTCGGCTGAGGCCAAAAAATATTCTTTGACAATCTCTGCGCCTGTAAAGGCCTTTTTGTTTCTTGTGAGTACCCAAGCAATCTCATATGTTGCCTCTATAGTTTTCTCTGCAACAGTGCTAGATCTGTCCAACATATGTTGTTGTCCTTTGAGCTGTCCTTTGAGTTGCACTATTTTGTTGCTTTGTGGTTGCTTTGTGGTGTATATGTTTTTCAAGTGGCATGGTGTGACTGGAAATGTTGCTCTTTATTTGCATGTTTAAAACAATTGACTGCCTTCTGGCAAATAAGACAAAGTGAACTAGTCCCATTATGCAGTACAAAAAAATACTAGCTGCATTTCCCTGCCCCAATCTTCCTGATTTTCCTGGTTCCTCGGTGGTTGTTCATTCGTAGTTGTCACGTTGTTCTCCAGCTCTTCCCCTCATTTTCATTGTCAATAGAGGGGGCAGAACATCCTTTCATTGTGTTTACGGATCACAAGAATCTGGAATATCTCTGCACCGTCAATTTCAGGCAAGCTAGGTGGGCCCTGCTTTTCACACGGTTTGACTTCTCCCTCTCCTACTGCCCGGGATCCAAGAATGTTACGCTTTCACGCCTCTATAGACCCGCGGCTACACCCTCAGAACCCGAGACCATCCTTTCCATCTCGTGTTTGACGGCAGCACTCAGCTGGGGAATAGAGAATCAAGTCTGTGAGGCGTAGCGTTCCCAGCCGGGGGGGGGGGGGAGCAGATAACCGAATGTTTGTTCCTGACTCTGTCCACGCTGTCCACCCCTCCAGGCTTGCCTGCCACCTGGGCTCCCATCGGACCATGGCCTTGGTGCGACAACGCTTTTGGTGGCCCACCATGGTCCCTGACACCTCCGCTTTCGTCGCCACCTGCACGATCTGTGCACAGAATATAACTCATCGGCAAACTCAAGCTGGTCTCCTTCAACCACTTCCTGTCCCTCACCGTCCCTGGTCACACATATCCCTGGCCTTCATCACTGGCCTTCCACCGTCTGATGGCAACACCGTTGCCTTACAGTAGTGGACCGGTTATCCAAGGCCGCCCATTTCATTCCTCTCCCCGAGCTACTCTCTGCCAAAGAGATGGCTCAGCTCATGTTGTAGCACGATTTCCGGATCCATGGACTCCCAGTGGACATGGTCTCCGACCAGGGTTCTCAGTTCTTGTCCCGATTCTGGAAGGCGTTCTGCATGCTCATTGGCCAGCCTGTCCTCTTGGTTCCACCCCCAGTCTAATGGCCAGTCGGAGCGAGCCAATCAGGACCTGGAGACAACTCTTCGCTGCCTTGTCTCCGACAACCCCACCACCTGGAGCCAGCAACTCGTGTGGGTTGAGTACGTCCACAACACCCTCCCCTGCTCTGCCACTGGTCTCTCGTCTTTTGAGCGTTCCCTCGGATATCAGCCCCCACTCTTCCCGGAGCAAGAGGAAGAGTTCGGACCTGGAAGAAAACTCGGTCGGCTCTTCTCAAGTCCACCTCCAGGTAGACCACCACCGGACCCCAGCTCCCCGGTATCGTCTCGGGCAGAGGGTATGGCTGTCCACTCGGGATCTGCCCCTCCGAGTGTAGTCCCGAAGACTTTTCCCCCATTTTATCGGCCCTTTCCCCAACTCCAAGATTCTTAGCCCCTCTGCTGTTCGTCCTCTGTTGCCCCGTACCCTCCGTATACATCTCACTTTTCATGTGTCTAGGATTAAACCTATGTCTCACAGCCCTTTGTCTCCTGTTTCCAGAAGCCTGCCTGCCGTTCTGTACCTTACGAACTCTGCCCTGGATTACTGACCTCTGCCTGCCCTTGAACTGTCGTTTGCCTGCTCCCTGTTTCGTAAATAAACATTTGTTATTTCGAACTGTCTGCATCTGGGTCTTATACTGAGATCTGATATGTGCCCAATAAATGTGCATTAAAGTCGGGTGTCCAATCTTTTGATCAATGGGTAAAATAAAATGCTCATTCTGTAGATACTCCGCTAAATTGACTTATTGGAAAATTGTACCATCATCATCATCTGCAGGAGAAAGGGCATAATGTAGTTTTCCTGCCCAGGTGCAATTTAGATATTGGCTAAACATGTGAAAGCAACAGCAAACATTTCAACAGGAGAAAAATATAGTTTTAAGAGCTCTAGTAAAGAGCCGCGCCTATGGTGTGTCTTCGCCACAGTAATAATTCATTTTAAACAAATTCTAAACGCAAGATTCATGAGTAAATTCGACATTTCCAGCAACTGTTACATACCAAAATACCAGTTGGCCTATGCTACTAATTGATGCCCCATTGCTGATGAGCTTGCAAAGTAAATATTCATATTCTTGATCACCAAACAATTTTTGGAGCTGCATATATATTTATTATGACAATCTGCTCTTCCTATAATTTCACATCTGTGCTGCACCTGATCCAATCTGCTAGCTCACCCGACCTGTGTTGATTGACAGTTTGCTGGTCCAATCAGAGTGCTGCGTGTGCGTTTCACTAGGCAATCTGTTGCAGTTTTCTTTGCAAGGGAGATGCTGCAGCTACTGCCTCTGGGTGCATGGAGAGTAATCCAGGTAGACTCTGTGCCACAAAATGAGTGACAAAACATTATAAAACCTGGCCAGATTGTTTCAAGTCATCAGTCTCAAGTCAAGTTCAAGTAGAGTCCCGAAGTCAAGTCTCACGTTATTTTATTTCTATCAAGTTGAGTATCAAGTCATGAAATTTGGGACTGGAATCAGACTCGAATGCAAGTTATGTGACTCGTGTCCACAACTTTGGTATTAGGTAACTTTGTCTCTCTATTTAGTCAACAGTCAATGTTAGGCATTTGAGCTGGCCCATAATAGTTGGATGTTCTTTGAATGAAATCTAAGAAAACAAATATTTTTAAGTTTAATGTAGATTAAAATTGTTCAAGTGGGTGTGCATGGGTTCGATCGAACAGAGCTCTTGTAAAGTTTTCTTGAGATACTGTACATTCTACAGGAATTATAGTGATGGGGTCATCAAAAACCATGATTTCATGCTTTCATTCATTCAACAGCTTTCATTCATATAAAATTGTACAGCTTGTTCCCTGTCTGTCACATAGAAAGTAAGTGGGTGTTGTTGACTCCATGTCACATATTTAACCTTTTAGCCAAAGGAGGGCACTGTGTCCCAGTCCATGCCTGGTGACAGTTTGACAGTGTGGCACTAGCCTCATAGTAACAGGTTCAAGTTTAGGTTTTTCTATTCAGTGCTGCTCCATGTTGTATGACTTGAAATACTCACAAATATCATGCAATGTTTAACTAAGTGTTTCCTGTGAGTTTAAAATAGGCAAATGTTTTTATAAAGATTGTGTCTTTTTCATATGTTAAATCTAATCAACGAGTACTGAGGTCTAGTCCTATCACTGAATAGATAATACCTGAATATTTTACATACATGCACTTCAATGGTCAGAGAAGAACAGAGGAGATCAAAGAGACCATCAGATCTGAGTAGAGTTCCTGTAGAGAACATATTCCTGATAGCAACATACTCCCAAATGTCTGATCGCCTTTGGGATGTGAACTGGAGACAATCATCAGCTCAGATGAAATGTGAGACGTTTTCTGGAAGAAGATGAGGTACAAATCCGAATGGCTGAATGGATTCTGTAGAAACATGTTTTAGAAAGCTTTACGTGACTTATCTTTCAACCCTTACTGTGTTAAAGTAAGATTCATAAGGATCAACAAAAAGCTACCCAGACAGTGTCTGTTACTGGTTTCCAGATCCAAAATGTGACCATAATAATTTCTTAATAAAAGTACATCAACAAGTTCTTAGTGAAAGTAAATCATTTTTTACTAAAGTTACAGTTGCATGATGAGCACAGTTGCTATGTTCAGATATTACAGCACACTGTTGAAAGACAATGCCTTTTAGGAAACTGTAAAGTGATCTTGTATTAGGTCATTCTGTCTCTCTATTCAGCCAATCGTTAGTGTTAGGCCATTGTGCTGGCCCATAATAGTTTGATGTTCTTTGAGTGACAAGATTGCTTTCGACCCTGCAGGTCTTCAGTAAATACAAATTGTATATCATATACATTCATCCATGCTCTGTTGTAACAGTAAATCAGTATAAATTGTATGTTCCATCATAACGGTCCTATAAGGGAGACCGAGGGCAATTGGTACATTGCAATTGGAACACCTTGAATTACTCCAATCAGAAACAAGTTATGAAACCCCATTGACAAATAAATGTACAACAAAGTTGAACAACTCCGAAAGTAATATATGTTAAGCTTGTTGGGTTAATCTAAAATGTGAAATTACTTTTTGTGTCATCCTCTTTTTTTAGAATGATGTGATACTTTACTTTATTTGATTCTATTTCAGCATGGACAATACACAGCAGAGTAGGCTGTTTGTATGATCACTAAAATACCCATTTGGAGGAATACATTTTCCAGAGGTAAATGTCAATCACATAAGGACATTCATTGTCATCAACATAAAGCTAATCCCGGACATGATGCAGCTGTACGTATGACGGTTACAAAAAGTTCACAAAAGATCGAACTTAACTATTGCCATTCAATAGCCACAGTATGATGACACAGTATGAAGCCTACACTTCGATTATAGATGCCACTGATAATGTACTCCAAACTATGCTTGTACAATCATTTGTTAAAGTTGACTATCTGATTGCAGACTTGGTTCAACAGTATTCAATAATTATTGTCTACAAGATGCTACAACAAGGTAAATTGTCCTAAAAAGTTTGTGTCAGCGCAATTAACCATTGTGACTCTCAATATACAAAAATGTAAAAATGTAGTTTCATATTAGTAGAATGAGTTGAATCGCAGTTCAATGCAACCATTTTTATCTCAATATCAAATAATTTCTAGGAAACTATAAAGTGACTGTGACTTACTGTGACTGTGTTAAATTAAAATGGTCAAAAATAAACAAAAACAGCTTCTTAGCAATGTGCAATTTCTCAAGCAAGAAATTTGCTAGGACTGACTGGGGGTGGCCTGAGTGGGGAGGGGAAAACTGAAAACTAGCTATTATTGGCAGAGAGATTTGGAACTCTCTTTTGTATTGGTCAATTAAGTAATTTCCCACTCAAACTCCATCCAACCAAAACAGGCTGAAATTTCAGGCGGCCTTTTCAAACAGCTCTTACACTCTTAAACGTAAAGGGCATTATCACCCTTTACACAATTTTACAGTATTATTCCAACCTCATAGTGTGGAAATATATATAAAACACAGGAAATCACATGTTTGACAGCACTAGACCCTTATTCAAGTTATTCAAGAAATGAAATTCTTGAATTCAGAAATTCTGGTGAAGGGAAGCTCTAACAATCCAGTCCTGGCCATTGAACTATTATGCAAAGGGATCCACACTAGTTATCGGGGACCTTGATAGGTGTTTCTCCTTCTAATCATCAACTCTCTTCCTCCCTGAGAACGTCCTCCTGAACTTAGACAGAAGTATAACCTGCCACGCGGCAGGGCAGAACCATAATTTGAGACATTGCCAGCTGAATTTCCTGGATAATTGTGCTCTATGGCTGTTATTCGACAGTGTACAGCTTATAAATTAATTAATTTGAGTTAGTACCCTTCTCTGTTTGTCCCTTCTGGATTAAGGGATGTTACTTTGTTTCATTGAATCCAAACAGAAACGTTCAAACTAAGTGTGTCTATACTTACTTAGGACTTTAGTTTGCTAAGCAGCCTCTGCTACAGTACAGCTGCACTGAAGGTCGCTTCGCTTTGTTTGAGGGCCAAATAACAATTGACATTGTAAATCATCTGGACCCTTTCCAAGGTACGTACCAGAGAGAACAACAGGCAGCACCAAAATAGCAAACTGGACAGATCATGCATGTTTTACGAGCTTCCCCATGGGGTGGTCATTCTGGGATGACTGCAATAGCCCTCTTCAATGTCAATCATCTGATATAATGTTCGTGGTGTGGCAGTTAGAGCTATGAAGGGCTTGATCCATTTATACCCTAACTGACACACTGAGTTTCCATCTGTGCCTCTATGTAGGTTGACACTCATTGACTGGCCGGGGTTCTGTTCAAGTGCAAGTGCAAGCCAGCAATGAGTTGGATAGGCATTACAACATAATAATGGCAAGCTGCAGTACTGTCTGTTCAGAGAGTCATTTTATTGACATATATATGCAATTATCAGTAATTTCATGGCTGGAAGAACATTTCACTTTGATTTGATAACTGATGCAAATGACATTGAGCTGGATGATTTCTGAATAGAGGAGCTGATCAATTCAGTAACACAAACAGAGTTCACCAGTAGCCAGTGTATGATGTTTGATGCAATAATTACATTATATTCACAGTATTGTGGGTTATCACAGCCTGTGATAATGAAATCTGCACTGCTGGCCTTAATTAAGCCTACCTTGCCTCTTTCACACATGGCTCTGTAGAGTTATTACCTGATAAGCTTGTATTTTGCCTTTGATTGGTAGGCTCTCCAGGTAGAGTGAGATGTAGCCTTGAATAACCCCTGTATGGATTAACTTCATTCAGCCCAGATTGACACATTGAGAGTTTGGGACTATAAAGTTTTATCTGCAAAAAGATGATTCTGAGATGCTTGGCTTTAAAGGTCCGAATCCTCATTGGTTTGAATGGTGTCGGCAATTTTGAAATTGTATTCTTTTGAACTTAACAACATGAATTGGGGTATTTAGAGCACTTTATCGGTAGAGAACATTCAGAACAAGGCTATGTCAATAACTCAATTTTGACTAAAATGCCGATAGAACATTATAGTCCAAAGCTCTCAATGATCATATAACCCTGTTGTCAGAGTAAAGCTGTTAGCCACCTGTGTGACCATTTAGTTGAGGAAAAGGAAATCTCATTTAGTATTTATATTCCCTTTAGCAGTATACTCACTCATCATTACAAACAGGAAATCTCTAGGCTCATTCAGTATTTACTTGCCAAATGTTGAAACAATTCAAAGACAATCTGGAAATAGGAAGCAATCGGAAGTTAAAAGTGGCACACTGGGAAGCTCAGGAGATGGTGTTGAACCAATCCAAACTTGGTCACATGCCTGTGTGATATTCTAGGAAACAAAAGTACATAAGGAAGAACAGTTCATTTAGATTATATCGGTCACACCGTAAACTTTATTTAACGAATCAAACAAATTGTCAAATTTTCACGTGACATGGGCATAGAATAATGTATCAGTCTTGAAATACAACCACAAAGCAGCTGCCAGAGTCCTTGTACAGTAGCATACAGACAAGAGGACACAAGCATTGTCAGAAACAAACAATGCAATGTGGACTATTATAGACATTGGATGGGAGACCACTTTCTTCGGATTAAATAAAGATACCATTACTTGGCAGGTTCTTGATAGTTCATTGATTATATTAGATGCAGTCATTATTTGGAGGAGTGTGTGCTGTGTTTATGCTTTGTTTCTCTGACACTGATCTTATTTCCATATTCTTCTCTCCATTTTTCTATCCATAGTCAGCAGCATGCATCACTAAACACAGAATTTCAATATCCTCTTATAATTAAAGTTTCCTTCCTTGTCTTTTTGTGCAAGGCAAGCTGAGCAGTCAGTGTGAAACTAACCAATAATTCCATCAGATTGATCCTGCATGTTAACTGAAGGGGAAAATACATGGTGCGGTGGATTTCTCTGGGGCAAGCTGTTCAGAAAGATACAATGGCATCTTGTCATGGATCAAGCAAGCCATTTTTTTATTAGCAGGTCCATAAGCTAACATCTGAAAAGTCCAGTCCAAGAGCAATTAATATGCTGTTGGGTCTACTGCCAGCAGAGAGACTATTCAAATCTCTCACCACACTGTCACTAATGCTCTGCAAATCCCTGCAGATAGGAACATCTGTCCCATAAATAAATAATAATCTCACAGACCCACCATGCTTGCCACACACATGTCCTCCGGTCCTATCCGTGGCAGATAATACTAATTTATTAGCCATTATGCAATATTCAATCTGAGTGGAGAGTAATTGCAGGGTATTATCAATATTATTATGGCAGGATAATGTGAGTCGCATTCACCGTCTGCTTCTCAGATGATCACATACCCCCCCTCAACACCTTAGCTCAGTAGGCGGCAGGGTAGCCTAGTGGTTGGAGAGTTCAAACCCCCGAGCTGACAAGGTACAAATCCGTCGTTCTGCCCCTGAACAGGCATATTAACCCACTGTTCCTAGGCCGTCATTGAAAATAAGAATTTGTTCTTAACTGACTTGCCTAGTTAAATAAAGGTAAAAGAACTAAAAAATAACTGGTAGAACAAAGAGTTCCGGTTACAACACTATCATTTTCCCTTAAAGGGAAAGTTCAGGGTTTTGGCAATAAATCCCTTTATCTACTTCCCCAGAGTCAGATGAACTTGTGGATACCCTTCTTATTTATTTGTGTTTAGTATGAAGGAAGTTAAAGGTAGTTTTGCGAACCATCTACAGGAACAGTTAGCATGCACACCTGAACACATATATGGACTAGATAGAAATAGCTGGATTCAAGGATGAGGACCCAGGCGGGGGATTTCGATCCAAATTAGTAGGCATCTTGATGATGTGCATCCGCAGCCTGTTGTCTGTCTTAAATAGAAGCACAAAGCATGGCCTTTTATAGTACACTCACTATTGTTGGCAGCTCTGCGGGCCAGGGAGGGGGTGAGGATGACACCTGGACTGACAGAATAAAGGGCCCCAGCCCCTACCCAAAGTGTTACCCTCTGCTGTGTTGTTCCTCCTGTGGCTCCTGTGCTTAGTTGTGCATCTCTGTTCTCACAATGGCGCCCAAGAAGAAGGAAGAGCCAAAAGAAGCACCCAAACCCAAGGCCCCAGAGCCTGAGCCCGTCAAGATCCCGGAGTTTAACCCTGCAGAAGTTGTGGTACAGAAAAACTCCTATTTTCACTTTAGTTTGCATGACGATGGGAATAAGGAAAATGTGATGAGCTTTGGATGTGAGTGTTGGATGGTGGTCTAGATGGTAGGGGAAACATTAACATAAACATGTTTTTCAATTATTCGTTATCTTCAAATGTGTTTAAAATGATTAGGGATTTATTCAAGATTGAAAAAGGCTGTTTATTATATGTTTATTAGATGCAACAATTGATACTGGGCTATCAGACAGGACATAATTTTACTATCATATGGGTGAGGTTCCATTCTTTTCACATTCATAAAATTGATAAGAAAAATGTAATACCCTTAATCTCAAGATCAAGCCATCTATCCACTTGAGGGCAAAACTGACCTTTCAAGGAGATGGCACTAAGAGTTCGGTCTTCCATTGATAGTCATCTGTGTTTTTCAAGAACATCAGAGACACCATGTGACGTGAACAGTGCAGTGCATTCAAATAGGAATCCTACTGTTCAGCCGTTTCCACATTGATAAGACAAAACACCAGTAGCATGACAGATTGAAGAGCAACAATGATCATTTTATATGATATGCAAACACAGGCCTTGAGCTTTCTTTGTACTATTATTTACCATTGTAAGTCACATTGTTTTGTACATAAGCCAAAGTAGCTTGAACTTGATGGAGGTTTGAGCTGGTATATATTAGCTTACACAAGACAACGTTTGTTTCTTGCTATTTCTGCCTCTTCTATGTGGGTAAACATGTCCCATGGTTGAGGGAGCAGCTGTATTACAATGTAGTGAGGTTAAAGCCACACAATGTGATTTTAATTTATGTCCATGCATAGCAGACCACCCAAATCGAAAGGCTGACTGGCTTTGTGCAAAAAAGAAAGGGGAAAAAAGTGCAAAGATAAATACATATATATCTTACCAAGGCCATTTATTTAAACATGCAAAAATATGTAGCTCCACCGTTGGCTGGGATCTCTAAATATCCACAGATCTGACAGTAATTTATGACTATCTGAAACAAATCCAACACACACAATAGGAAAATCGCCAAGAAGGGTGCGATCCTCTTTACATGAAGGATATCAAATGAATATAAATTGGATTTTAATACAGCTTTAGGTTAGACCTTTGAAGTTATTCAGACAACCAGAAATGTGGGATAAGCACCATTTCATTTTAGTGTCCTTCTCCTCCTTTTCTCCTCCATTTCACATTCACTTTACAGTCAGGATCATCCAGAGGGACTCAAGTGACTCCACAATGACCTCCTTCATCAGCTGTGAAATGCTTACCCTTTTAATAGGGCACTTTCTCTCTATGCTGGTGAAGTGTCACTTAATCATTTGCATGACACTTGTAACCTCCATCTTACACATCATATTGCGTTAAGACAGCAGACCTGGTGTAAAACATAGACAGGAAAAGCAGTCGGTCAAAGGCATGTGCACAATCAAAACAGTCAGCAGGAGGCATGTGTGTGGAGGCTGTGTGTGTCTGAAGGTCAGCCATAAATTGACACTGACCAAGCCCTGGCTTCAAATAACTAGAATAAGTGGAGTGTAACTGGAGCCTGGGGAATCTCTATATTGTTTGGACACCTACAGTGGGGGCGTCATAAAGGCGAGTGGGGTGATACAACTACTATCAAGGCTTTATGTGTTTGACCTCAGTTTTTCAAAGTCATTTTCAATTGTTGCTCACTTCCCTTCACATTCACATCCTGCACCAAATAGGGTTTAATGATTTTGCTTTTCCTTTCAGCTTGAATTCACCCCCGAGCAAATTGAAGGTAAGATTGAGATTATTGTTGTTAGAGTTTTTTTTTTTTTTTCACAATATATCTAGTCTGGTACATGAGCGTGCAGTGTGACAGAAGTACATGAACATGGCCAGTGGTGTAAAGTACTTAAGTACAAATACTTTAAGTACTACTTAAGTAAATTTTGGGGGGTATCTGTACTTTACTATTTATATTTTTGACTACTTTTACTTTTACTTCACTATATTCCTTAAGAAAATATTGTACTTTTTACTCCATACAATTTCCTTGACACCCAAAAGTACTTGTTACATTTTGAATGCTTAGCAGGACAGGAAAAGAGTCCAATTCACGTAGTTATCAACCGAACATCCCTGGTCAAACCTACTGTCTCCGATCTGGCGGACTAACTAAACACATGGTGCCATCTGTTTTGCTTAATACAAGGAATTTGAAATTATTTATACTTTTACTTTTGATACTTAAGTATATTTTAAACCAAGACTTTTAAACTTTTACTCAAGTAGAATTTTACTGGGTGACATTTACTTTTACTTGAGTCGTTTTCTATTAAGGTATCTTTACTTTTATTATATTTAGTATGACAGTTGGGTACTTTTTCCACCACTGAATGTGACAGAGGTACATGAAAGTGATAGAGATGTGATGAGAGAAAGCAACAGTAAATCATTGTCTTTTGAAAATGTCCATCCTATACTCAAATTGAGATTTGCATGCTGTGAGACCAGCCTGCTTTTAGGGCCCTGACAGACAAGCGTAAAATGATCTAGAAACACACCGCCACTTTTGTGTTGCTCTCTCCACAGATTTCAAGGATGCTTTCCAGCTGTTCGACAGGACACCACTCAATGAGATGAAGATCACGTACGGACAGTGTGGTGATGTGATCAGGGCACTGGGGCAGAACCCCACCAACGCAGAAATCATGTACGTCCTTGGAAAGCCCAAGCCTGAAGGTAAGTCCATGCAACATTCCATGATCAGTTTATTTTGGGGAGTTTCTAAAACCATTAAAAATATATATGTTGATCAGTTGGCTTTCTTTGATGTTTTATCAATAAGCTTTTAAAATGTACCTATTATTAACTTTTTATATTTGAAATCTAATTTGGTTAATCATATATGGAATATGTATTATTTTAATACAAGTTAATGTTCTACATTTCTAGCTCCTCTATTGGTGGTAGTGTGGATGGTTTCAATGACATTTGATTTTGTTGTTTCATACACAGAAATGGCGACAAAGATGCTGGACTTCGACAGCTTCCTGCCAATCCACCAACACATTTGCAAAGCCAAGGACCGCGGCACATATGAGGACTTTGTTGAGGGACTGAGGGTGTTCGACAAACTGGGCGATGGCACAGTCATGGGCGCTGAGCTCAGGCACGTCCTGGCATCACTGGGTGAGTCCATGGCCTTAGACATCTTTAACATAGCATGCAATAACACAGTCTAAAATAGTTTGACTTTGCCTGGTCCCATCCTATATGGGAAGTAGCCAACTCTTTATTGTCAGACCATTGACAACAGTAGAAGAGTTGGCTACATGACATACAGGATGGGACACAGCTAATGTAGACTATAAAGATTTTAGGGCAGACTCAATTTAAATGCTATTTAACTAAAAAAAAGGGAATTGAACAGTATGTTTGATTGGTTATAGGTGAAAAGATGAAGGAGGATGAGGTTGAGCAGCTCATGACAAACCAGGAGGACGCCAACGGCTGTGTAAACTACGAAGGTAAAAAATTATACCCTCTTCTTGCTCTCTTTGACCAAACATTCCAAAACATACTTTTTAAATCAATCAATATTCCCGTACCTAATTCCCTTGTCTATTTTTCTTCACAGCTTTTGTAAAACACGTCATGGCATCTTAAAAAGGCTGCCACTGCCGAGACACCTGATAGTTGAAGACAGATGATTGTTCATATGTTTATGTAAAGTCCACACCATGCCTCTCATCTCATGTGTTCATCCCTATGTGCCCAGTTGGATTGCTATTCCATCACGTGACAGGACCGTTCAACTAACTGTTCATTGTTTTTATCGTTCCCCTTCATGTTGACTCAAATAACAAATGTTATTGTATATCCCCACTGTTCATTTGTGGATCAAAACTTGTAATTAAACAGAATGATTCATTATTATGGTATTATGCAACTTTACTTCCTCATTTTCATTTGACCTATTGCAACCGATTTTCCTCTGTCATATTTCTCTTGCCATGTGACATGTTCTGTATTGGGGTCTATGGTCAATGCTCCCTCATGTAGCCTACAAACAAAAGAGTGTGCTATTGGTCTAACTAACATAATTTACCAAACAAGCACCTCACAGTGATAAATTCAAAGAAACTGCCAAAAATATAACTTAAACAGAACAGGCAAACTCCATACTGAGGTCCTTCATCTTTATATATCAGAAATTACAATTCTTCTTACTGCATCAAGGTAAGTTTATGAACAATCTTTAGCATGAGCTGAAGACATATACAAATTATGTTTTTACGGAGAAAGGAGATGGACTCCTTTTATGACATGTGTGTTCTGTAAGGTACTATATGTCCTTCACACATGGTCAGTAGCCATTGTAGTATTTCTATCACATACATTCTCAGTCCAGGCACACACTATGTGTAATGAAGGATATGGTCACAAAGTATATTTTCTTCCACTGTCTCGTCTGTCTTTACTTTACTTAATAAGACAATTTCACTTGAAAGGAGTAACTCTGCTTAAAGTTATCGCAAATGTCTGAGGTGATTATTGTCAGTGTCCACATACTGTAGAACAAGGTCCCCTTTTTATGTCTCCATTTTTCTCTTCTGTGGTTTATCAAACCACATGATGTATTGTGGCACCTGAATGATGCCACTTGATTTCCCTGATTGCAGACACAAGAGGACAGACTTGCAACTGTCCCGAAAAACATGTTGCAGACCTAATCAAACATTGAATACAAAAGCGGAATTTATTATTATTTTTAAACAAAAAAATCATGCCATTTTATAAGAAGAATTTTGTTGCGTTTTTAAAGATCCCACACATTACTGTAGTGGGTAATGTATAGGCCTACAGTATGCAGTAGGTTCATTGGCCTCTCACCTCCAACCAATAGATGGAGCCAGTGGTCTGAAAACCAGAGACCATTTAGTGGCTGTTTGGTTTGTTTGATTCATTGTTTTCAGCAGGATAATACCCAATAATCACATGGTATTACAAATCTGATTTAAGATGATTCGATACAGATCAGTAGGCATACATCAGTCACCAGTGTTGTCCTTTTTTCTTTTTAAATATTTCCATTTCAGTATATCGGCTTCATCGTGACTGCAACTTATTGACCTTTCATGTGGAACAAATTGTTTGCCAAGTTGAATAACTGACTTCTATGAAGAATCGAGTGAACAGTGGTCTCATTGTCCTAATGTGCTGTAGCAGTAAACAAATCATGTTGTTTTAGCCCCAGACCCTGTGGCTCAACCCCAGGGAGACCCCTACATGCTGCTTGCTGTACTAACTGACACTGAGGGTCAATAAGCCTGAATGACTTGATAAACAAACCTGCTCCCGTCAGTCGTTCTCTGGAGGCACACTGAGACAAATACTGCAATATAGCATGTCTCTCATGTGCATTGTTATTTTACTGTTGTTTTACCATCTTAATTTGTCTCTTCATTTTGTCTCTTCATTTTATTTAAGCACTTTGGAATGCATCCTCTGTAAGAAATGTGCTATGACAAACACCGCTATAGCAGGTATAGTGTACTACTGTACTTTTACAGCTATAACTACAATAGTACTGCTAAAATACTACCATCATCACAACCTCTCCTACTTTTACAATTGCCACTATCAAATCTCCTTCCACTACCACAGAATAATGATCATAAACTACTATAGTTTGAAGGCGTGTGTTAATGCATGCATGTGGCTGTGCGTGTCTACAGCGTTTGGATGAATGGGGTCTGAGTGGTCACATTTATGTGGATGTTATTTGGAGCAGAAAATCCATGTGCAATCATGACATGCCAATCCCTTTAAATTGATCTATGAAATCACAGGGAGGTTAACTTAATTTTCATTGGTAATTAGTTGTTTATATGTACAGTACCAGTCAAAAGTTTGGACACATCTACTCTTTCATGGGTTTTTCTTTATTTTTTTTTACAATTTTCTACATGGAATGCATTTCAATTAACAGGTGTGCGTGTGTTGTTAAAAGTTAATTTGTGAAATTTCTTCCTTCTTAATGCGTTTGAGCCAATCAGTTGTGTTGTGACAAGGTAGGGGTGGTATACAGAAGATAGCCCTATTTGGTAAAAGACCAAGGCCATATTATGGCAAGAACAGCTCAAATAAGTAAAGACAAATGACCTTCATAAAGATATAAAGGTCAGTAAATCCAGAAATGATAGTTTCTTCAAGTGCAGTCACAAAAATAATCAAGCGCTATGATGAAACCACAGGAAAGGAAGACCCAGAGTTACCTCTGCTGCAGAGGACAAGTTCATTAGAGTTAACTGCACATCAGAAATTGCAGCCCAAGTAAATGCTTCACAGAGTTCAAGTAACAGACACATCTCAACATCAACTGTTCAGAGACTGTGTGAATCAGGCCTTCATGGTTGAATTGCTGCAAAGAAACCATTACTAAAGGACACCAATAAGAAAAAGAGACTTGCTTGGGCCAAGAAACACGAGCAATGGACATTAAACTGGTGGAAATCTGTCCTTTGGTCTGATGAGTATGCCATCAAATCAAATTGTATTAGTCACATGCGCCGAATACAACAGGTGTAGGTACAACCTTACAGTAAAATGCTTACTTATGAGCCCCTAACCAACAATGCAGCTTAAAAAAAAATTCTGTATAAGAAAAATAAATAAAAGTAACAAGTAATTAAATAGCAGCAGTAAAATAACAATAGCGAGACTATATACAGGGGGGTACCGGTACAGAGTCAATGTGCGGGACCACCGGTTCATATAGGTCATATGTACATGTGGGTAGAGTTATTAAAGTGACTATGCATAGATGATAACAACAGAGAGTAGCAGCGGTGTAAAAGAGGGGGGAGGGGCAAAACAAATAGTCTGAGTAGCCATTTGATTAGATGTTCAGGAGTCTTATGATTTGGGGATAGAAGCTGTTTAGAAGCCTCTTGGACCTAGACTTGGCGCTCCGGTACCGCTTGCCATGCGGTAGCCATCCCATCTGGTTTGCGCTCAGTGAGACTATAATTTTTTTTCAACAGGACAATGACCCAAAACACACCTCCAGGCTGTGTAAGGGCTATTTGACCAAGGATAGTGATGGAGTGCTGCATCAGATGATCTGGCCTCCACTAACACCCAACCTCAACCCAATTGAGATGTTTTGGGATGAGTTGGAACATAGAGTGAAGGAAAAGCAGCCAACAAGTGCTCAGCGGGGGAAGTCCTGATGGACTGATGGAAAAGCATTCCTCATGAATCTGGTTGAGGAATGCCAAGTGTGTACAAAGCTGTCATCAAGACAAAGGGTGGCTACTTTGAAGAATCTCAAATGTAAATTATATTTTTATTTGTTTAACACTTTTTTGGGTACTACATGATTCCATATGCGTTATTTCATCGTTTTGATGTCTTCACTATCATTCTACAATGTAGAAAATAGTAAAAATAAAGAAAAACCCTTGAATGAGTAGGTGTGTCCAAACTTTTGACTGGTACTGTATATATATTTATACATTTATACATTGTAGCCGGAATTATCATGTTCGTTTTTGATGGAGACACGTAGTTGAGGCCCCTTTGCTCCACTGATTCAATGAGGTCAAGGACACAGGTCATATTCGTGTAGTGCAGTTTGTGAGAGTTATGTCAGATTATGATGACTAAGTAAAGTATATATTTCATTAAAAAGATTCCTAGCTACTCTACATGCAGTTATGACATTTATCATTAGCTAAATTTACGACTGGTGAAATGCGACTGAAAATAGTCACAGTGCACTTGAGGGAAATATTACAAGTTGATGGAGGAGGACCCAGTAGCATCTGGCCCTATAGCCTTGGGGGCACATCAGATCCACAATCCACCTTTGATGCGCCTGTCAAGCAACAGGAGCAGTTATTTTCAAAACAAGTCTTTATTGGCTTGAATAAGAGATACAGCTAATTGTTGAGTGTTGAGGGGTCTGGGCATAGGCAGCCTATTCTGCTCCACTTCACTCAGTCCAACCACAGTCAGAATAATATAAAATCCAATCCACAATCATATTATATAACCTACTACTTCCTTAGGCCATTGTAAAATAATCCCAATGGGTCTAACATCTGCATGTAAGGCTAGCATGCCACACTGGCGGTAAAGCCAGCATCCTTCATCATTCAAATATTTATTCTATTCAGTCATATTAATGGCAGTCTGCGGTTAGAGATGGCAAGCCTTTATCAAACCTTTATTGGATCCAAAATATCCTAATCCAAATCAGATATTGGTATAATGAAATAGAATGAATACAATGCACAACATGCAATCCCTTCTCCTCATTGTCTCCTCAGTGAATACTGTTTATTGAATAAGTATGAATATGTCTGGAAATTCTGGACAAGATTGCAGGTAGCAGACAGTACAAACCAGAGAGAGATATTTATTTCAAATCTGAAGGTTGATTTTATCACATGTACTTGTATAAATGCATATCGATCATACACCGTACAACATTTACTGTAGAAACACAGTTTTTCTTCTTTCCACAAAAACACACTTTTCTGTTTTTCTAAAAGGCAACGTTGGTGTTTCAACATACAGCCAAAATTCCTGTACATGAAGAAGTTATTAAATCGAGAATACATCAGAGAATGGGGAAGCTGTACAAAATATGAAAAATAAATGATTTGGTCAGAGAAAGTGCACTGACAACAAGTAAACATATTCAGGTAAACGTGTCTGTTATCTTTGGTGAATTTGTCATTTTGAATGAACTATTCATTATATATTCATAAAATAATATAAAAATTGCAACAAAAAAATCTAAATTTTCATGTTTCAATCAAAGAAAAATGTTGGGGGTGATTTCGCTTGGTGAGTTTTAACTTTCATAGGAGTATTGTAATATGTACTGTATGTGCAGAATTGTAATGAATTCAATAGACTAAAAACATAATGGAAAGTACAATTTAAGCTGCACAAGAAGAGATTGTGAGATGATGAAGTAAAATGTTATTAAAATATTCATACCTTTCTATGATTGCTTTGGATGGTCCTAGGTATTCATGTAACCTGAATGCTCTGAATGTTCTTAATGAATTACTTTCACTCCAACAGTATAATAGAAAAAAACATATTTACGTCATAACATTTGTACAATTACTAATTACAATATACAACAAACTTTAAAAGAGTTTATGTACATTACAACGAAACATTTTGGTTATACATGTTTTATCGCACTCTTTGATGATATATTCTTCTTTTTAGACCTTCTCAAACTAGAACCCCTAAATCTGAGTAAAACTTCTCCAAAATAAACATTCAACTTGGAGGCACCTCCCAAACATAAATAACAAAATGATGTTCAACCAACAGTGTTTAGTGGTTTAGGACCAGAAAATAGCAAAATATTGACTGTTATTTACGTATTTATATAGATCTCGGGACTGTTTGCTTGAATACTTTGATTCAAGAGATTTCTTGTGCATATGGACCTAGTCACAATTATGAAAATATACATTTTGTATGAAAATATCACAGAGAACTGCTACATAGACAACTGTTCCAGAAAATTAGGCCTAGAGCATGTAAACTCTAATGGTCATGACAGGTCAATCATGTTCACGGCAATTATCAAACGATACTTTCCCCTACAAGCAATTTTAGACCATTTGTCAAGTAATTTTAATTAACTTTTGTACAACATAAATATGGTTAGAGTACAATTTCAATTGCAAGAGAATGTGTAAAGCAATAATTACTTCTGATGTAGTCACAGCCATATCTAAGCCCTTTTCACAACAGCAAACCTCAACAGATGTGATATTGTTTTATTGGAACGGTCTTCCTTACTACTCCAAACATAACAAAAATAATGAGAAAGATTGTTGCCATAATCATTATCTTCATGGCAACTAGTCAGGTAACAAGCATGTATCATTGATACCAAAGAAGTTTGCTTTTGAACCCAAATCAGAGAAATACCTCCACACCAGATTAGTGAGTTTGTCCCCAACATGCCGTCTATTTACACAATTTCTACAATTCCAAATCCCAAGTTAATTCCATGGGTGCATGAGTTCTACTGTTCTATTTCCCAGAACTGCTTACTGAAGCTTGAATAACCAGGCTTGCCTAAGTGCCTGGAACTTGTATGGCACTGCAATGGGCCTGGAGGGAGAGGTGGATAACACCCATGCAGGTCAGATGGTCGGTCAGTCACTACCGGGGCAGGTCTTGGCATGTTGACCTGAGCAGGGCAAAGCATTAAGGAAGCCAAATGGAACTCTAACTCATCAGGCTCTATCTCTCTCTGGCTCCTGGAAACAACAGCTTAGCATTGACAATGATTAAGTTGGGATTTGAAAGAGAGAAAATGATTCAATAATTTTAATACATTAAAATAATTTAATGTACTGTACCTTAAAATGTATCTTGACTTGGGACAGCTGTGGCATTATGCGGACTGAAATAAGGGTCTGCGACACTAAAATAGTGTTTGTGTTTAGTTTTTGAAATAAGTGTCATATAAATGTATCTGAATCACAGTCTCATCTCCATTATTTGCATTAGATAATGGATATAATCTGAACTCGAACCCAGTGAAAGATAGCTTTGATTTATTTAGAGTAGCCTTAGGGTTTTTTATACAGAAGTGAGAAAAACACATCATTGACGTTATGCTGTTCAAAAGAGTTTGAGAGTGATTGGCAAGGAACAATCGGAAAATAAATTAGCCTTAAGACATTTATACAAATGAAAAGCTCTTAGGGTGACATTTTGACAACTCATAAAAGTAGTGCTGATGACAAACCAAAGAGTATCACTTCCTTATTTAACAGTATAATTACATCTCTCTAATCTCATCTCAAACTTGGTGTGCAACAGACACAGAATGCAATTGCATCCCGTGCCCGCACTGTTAAAGCACAATCCTGCTTAAATGATCTCTGCCCTCTCATAGATATCAAATAATGAAGGGTTATGGATATAAATACCACTAGTACAGTACAGTGCTGGGAGTTATTAGGGTCTCTTTTGACACTAACACAGGTTTTGTTTTGCCTCATCAGCATCCAGCACGGGGCCTTGAAAGGTCAACCTTCCTGACCTATTAAAATATAACCTGATGTACTATAGTATGATAACAGCTCTTGATGCAATGGCAGTACAACTTAGACTTTGCAATTACTTCACAATGTTCATTTGGAGAGGCAACCTTGCCCATCTGTTTTGAATGGTCCTGACTTCTGTGTGACGTCCTAGGACGTATTATAATCTGGAAATCCTAATGGTCTCTTTCTCAAAGTGCTCTGTCTCTGTCTTTATGCAGAAGGGAAAATAAATAAAGCAAATGGACAACATTTATGGAGAGATGCCTTAAGACAAGTGTCTTCCCTAGAAAAGGGACGTTTCCAAAGGCGACCTTTGAACTTGGCGATCTAGGTCAAACAGCTGTGGTCTGTTTTATACTGTGGAAGCTGATCCTGGTGGGTGACGTGGGGATGGACATGGCACGTGCCACACGTACTCTCAGGGCATGGTTGTCCTGCCAACGATGCCATCTTTTCCTGGCGGCTGAGCGCACCTGGAAGATTACAATGAAATACTGTATTAGTGGTGGGCAGCCAATGTTTCTTTGTCCTTCCTACAGTATACTACATCTAACCCCACACAAAGCATCTAGGACACACAATATGTAGGACACAGGAAATCCCTTTAACTTAAATTGACATTTGAATAACCGCCAAGAAAAAATCTTTACAAAACAGTACAGAACAATAAATGTCAGATACATGAGGATTCACGTCAAATAGTTTCCAAGGTAGCCACTGTAGACTTCAAACAATTTGTATTTGTTTTGTGTGTATACCAATAACAGCTTCTTAAAGGAAGTGGAGAACAACAGTAGCAGCAGCAGCAGGAGGGAGTCACATTTTTCCAGATTACAGAATGACTCATGACCCTTTTTATGGCACTTAATGACTTTCAACAATCATGCATCACTAAAGTAAGGGGGAAATATGGGGGAAATAGGTCTAGAAAAATAAAGAGCATCTACAGTAATGTATGTTCAAACATAGCCTGCAGGGTAATGATGGCGTTCCATGATAGAGGTGAAATAAGGGTCTCAGGACTAGAAGTCTACTGCCTCTCAGACCTTTACATAGCGATCTGACACACGGCAATGCCCACACATGATAAGATCATTGTTGACTCACTTCGCCATTTAGAAAGCAGTAGAATACTGAAACAAAGAACCCCTGGAAAGCAAGACAGGACACTGTTAGAATGTATAGTACAGAATGTATTTACAATCTGTTTTCATTGAGCTATCTTTATAAATTAACTAAAATAAGGATGCACAGTATTGGACAATATCAGCTATTGGTCAGATATTTTATAGTGTTTAATCTGAGTCCAGATAATCCGACTTCCACTCAAGGTATGCTAGCAATAGGCATTTGTTTCAGAATTAAAATTGGATTAATGTAAACAAAATGCTGCTTTCTGAGAAGTGGAAGATCACATTTTCTTCCCAATTGAGTTAATTTTACAAAGTGCATAGAAATAACAACAAAGTAATTGAATGATTCACAAACTTGTTTACCTTTCCCATTTCAATTATACAGTATACAGAGCAATAATAGGAATATTAAATCAGGATTGAACAACCTCTCATAACATTTGTATAAGAATAGTCTAAAACTGTTATAAAATGGACCCTTATCCTATCCTATACACATCCCTTCACTCAGCACCATTAACAAAGTACCTTCTCCACACCCCCTCAGCCTTGCATTGTGGAGGGAAGATTTACACTGAAAATACCCACTGTGCACAACTCACGCCCACATACATGTCTCTACAAACATTCTCCTGACAGCTCAGAACACTTAAAGCAGCCAGGGCCAGGTTCACAAAGCCTTACAATAGTAGCCTAGAAATAGTCCTTCTTCCACAGGCTATAAAACCTATAACACCTTCAATTAACAGTATATTAAAGCTACAAAGATAATGACACAGATTTATAAAGGTTCAGGGTTTTTGTGTTCTTGGGAAAAGAGGGGCACAACTTGGAAAATAACAGACTCCATGATCTTACCTGAAATGATTGTAGAAATGAATTGAAATAAATAAAAACTATTTGCGAGATGTCGTCCTCTCCGGGATTAACAAAAAATAGCATGTAGGTGATCCCCAGCAGAGGCAGTAACACTAACGTCGCTTTGACCGCTTTTCTGTGAAGGAAATAACAGAAAAACATCAGTACTCCCATTTACTGTACAATAGTTACAAAAGTAACTGGGGAAAGTGGTAGCTTGTTTCAATGTACGTCAATACAAAAAAGCATTGAAAGACCCAAAAAGTTTCCTTTCTATCTATTTTTGTAGATTGCTTGCTTTTAATCATTACCACAATCTGTTTACAAAAGACCCCAAATAATGAATGTCAGAGATACACATTCTGAGTAAGTATGATTAGAACCCCATCCCACAAGACTACTGACATTGTTGACAATGTTGCCCAAGGCTTGCTTCCAGCAGGTTGAGGAGGGAATGGAGCTTATTTCTTAGGGTTTTGCGGTAGATATTACATAACAAAAAGCACTTATCAAAATAAAGCTGAATTAAATTATGCAAGGATTGTTCTACCATTCTAGATGAAAGAACCGCATTGAGAAGAAATACATTTAAAAGTGAAAAGCCGTGGTGTCAACAACTTGATACCAGAACAAAAGTCTGACATTATAAGCCCATTTGAGTATCTGGTTGCAAATGGCGTTATTCATTTTATCGAAATATGATGGGATTTCAGCTAATCTACCTAAGCAGTGAAGCAATTGATGGCCCAGGTTACACCTCAAATAGCACATTACATATTGTATCTAAGGATATAAATCCACTGGGAACCCAATGACAGCAATGTCAGCATAGGAGTAAAATAAGCCATACCCTTTTCTTTAGGACAGAGGTCTGCAGATGTTGCTGGGATTTGAGATTTCCCCCCTTTGAGCTCTCAAATAATCCACCATGAAAAAGAGCTTAAATGTGAATTTGAGGACGATGCAAGTTGTTCTATGAATATGATATGCAAGGTTATTAGACACTGTGCAACATCAGCACTTCATTTATATTGAAAATGTGTGTGTGTGTGTGTGTGTGTGTGTGTGTGTGTGTGTGTGTGTGTGTGTGTGTGTGTGTGTGTGTGTGTGTGTGTGTGTGTGTGTGTGTGTGTGTGGCCATATATTCATAGGAATGTTATGTAATGGTGCGTGCAAGTTAAGTACATATTGAAGGGATTCATCCATAATAAAGCAGATGACTGTTTCATCACTTTGTTGAGTAGAAGGGAGTTTAAATGCTCCGTCAATTTCTCCATAAAATGTGAATGTTGAGCAGTCTCGCATCACAATATATACAATGTATTACGAGTAAGGAGGAAGAGCACATTAGGATAGAGCTTATTTTACAGACCACCTATAGAGCAAACAAACAGTGAGTGGACATTCCAATGTTAACTATGAATTAGAGTAGCCATTGGTACACTATATATAGAAAATTATGTGGACACCACTTCAAATTTGTGGATTTGGCTATTTCAGCCAAATCTGTTGCTGACAGGTGTGTAAAATTAAGCACATAGCCATGCAATCTCCATAGACAAACATTGGCAGTAGAATGGAATTACTGAAGCGCTCAGTAACTTTCAATGTGGCACCGTCATAGGATGCCACCTTTCCAACAAGTAAGTTTGTTACACTTCTGCCCTGCTAGACCTGTCCCAGTCAACTGTAAGTGCTGTTATTGTGAAGTGGAAACATCTAGGAGCCACGAAGTGGTAGGCCACACAAGCTGACAGAACAAGACTGCTGAGTGTAGTGTGTAAAAGTCGTCTGTCCTCGGTTGCAACACTCACTAAATCAAATCAAATCAGTTTATTTGTTACGTGCGCCGAATACAACAGTGAAAACGGAGTTCCAAACTGTCTCTAGAAGCAATGTCAGCACAAGAACTGTTCGTCGGAAGCTTCATTGAAACGTGTTTTCATGACCGAGCAGCTGCACACAAGCCTAAGATCACCAATGCACAATGCCAAGCATCGGCTGGAGTGGTGTAAAGCTCGTCACCATTGGACTCTGGAGCAGTGGAAATGCATTCTCTGAAGTGAGGAATTACGCTTCACCAACTGGCAGCTGGCAGACGGATCTGGGTTTGGCGGATGCTAGGAGAATGCTACCTGCCCGAATGCATAGTGCCAAGTTTGGTGGAGGAAGAATAATGGTCTAGGGCTGTTTTTCATGGTTCGGGCTAGGACCCTTATTTCCAGTGAAGGGAAATCTTAAAGCTACAGCATACAATGACATTCTAGACGATTCTGTGGTTCCAACCTTGTGGCAACAGTTTAGGGAAGGCCCTTTCCTGTTTCAGAATGACAATACCCCTGTGAACAAAGCGAGGTCCATACAGAAATGGTTTGTCGAAATCGGCGTGAAAGAACTTGACTGGCCTGCACCGAGCCCTGACCTCAGCCCCATCGAACACCTTTGGGATGAATTGGAATGTCGACTGCAAGCCAGGCCTAATAGCCCAACATCAGTGCCTGATCTCACAATGCTCTTGTGGCTGAATGGAAGCAAGTCCCCGCAGCAACGTTCCAACATATAGTGGAAAGCCTTCCCAGAAGAGTGGAGGCTGTTGTAGCAGCAAAGGGGGGACCAACTCCATATTAATGCCCATGATTTTGGAATGAGATGTTTGACGAACAGACTTTTGGTCATGTAGTGTACTTCCTGTAAGTGATTGGATTAGGTTGTGTTTTTATCCTCCCCTGACGGTCTTCAATGCACCAGCATCAGAGGGAAAAACAAAATGGAACCTAGACAAGTAGGTTATGTGGTGATAATATTCTTGGAAAAAACAGTCCACTCTCTACCATTCAGTCACATATCATGTCTGTCAAAATTATAGGAAATTCTGTTCCTTTTAGCAAAATTTCACTTCTGGATGGCTTGAAATTTGCAGTGGTGTAAATTACTTAAGTACTACTTAAGTAGGTTTTTTTGGGTATCTGTACATTACTTTACTATTCATATATCCAGCTTTTACATTCCCTTCACTACATTCCTAAAGAAAATAATGTACTTTTTACTCTATAAATTTTCCCTGACACCCAAAAGTACTCGTTACATTTTGAATGCTTAGCAGGACAGGAAAATGGTCCAATTCACGCACTTACCAAGAGAACATCCCTGATCATCAAATCCAAGCAAATTAAATTTGATTTGTCAAATGCACCGAATACAACAGGTTACCTTACAGTGAAATGCTTGCTTACAAGCCCTTAATCAACAATGCAGTTTTTAGAAAATAAGTAAAAGATAAGAATAACAAATCATTAAAGAGCAGCGTCCGACAAGTGTCGGAGCCAGTGTAGTGTGATTCGATCTTAGTCCTGTATTGACGCTTTGCCTTTTTGATGGTTCGTCGGAGAGCAGAGCGGGATTTCTTATAAGCTTCCGGGTTAGAGTCTCGCTCCTTGAAAGCGGCAGCTCTACCCATTAGCTCAGTGCTAATGTTGCCTGTAATCCATGGCTTCTGGTTGAGGTATGTATGTACAGTCACTGTGGGGACGACGTCCTCGATGCACTTATTGATAAATCCAGTGACTTATGTGGTGCATTCCTCAATGTCATCGGAAGAATCCCGGAACATATTCCAGTCTGTGCTAGCAAAACAGTCCTGTAGTTTAGCATCTGCTTCATCTGACCACTTTTTTATAGACCGAGTCACTGGGGCTTCCTGCTTTCATTTTCGCTTGTAAGCAGGAATCAGGAGGATAGAATTATGTTCAGATTTGCCAAATGGAGGGCGAGGGAGAGATTTGTATGAGTCTATGTGTGTGGAGTAAAGGTGGTGTAGATTTTTTCCCTCTGGTTGCACATTTAACATGCTGATAGAAATGAGGTAAAATGGATTTAAGTTTCCCTGCATTAAAGTCCCCGGCCACTAGGAGTGCCGCCTCTGGATGAACGTTTTTCTGTTTGCTTATGCCGGTATACAGCTCATTGAGTACGGTTTTAATGCCAGCATTGGTCTGTGGTAGTCTGTAGACAGCTACGAAAATTACAGATGAAAACTCTAGGTAGATAGTGTGGTCTACAGCTTATCATGAGATACTCATGATTAGCTCATCGAGCAAAAAGAGTTAGATATCGTGAACCAGCTGTTGTTTACATATATGCATAGGCCCCCGCCCAATGTCTTACCAGAGACTGCTGCTCTATCCTGCCGATAGAGTGTATAACCCGCCAGCTGTATGTTCTTAATATCGCTGTTCAGCCACAACTCGGTGAAACATAAGATATTACCGTTTTTAATGTCCCGTTAGTAGGATATACGTGCTTTCAGTTCGTCCCATTGACATCCCTACTGCCTCTGAACTGGCGGACTCACTAAACATAAACGCTTGTAAACTATGTTTGTGTGTTGTTGTGTAGCCCTGGCTATCCGTAAAAATAAAAAAAATAAAAAATTGTGCAGTCTGGTTTGCTAAATATAAGCAATTTGAAATAATTTATACTTTTGCTTTTGATACTTAAGTATGTTTTTGCAATTACATTTACTTTTGATACTTAATTATATTTAAAACCAAATAGTTTTAGACTTTTACTCAAGTAGTATTTTACTGGTTGACTCACTTTTACTTGAGTCATTTTCCATTAAGGTATCTTTACTTTTCCTTAAGTATGCAGAATCTCATCTAAATCTTTTATCAAAGATAGGAAATGGGGGTCAAGTAAAGGTGGCATAATATGGCATGAGATATTCCAAATAACAACCCCACGGGAGAAGTGACTCACCTGTACTGTACGGTTTCTGATGTGGTAGAAGCTCTCAGCTTGGTCATGAGAATTCTTACTATGTTGAAGAGGAAAACGAAGTTTATCTAGCAGAGAATACAGATGGAAAACTTTAATTATGAGTTCATTATGTAGAACATGATGTTTTAGTAATGAAAAAACAACAACTGAGGAACTGAAATGTGTTGTTGCATTAGAGCAGCTTATTTAAAAAAAACAATCTTTAATTTAACCTTTATTTAACTAGGCAAGTCAGTTAAGAACAAATTCATATTTACAAGGATGGCCTATCCCGGCCAAACCTGGGCCAATTGTGCGCCGCTCTATGGGACTCCCAATCACAGCCAGATGTGAGGCAGCCTGGATTTGAACCAGGGACTGCAGTGACTTGTTACTTACCAAAAGAACAAGGATGACCGGCCCTTGATAAATGTAGTCAATATACTTTCCAGGTTCTTTCCCAAACCAGCATCTGTTGACAAACTTTAAATGAATGGCTTTGCTTTCAAAATGTAGCATATGAACCATTTGTATCAATCTACCCTGAGTGTACAAAACATTAGGAACACCTTCCTAATATTGAGTTGCACCCCCCTTTGTCCTCAGAACAGCCCCAATTCGTTGAGGCATTGACTTGACAAGGTGTCAAAAGCATTCCACAAGGCTGCTGGCCCATGTTGACTCCAATGCCTCCCACAGTTGTGTCAAATTGGCTGGATGCCTTTTGGGTGGTGGACCATTCTTGATACACACAGGAAACTGTTGACCATGAAAAACCCAGCAGCGATGAAGTTATTGAGACACTCAAATCGGTGTGCCTGGCACCTACTACAATACCCTGTTCAAAGACACATCTTTTGTCTTGTCCATTCACCCTCTGAATGGCACACATACACAATCCATGTCTCAATTGTCTCAAGACGTACAGTAAATATGCTTATTTAACCTGGTTCCTCCCCTTCATATACACAATCTAGAGCCATAATCATTATGCTTAATTCTGCATATCTAAGCATAACTCTTGAGCTGACTGGTGCTAAAATCTGGGTAAAAGATTGAAAGGAATGTGAGTCTTATTCAGTACATATAGTAATTGCTTGCTTTTCTAAAGTCTACTAACCTTGCCAGCAGGCAAGCCGGCTACGATAGTTAGACAAGCTAGCTATCTAACTTGATTGATAACCTGAAATGGCTTCTTGGTAGCTAGTTATGAGGTTGGGAGATTGGGAACCTATCTAGGCTAGCTAAAGCCAACTTCAGAAAATTGCTAGATGGCTTGTAGTATTACAGAAACATTATTTTATATACTTATATATAAAAGCATTCTTCCTCTCTCTCACGCACATTTACTTTGTCACATGGAACTCTGACCAATCAGCTCGGCTTTAAATGTGGCTAGGTTATTCGTGGGCATGGTTTTGCACCAAGTTTGGCTTGGATAAAAATTACGTGCCCATGTGCCCCCTATGGCCATGACGCCTCTGTTCCAGAGTACCCAAGTCAGAAAATGCTACTATGAAAGAAAGTAAATTTGATCTGAATGAATTGGAGAGTGAATGATGACTCTTCATTTTCCGAGAAGTACCTTTATAATAGCAGCATAGACCTCAAAGTCAAAACTATAAAACAGGACCTCTAACTAATGAACTGACGTCTGACTTTCTTGTATTAAAAAGGACAGAAATAACAATTTCAAATACACTTATCTATCAAATAACTTTAGATAATATAAATTATCCTCTTGTAAATGCTACAGCAAATGCCTCTGTGACACCTACAATACAGTAAATTGCTGAATCAGTATTAGTAGTTTCCCCACCATACTTAAAGGATTTAAATAAATCTCGTTAGGGTTAGGGGGCAGTATTCGAAAGTTTGGATGACTGAGGTGCCCAAAGTAAACTACCTGCTACTCAGTCCCAGAAGCTAGAATATGCACATGGTAGTGTTGGATAGAAAAGACTCTAAAGTTTCTAAAACTGTTAAAATTATGTCTGTGAGTATAACAGAACTGATTTGGCAGGTGGAAACCCGAGGACACATTTGTTTCTGTTGATCTGTCAGCCAATTCAAAGGTTAAGCTATTGAAAACAAAGACTTCCGCCTCCCAAATTGCAGTTCCTATGGCTTCCACTAGATGTCAACAGTCTTTATACATGGTTTCAGGCTTGTATTCTGAAAAACCAACGAGGAATAGTTGTTTATCCTCAGGAAGTCCAAAGGCAAAACTAGTGTCATTGCGCGCGTGACCGAGGGAGCAAGCTGCGTTCTTTTCCTTTCCGATTGAAAATAGTTCACTCTGTTTGAAATATTCTTGTTTATTTAGATATTAGACTACCTAATAATGAATTAGAAATGTTGTTTGATTTGTTTGGAGTACCTAAACGGCCTATTTGGGATATAAAGAAGGAATTTATCGAACAAAACAACCATCCATTGTGTTCCTGGGACTCTTGTGATTGCGATCAGAGGAAGATCTTCAAAGGTAAGTGACTTATTTTGTCGCTATTTGGGATTTTGTGACACCTGTGATTGTTAGGATAATATGCTGTTGTGGGGCGCTGACCTCAGATAATTGAATGATGTGCTTTCGCTGTAAAGGCTTTTTGAAATCCGATGATGCGTTTAGATTGCCAAGATTCTAAGCTAAAGAATCATGTATGACACTTGTATTATCATGAATATTTAATATTGGGTTTATTTTTATATTTGGCGCTCTGCAATTTCACCGGATGTTGTCGAGGTGGGTCGCTAGCGGAACACCTGCGCCAGAAAGACGTAATTACTACACTGTACCACAAAGGATATAAGACATCATTCAAAAAGAGGAACCTTTTGGTCCAATTCTTTAAAAAAATATATTTTGTTAATAATTGTTTTGAGTTCCATCTGCCGTGAACTGTTTTTGCTAACAATAGTTTTGGCCATGGTTTGATTTTGAATAGTGTTACCAATACTGTTACCAAAAACCAGAAAGGCGTAATTACTACACTGTACCACAAAGGATATAAGACATCATCATTCTGAAACGTGATACGTATAGGTTTCTATGCACTCCATCAAAGGTCATCAAATACAACAAAATGTCTACTACACAAACTACTTACTATAAAATGCTTGAGATTCCACTGTTGTTGTTAATTAGAAATGTGCACTTACTGTTCATTTTCATTGTAAAGCTTCCCAATGGCCCAAGCAACAATTATAGGACATGGAATGCCTGAAAGAAAGATATATTTTTTTAACTTATTGGCAATAAACATCACATCTAAAAGTATTGAAGACTACAACGTCTGAGTGATAGTGTTAATATCATTAGGGAGTAGGGACATGCTCTAAATTAGAATCAGGCTGCTGTGTTTAGCAGCTATTACAGAGATTAAATTAAGGGAATCCATTGAGGCCAGTTGGATCCGTCCAGTTCTACTTTGATCTGGCTTAAGAACTTCTTATCTTCTTGGTCTCTAGTGTTGGACAGATAAAGTTAAAGTTCCACTTTTTACATTCAGCGGTTAAAAAAAAAGAAAAAAGATCCCAGAAATGAATCTTAAATTGATCTCAGATCGATTGTCTGGGGCCAAGTTAACCTCCCCTTTCATGTAAGAAAGTCATGGCCATCATGCTTTTAGGGATTGTGGATTATTTTGTTTATGTATTAAACTGTGAGTTCCAGACCCGTTCCAGACTCGTTGCTTAGGGGGTCCGGGGTCTTCCCTGGGATAATTTATATGTAGGACGGAGAAAATCAGTTCTGGTGACTTTTTAAAAGGACATTCTACTCAACATTCATGATAAAAAAAGTATGCTGACACCATCTAAAATATAATTTCCACCTCCAGAAATGGGCCCAATAACATATTGGTAAAATGTATGTAAAAATTATTTGTAGCCAATGCATATCATCAGATGTGTTATTAGCAATAAGCATTATGTCCTATAGCCCAACTGCTGCAGCATAGGGGCATTTTTTCGTTTCTATTACAAAGTATGTCATTGTCCCTTTAAGATGTAATTTCCCCTTTAAGAGCTCTATTGCGCAGCTGGACCTGAACCATGCTTGAAACTCAGTTGTAAAACTGCATTTGTAAAATGATGTCACACGCGCAATTGAAGGAGTAGAGAAATAAATGTGGTAGCGATGGAAAACTGGGATCCCCCTCTTTTTTAGCAAAATACGTTTGCCAAAACTGCTTTCAAAAGTGTTTCCCCGTAATTCCATTAAGAATTGTTGTGCGTTGACTGCTTGTCAGAATACATGTTTTCCTCATATGTCTTTCCCAACTTGAATGCGCCCCTGAGAGGACAAGAATGTCTTGCTCCCAGGCAGACTAAATAAATGTTTTGCCCGCTTTGAGGACAATACAGTGCCACTGACATGGCCCGCAACCAAAATATGCGGACTCTCCTTCACTGCAGCTGACGTGAGTAAAACGTTTAAATGTGTTAACCCTCGCAAGGCTGCAGGCCCAGACGGCATCCCCAGCCGCGTCCTCAGAGCATGCGCAGACCAGCTGGCTGGTGTGTTTACGGACATATTCAATCAATCCTTATCAAAGTCTGCTGTTCCCACATGCTTCAAGATGGCCACCATTGTTCCTGTTCCCAAGAAAGCTAAGGTAACTGAGCTAAACGACTACCGCCCCATAGCACTCACTTCCGTCATCATGAAGTGCTTTGAGAGACTAGTCAAGGACCATATCACCTCCACCCTACCTGACACCCTACACCCACTCCAATTTGCTTACCGCCCAAATAGGTCCACAGACGTTGCAATCTCAACCACACTGCACACTGCCCTAACCCATCTGGACAAGAGGAATACCTATGTGAGAATGCTGTTCATCGACTACAGCTCAGCATTTAACACCATAGTACCCTCCAAACTCGTCATCAAGCTCGAGACCCTGGGTCTCGACCCCGCCTTGTGCAACTGGGTACTGGACTTCCTGACCACCGCCCCAAGGTGGTGAGGGTAGGTAACAACATCTCCACCCCGCTGATCCTCAACACTGGGGCCCCACAAGGGTGCGTTCTGAGCCCTCTCCTGTACTCCCTGTTCACCCACGACTGCGTGGCCATGCACGCCTCCAACTCAACCATCAAGTTTGCGGACGACACTACAGTGGTAGGCTTGATTACCAACAACGACGAGACGGCCTACAGGGAGGAGGTGAGGGCCGTCGGAGTGTGGTGTCAGGAAAATAACCTCACACTCAACGTCAACAAAACTAAGGAGATGATTGTGGACTTCAGGAAACAGCAGAGGGAGCACCCCCCTATCCACATCGATGGGACAGTAGTGGAGAGGGTAGTAAGTTTTAAGTTCCTCGGCGTACACATCACAGACAAACTGAATTGGTCCACCCACACAGACAGCATTGTGAAGAAGGCGCAGCAGCGCCTCTTCAACCTCAGGAGGCTGAAGAAATTCGGCTTGTCACCAAAAGCACTCACAAACTTCTACAGATGCACAATCGAGAGCATCCTGTCGGGCTGACAACTGCTCCACTCACAACCGTAAGGCTCTCCAGAGGGTAGTGAGGTCTGCACAACGTATCACCGGGGACAAACTACCTGCCCTCCAGGACACCTACACCACCCGATGTCACAGGAAGGCCATAAAGATCATCATGGACAACAACCACCCGAGCCACTGCCTGTTCACGCCGCTATCATCCAGAAGGCGAGGTCAGTACAGGTGCATCAAAGCAGGGACCGGGAGACTGAAAAACAGCTTCTATCTCAATGCCAACAGACTGTTAAACACCCACCACTAACATTGAGTGGCTGCTGCCAACACACTAACTC
Source organism: Oncorhynchus clarkii lewisi (assembly GCF_045791955.1). Classification (NCBI taxonomy): domain Eukaryota; kingdom Metazoa; phylum Chordata; class Actinopteri; order Salmoniformes; family Salmonidae; genus Oncorhynchus; species Oncorhynchus clarkii. The sequence goes on from NC_092174.1 coordinate 30,099,760, forward strand.
AACTCCAGCCACTTTAATAATGGGAATTGATGGAAATGTAGGTAAAATATATCACTAGCCACTTTAAACAATGCTACTTAATATAATGTTTACATAACCTACATTACTCATCAAATACAGTATGTATATGTATATACTGTACTCTATATCATCTACTGCATCTTTATGTAATACATGTATCACTAGCCACTTTAAACTATGCCACTTTGTTTACATACCCTACATTACTCATCTCATTTGTATATACTGTACTCGATACCATCTACTGCATCTTGCATATGCCGTTCTGTACCATCACTCATTCATATATCTTTATGTACATATTCTTTATCCCTTTACACTTGTGTGTATAAGGTAGTAATTTTAGAATTGTTAGGTTAGATTACTCGTTGGTTATTACTGCATTGTCGGAACTAGAAGCACAAGCATTTCGCTACACTTGCATTAACATCTGCTAACCATGTGTATGTGACAAATACATTTAATTTGATTTGGATTTGATTTGATTTACTCTTGCATAGAACACACAACAAAAATATGACTAGGTACATGGGTCAACTATTCTACTATGGAGTTGTCTGATTCAGTTTTAATAACAACATTACATGACAAAAATAGTAGCACTGGAAAGTTACCTGAGTGATAAAGTATAGGCTTTGAATTAGGTTGCAGCAGCTATAGTAGGCTACACAGCTGTTTGAGTTTAGCACTGAGATGGTACCCATTTTAGACTATTTAATTCCCTTCATCTGAACATCAGTGTCAGCAACAATAATGCATGTCAGTTCAGGCACACAAGTATTTGAGAATATATTTAATAGAACAGACATGCTTCTGTCTATGTTAGGCTATGTCATCTTACATTTACCAGACACACTTATGCAGAGCAATTTACAGGAGCAATTAGGGTTAAGTGCCTTGCTCAAGGGCACATCAACAGATGTTTCACCTAGACGTCTCAGGGATTCAAACCAGCGCTACTGGCCCAACGCTCTTAGTTGCTAGACTACCTGCTGCCCTTCAAATATTGTCCCAAGGGTGTTGGTAGTCATAATTTAAGTAACCTAATTTATATTCCTCTAACTCCACTGAATGCCTCTGTTAATCCAAGCAATGTCATTTTGAATTCCCTAAAGTGAGTGTGGAAGAGGTGAACAAATTATTTTCTATCAACAATGACAAGCCACCTGGGTCTGACAACTTGGATGGAAAATTACTGAGGATGATAGCGGACTATATTGCCACTGTTATTTGCCATCTCTTCAATCTAAGCCTACAGTAAAGTGTGTGCCCTCAGGCTTGGAGGGAAGCAAAAGTAATTCCGCTACCCAAGAATAGCAAAGCAACCTTTACTGGCTCAGACAGCCAACCAATCAGCCTGCTACCAACCCTTAGTACACTTTTGGAAAACATTGTGTTTGACCAGATACAATACTATTTCACAGTAAATTAATTAACAACTGACTTTCAGCATTCTTATAAGGAGGTGCACTAAACATGTACATCACTTCCACAAATGACTGATGATTGGTTGAAAGAAATGACAATAAGAAGCTTGTGGGAGCTGTTTTGTTAGACTGCAATGCAGCTTTTGACATGATCAATAATAATCTGCTGCTGGAAAAACGTATGTGTTATGACTTCACATCCCCTGCTATATTGTGGATTGAGAGTTACCTGTCTAACAGAACACGGCAGGTGTTCTTTAAGGAAGCCTCCAACAGAATACAGGTAGAGTCAGGTATTCCCCAGGGCAGTTGTCTAGGCCCCTTGCTTTTTCCATCTTTACTAATGACCTGTCACTGGCACTGAATAAAGCCAGTGTGTCTATGTATACACATCAGCTATCACAGTAAGTGATAGCAAAGTACTGCAGTTAGTTTTAGAATGTGTGGCAAGTAATAAGCTAGTGCCATTTTTTTAACTAAAAGCATTGTATTTGGAATAAACCATTCACTAAGCCCTATACCTCAACAAAATCTTGTACTGAATAATATGGAAATTGAGCAAGTTGAGGAGATTTATAACCCCATGATTGTAAACTGTCATAGTCAAAACATATTGACGCAATGGTAGCTAAGATGGGGAGAAGTCTGTCCGTAATAAATTCTCCCATTTCACCCGTTCCTCCACATACTGCACTGGCTTCCAGTCAAATCTCGCTTCCACTACAAGACCATGGTACATGTCTATGAAGCAGCAAGAGGAACTGCCCATTTCTACCTTCAGACTATGCTACACCCCAACCAGAGTACTACGTTCTACCACCTCTGGCCCTCCCACCCCCTAATTAATCGCTGTTTATTTTGTCATGTGCCTTAATGTGTCTGGACCCCAGGAAGAGTAGCTAATGGGGATCCACAATAAATACAAATACCTGTCTCCACCCATCTCCAGGTGTCACCCGTTTTCCCCATTAGTCCATGGGTATTTATTGCAGTATTCCCTGTTTGTCTGTTGCCAGTTTGTCTTGTCTTGTTCTTATCACTCTTTTGCTAGTCCTCCTGGGTTTTGACCCTTGCCTGCCTTGACTCTGAAATCGCCTGCCTGACCATACTGCCTGCGCTGACCTCAAGCCTGCCTGCCACTCTGTACCTCCTGGACTGACCTTGTTTATGATCTTTTGCCTGTTCACTGCCATTCTCTTGCCTGCCCCTTGGATTATAATAAATATCAGAGACTTGACCCATCTGCCTCCCGTGTCTGCATCTGGGTCTCGCCCTGTGCCCTTATAATACCTATACAACGCATAGTTGTTCTAATCTAGAAAAAGAGAAGAAAGTCTATGTTAAATTAACCCACATGCCAGACATACTGATTAGAAATTATGATTCACAAGAGTAAGAACCAAGTCTTGTCACGGTAATGCCTGAAATGAGAGATCATAATTCAATGTTGCAAATACTGTAAGATTCCACTTCAAAGCTGAGACCTGCGCATGAAAACCACTTGATCATCAGTGGAACTGTGGCAGACTGAGTAAATTACTGAAGGGTTTTCTCAAGGACATCCCAATAAAACAAACATAAAACCTGATTACAATCTTAACTTTTAACATATATAGACAAATGATCCACTACTGTGCAAGGTTTTCACTTCTTACAGAATAAATGTGCATAGCAAAGACATAACTGTTCAGATAGACTGCTAGATCAATTGAAACATTTTGTTAAATGTAAAAGTATAAAATTCATTCTGACCGTCATCCCACTCCTGACACCAACACATCCCACTGCTGAAACAAAACAACTCCACAACACCTCCACTACACGTAGCTGAATTGAGTGAACACACTTTAGTTAATTACATTTTGGGGCCAATATGAGATTTCTAATAACTATACTGGATGTATTTACTATACCCTGGCCTTTACCCTAGCCTACAATAAGTACAAAGAGCTATTTGGGATGATTCACTTAAATGTGAGCTATATACATATCCATTCAGATCAATGTTTTTATTCCAGTGCATATAAAGTCCTACACTACTGTACATGTTTCATAAAGAAAACGGCAAGATGGCTCAGCAGTGAGCTCAGCTCAGCCGAATGACTCAGGGCTACTCGTGTCATTTCAGGTGCCTCTCCATGGTGTGAGTCAGCTTCTAACATAAGTGCTAGTCTCTCCTGACTGCAATGTGCTTTCACTAACACTTCAGCTCTAGGTGAGCCTGGGTCATTTATGTGGTGATGACTGGATGCATCTGCTGCCCGTCCCATCAAGTACTTGCTCAATCACAGGCCTGAAATGATGCACAACCAACTCTGATTTACCCACAATCCAATAGCATATGGTCTTTTCTTGAAAATACATGCTTTTGGTTTCATCTCACAAGGTGCTTTGAGAGAAATGGAATGGGGTTTTGTTTTGCTAATCAGCTATATTTAACTACATTGTCTACATACGTATACTCAAGCATTCTGTAGCATTCACCCTTTGTGACAGAGGTGAATTAATAAAATCACTGGTCTGTTCTATGTAATATGTGGGGATTTACCTCTTACAGCTACAGTAAAATGATATTCCTATTTCTAGAAACAATTTGTTTTAACCAGACTGTCACATTGGCTCATGGAGGTGACAATATGATTTTTGAAAAGAGGGTAAACATAATAACTGCCATTTCATGTTTCATATTTAGGCGGTGTTAATTCTGCCTTATGCAGTTTTATGATAGAAGCCAGTCACTTGTCATAGTCTGACATAGTAAATTGGTACTCAAACACTTGCTGATGCTGAACATTATTAATTAGAATGCACTTACACCAGCCAATGAACAAGAAGACCCATTTCTTTAGCTTGTCTGTTGAATAAGTCATCACAATGGCTGTGTGAAGGTAGCATCCTTCAACAAACATCCAGAAAAAATTTGTCACCACAAAATAGTTATATATAGTCGTTATAAGACGACACCAAGGCTGTAGAAAGATAGGAAAACAATCATAGTTAGTTATTAGTGCAATAAAAAGCTGAACAGTCAGGTGAATTGTAAATAATCATTTTTAACGACAGTTACCTCATTGCTCTCATGTATATTGTGATCAATCAACTGAAGTAGGAACCACATAACATTCCTCAAAATGAAGGTTGTTATCAAGTTCCAGTGGATTATGTTTCGAAGGCATCTTATGCTCCTAGAGAATGAAATAAAGAAAACAATGTTTTAGTCTACATACCTAAAGTTACAAAATTCCAGTCAAAAACATATTCCTATAGTAGGCGACAAGTATACATTTAAACACATTTTATTCTTGGGTGCAATTTACTTGATCAATTTAAAAAAAAAGTGTTATATTAACAAGCATCAAAACACAATGCATTAAATAGACACTTAAAAGACATTAAGCGAGTTAGCCTAATAGGAGGGCAGTCCTGCAGTTCACATACATTTCAGTCATTCTTTTGTAAGAGGTCACATGTACTGCAGATACATTTAGAAGGGTACTATTTCTGTACTTGCCTTAAGCATAAGAAGAGAATGAAGGCTATGACAAGAGCTCCCACAGAAATACAGTGGCCGAGGTAGTTGATGATCAGAGCAATCTTATAGTGCATTGGGTATTTCCTCTGTGGGGAGAATATCACAAGATCTACTTCACAATCTCGATAGACACAAAATGTTAAACTAAAAATAAAGGGGTTATATACACATTGACAGAGACATACATTTGCAATGCACAATTCACCTTCAAAAGATATCGATAATACATACAAATGGAAATGTGAAACATTCTGATGATAAATTACATACTTTAGCTGACTGGATTAGTAAGAATAAATAAACTGTTATTATATAGTAAATGTGCCATAAATATGCCCTAATCAGACAAGTAAGGTGCCACAACTAATTCTGCACTATTTGTGAAAATCTTTCCGTATTTGTGACATTAGTAAAGCAGCAAACATAAATATCATCATTTTGAATGTCCTAAAGTATGCAAGAAAATAATCCACTAATCATGTTACACAATCATTCCAAATGTCACACCCTGGCCTTAGTTATCTTTGTTTTCTTTATTATTTTGTTTAGGTCAGGGTGTGACATGGGGGATTTATGTGTTTTGTCTGGTCAGGGTTTTTTGTATGTTTATGGGGTTTGTAGGTCTATGGTTCCTAGATTGGTTCTCAATTAGAGGCAGCTGTCTTTCGTTGTCTCTGATTGGGAACCATATTTAGGCAGCCATATTCTGTGGGTACTTTGTGGGTGGTTGTCTTCTGTCTTTGTGTCATTGCACCAGATAGGACTGTTTTGGTTTTCACATTTGTTGTTTTGTATTGTGTAGTGTTCTCGTGTATGGTCTTGATTAAACATGTTGAACTCTAACCACGCTGCATTTTGGTCCTCCTCTCCTTCAACGGAAGAAAACCGTTACACCAAAGATATCATTTTAAATGTTGTTATCTAGGACATATTGTACATCATCGTGTCTAACAGGTTGATCTGATTACACTATATACACAAAAGTATGTGGACACCCCTTCAAATGGATTTGGTTATTTCAGCCACACCCGTTGTTGACAGGAATATAAAATTGAGTATACAGCCATGCATTGTCCATATACAAACATAGGCAGTAGAATGCCTTTACTGGAGAGCCCAGTGACTTTCAATGTGGCACCGTCATAGGATGGCACCTTTCCAACAAGTCAGTTCATCAAATTTCTGCCCTGTTAGAGCTGCTTCTGTAAGAAACGTCAGCACAAGAACTGTTAGTCGGGAGCTTCATGAAATGGGTATCCATGGCTAAACAGCCGCACACAAGCCTGAGATCACCATGCTCAATGCCAAGCATCAGCAGGAGTGGCGTGGCCAACATTGGACTCCGGAGCAGTGAAAACGCATTCTCTGGAGTGATGAATCACACATCACCATCTGGCAGTCCGACGGACGAATCTGGGTTTGGCAGATGCCAGGAGAATGCTACCTGCCCTAATGCATAGTACCAACTGTAAAGTTTGGTGGAGGAAGAATAATGGTCTGGGGCTGTTTTTCATGGTTCGGGCTAGGCCCCTTAGTTCCAGTGAAGATAAATTTTAACACTACAGCATTCAATGACATTCTAGACAATTCTGTGCTTCCAACTTTGTGGCAAAGTTTGGGAAGGTCCTTTCCTGTATCAGCATGACAATTTCCCCTTGCACAAAGCGAGGTCTTTACAGAAATGATTTGTTGAGATCAGTGTGGAAGAACTTGACTGGCCAGCACAGAGCCCTGACCTCAACTCCATGGAACACCTTTGGGATGAATTGGATAGCCGACGGCAAACCAGGCCTAAGTGCCCTACATCAGTGCTCGACCTCACAATGCTCTTGTGGCTGAATGGAAGCAAGTTCCCGCAGCAATGTTCCAACATCTAGTGGAAAGCCTTCTCAGAAGAGTGGAGGCTGTCAAGGCTGCAAAGGGGGGACCAACTCTATATTAACGCCCATGGTTTTGGAATGAGATGTTCGATGAGCAGGTATTCACATACTTTTGGTTATGTGATGTGTGTGGTTCTGGTTGTTAACGTTGTCTCTAACAGGTTACTTGCAATGAGCATAATAAAAGAGAAGGCATAGGGTTTGAGCTGTATAACCAATAGTTAAACCAACCTTCTCCTCCAAAATGGGTTCACAACTGGAGTAGTTGCTCTTCAGAGCCCACGTTCCATTATCCATGCATTCTCTGTAAGCACTCCCTGCGAAAAGAGGAGTGAGAGGATTGTAAATGTATGGTCACATTACTTATGGGCTATAATTCAAGTACAGGTACATTCAATAGAGTAAACAGAAATATACAGGTGTAGGATCTTAATTTGAACTATACTGTCACAGAAAAATAATCATTCAGCAACAGGATTTGAACGTTTAGTCCATAATATTGCTTGATCCGTGGTTAGGCTATCAGCTGGCTAAAAGTAGTCTACATGAAAAGTGCAATACTGTTAATATAACTGTGTATTAGTGTGGATTTTCAGTGAATTTATGTAAATCACAAAGCTCATCTGCATTTCCTATGATGCAGGAAAATTCTCAGTAACAAAAAAGTGTTTAAATTAAGATGTGTACTCATAGCTGGTTGCTCCTATTGGCCAAAAATCAAATGTATGAATTTAGTCTTGCCATCAATGTTGAGTTCAATATTACACAATACATATGATTGTGCTATATTTAAGATAAGAAGATAATAGTAAAACAACAATCATTCATTTGTAGTAACAGTTATGAAGTAAGTCGATAATATACTGAACAAATATATAAATGCAACATGTAACAATTTCAAAGATTTTACTGAGTTACAGTTCATTTAAAGAAATCAGTCAATTGAAATAAATGAAGAGGACCAATATGGAAATAAGACCCAAACTTTACTGTGTGTTATCCTCAATTATTATATTCATGTGCATGTATGGATTTTTCAAGTTTTATGTGTGCTTGTTTTTCTATATGGTCAAATTAATAAACAAACAAAAAATGATTAGGCCCTATTCTATGAATTTCACATGACTGGGGATACAGATATGCATCTGTTGTCACAGATACCTTAAAAAAAAAAACGCTAAAAAAATATTTGCCTGCCTCACACATGTCGTTCTCATAGAGTTGATCAGGCTGTTGATTGTGGCCTGTGGAATGATGTCCCACTCCTATTCAATGGCTGTGCGAAGTTTCTGGATATTGCTGTCATACATGTCGATCCAGAGCATCCCAAACATCCTCAATGGGTGACTTGTCTGGTGAGTTTGCAGGCCATGGAAGAACTGAGCCATTTTCAGCTTTCAGGAATTGGGTACAGAATCTTGCGACATGGGGCTGTGCATTATCATGCTGAAACATGAGGTGATGGAGGCGGTTGAATGACACGACAATGGGCCTCAGGATCCCGTCATGGTATCTCTGTGTATTCAAATTGCCATCGATAAAATGCAATTGTGTTCGTCGTCCGTAGCTTATGCCTGCCCATAACATAACCCCACCACCACCACGGGGCACTCTGTTCACAATGTTGACATCACTAAACATTATACGTGACCAACAGATGCATATCTGTATTCCAAGCCATGTGAAATCCATAGAGCCTAATGAATTTAATTCAACTGACTGATTTCCTTGGATGAACTGTAACTCACTCAGTAAAATCTTTGAAATTCTTGAATGTTGCGTTTATAGATTTGTTCAGTGTAGTTTTGTTCAGTGTAACTCAATAATAGTTACAAGATCATTCATGTGTAGAATTAAGTCAATGATAGTTAAATAACATTGTAAAGCAGGTTGTTTGGATCCTGGATGCTGATTGGTTGATATGCAGGAGTTGTGGGACAACAACTCCTACAAAATACCATGACGTATTAATGTCATAATTCCACTGCCCTACAGCCCAGGCAGGAAATTCATGAACTTCATCTGCTTCGGGGAAAAAGCATCTACACATTATTTTTCCATGTGTCAGGTATGCTCTCTCTCCGGCGCTCTAGGTCAAATCAAATCAAATCAAATGTATTTACATAGCCCTTCGTACATCAGCTGATATCTCAAAGTGCTGTACAAAAACCCAGCCTAAAACCCCAAACAGCAAGCAATGCAGGTGTAGGGCGCCATGCTCCCACACCTCAGCCAGGTCGACAGGTTCCTGTGCCTCAGCAGAGGTGACCTGTCCGCTCTTGATCCCCGGGATCGTCATTTTGGTCTGCGTCCTGCGGCTGGAGCCGCGCATCAGGGAGGGGGTCCTGTCACGTGTGCTCCCTCTCCGGCCTCTAGGTCACCAGGCTGCTCGTTATGGCGCACACCTGTCACCCTCGTTACGTCCATCAGCGCATAATGACACTCACCTGGACTCCAATACCTCCTAGATTACCTGCCCTATTTATGTCACTCCCTTTGGTTCCTTCTCCAGGCGTTATTGTTTCTGTTTCATGTCTGTGCGTTGTTCGTGTTTCTTGTGTTGTGTTGTATTGTATTATGTTTCGTTCAGTCATTAAATGTATTCACTCCCTGAACTTGCTTCCCGACTCCCAGCTCACACGTTACACCATGCTACTATTTGGTTTGCAATAGTTGGGGGTTGTATAAACATACCTGTCTGCCTCTACGACCTGTGGAACAACGTATCATTTTACAAATGCGAACTCTCTGTATGTAGGCCTATTGAATATTTATTAAATCATTATTCATTGAAGTTATTTTCTCTCCTCATCATTGAATCTCTGCTAGCTAGCTACATGCCAATGATTTGTTTAGCATAGCAACGTTGTCACGATCGTCGTATGGAGTAGACCAAAGCGCAGCGTGCTGTGAATCCATTATTTTATTGAATGACGAAAAAACACGAAGAACACTTAAACAAAAACAACAAAACGAACGTGACGCTATGACAACGAGTGCAGACACAGGCAACTACACATAGACAATAACCCACAAAATACCCAAAGAATATGGCTGCCTAAATATGGTTCCCAATCAGAGACAACGATAAACAGCTGCCTCTAATTGAGAACCAATCTAGGTAACCATAGACATTCATAAACACCTAGATGGAAAACAACCCCATAAACCTACAAAACCCCTAGACAGTACAAAAACACATACATCACCCATTTCACACCCTGACCTAACCAAAATATATAAAGAAAACAAAGAAACCCAGGTCAGGGCGTGACAGTACCCCCCCACAAAGGTGCGGACTCCGGCCGCAAAACCTAATCTAAAGGGGAGGGTCCGGGTGGGCCTCTTTCACGACGGCGGCGGCTTGGGTGCGGGACGTGGACCCCGCTCTACCTCAGTCTTGGCCCACTTAAGTGGCACCTCAGGAGCGGGGACCATCGCAGCGGGCCCTGGACTGAAGGTCATCGTAGAGAGCGCCACTGGACGGAAAGGCGCCTCTGGACTACCTGACGGCTCTGGCGGCTTCTGGCTGGCTGGCGGCTCTGGCGGCTCCTGGCTGGCTGACGGCTCTGACGGCTCTGGCGGCTCCTGGCTGACAGATGGCTCTGGCGGCTCCTGGCAGGCTGCCGGCTCTGGCGGCTCCTGGCTGGCTGGCGGCTCTGGCGGCTCCTGGCTGGCTGGCGGCTCTGGCGGCTCCTGGCTGGCTGGCAGGTCTGGCGGCTCCTGGCTGGCTCGCGGCTCTGGCGGCTCCTGGCTGACTGGCGGCTCTGGCTGACTGACGGCTCTGGCAGGTCCTGGCTGACTGACGGCTCTGGCAGCTCCTGGCTGATGACGGCTCTGGGAGCTCCTGGCTGACTGACGGCTCAGGACAGACTGGCGGCTCTGTCGGCTCAGGACAGACTGGCGGCTCTAGCGGCTCAGGACAGACGGGAGACACTAGGGGCTCAGGACAGACATGAGACTAGCGGCTCATGACAGACGGGAGACTCTAGCGGCTCAGGACAGACAGGAGACTCTAGCAGCTCAGGACAGACGGGAGACTCTAGCTGCTCAGGACAGACGGGAGACTCTAGCGGCTCAGGACAGATGGGAGACTCTAGCAGCTCAGGACAGACGGGAGACTCTAACAGCTCAGGACAGACGGGAGACTCTATCAGCTCAGGACAGACGGAAGACTCTAGCAGCTCAGGACAGACGGGAGACTCTAGCAGCTCAGGACAGACGGAAGACTCTAGCAGCTCAGGACAGACGGGAGACTCTAGCAGCTCAGGACAGACGGGAGACTCCAGCAGCTCAGGACAGACGGGAGACTCTAGCAGCTCAGGACAGATGGGAGACTCTAGCAGCACTGGGCAGGAGGAAGGCTCTGGCAGTACTGGACAGGTGGGAGCACCTGTAGGGATGAGACGGCGAGACAGCCTGGTGCGTGGGGCTGCCACCCGAGGGCTGGTGCGTGGAGGTGGCACTGGATAGACCGGACCGTGCAGGCACACTGAGCCTGCCCAACCTTACCTGGTTGAATGCTCCCGGTATCCAGGCCAGTGTGGCGAGGTGGAATAGCCCGCACTGGGCTGTGCTGGCGAACCGGGGACACCATGCGTAAGGCTGGTGCCATGTACGCCGGCCCGAGGAGACGCACTGTATACCAGATGGGTAAAGCCGGCTTCATGGCCCCTGGCTCGATGCCCACTCTAGCCCGGCCGATACGAGGAGCTGGAATGTACCGCACTGGGCTATGCACACGCACTGGGGAGACTGTGCGCTCCACCGCATAAAACGGTGCCTGCCCGGTCCCTCGCTCTCCGGCAAGCATGGGAAGTTGGCGCAGGTCTCCTACCTGGCTTCACCACACCCCCCTTTGTCCCCCCCCAATACATTTTTGGGGCTGCCTCTTGGGCTTCCAGCCACGCTGCTGTGCTGCCTCCTCATACCGGTGCCTCTCTGCTTTCGCTGCCTCCAGCTCTGCTTTGGGGCGGCGATATTCCCCTGACTGTGCCCAGGATCCTTCGCCGTCCAGAATCTTCTCCCAAGTCCATGAGTGCTGCGTTCTTTGCCCGCTGCTGCTGCTGGCCATTACCACGCTGCTTGGTCCATTGTTGGTGGGTTATTCTGTCACGATCGTCGTATGGAGTAGACCAAAGCGCAGCGTGCTGTGAATCCATTATTTTATTGAATGACGAAAAAACACGAATAACACTTAAACAAAAACAACAAAACAAATGTGACGCTATGACAACGAGTGCAGACACAGGCAACTACACATAGACAATAACCCACGAAATACCCAAAGAAGATGGCTGCCTAAATATGGTTCCCAATCAGAGACAACGATAAACAGCTGCCTCTAATTGAGAACCAATGTAGGCAACCATAGACATACATAAACACCTAGATGGTAAACAACCATATAAACCTACAAAACCCCTAGACAGTACAAAAACACATACATCACCCATGTCACACCCTGACCTAACCAAAATATATAAATAAAACAAAGAATACTCAGGTCAGGGCATGACAAACGTTGAATGAATAGAATGATTAACAATTAACAACTGGGTCAAAACATGAAAAAATAACTAAGGACCATCATCATTGAATCTCTGCTAGATAGCTACATGCCAATGATTTGTTTAGCATTGCATAGTCAAATGAGTAGAATGATTAGAATCGGCTTCACCTCAGGCCTAAGAACAGCCCTTAGTTGGGAGTTATCACACAATAATCCCTGGGTTAAAGGGCCTTATTGCTTAAATAATCCTTAATTCATTTAGTTGATAATCATTACATAGCATCACGCCACGTATAGTAGCAAGTCAATAATAGTTACACAATTCTTCATGTGTAAGATTAATTCAATAATAGTAACAGAAATATTAGTAACACTTTCAATCATTCACTTGTAGTAGTCCTAGTAGATAATAAATCGATAATAGTTACAGATTCATTCATGTGTAAGATTAAGTCAATAATAGTAACACAAATGTTAGTAACACTTTCAATCTTTCACTTGTAGTAGTCCTAGTAGATAATACATCGATAATAGTTACGGAATCATTCATGTGTAGGATTAAGTCAATAATAGTTACACAACAATCAGTAACACTTTTAATCTTTAACTTACAGTAGCAGTTATTAAGTCCATAGTAGTGACACAAGAGTCTTTCACTTAGCACTCTCCTGTGAGTCGAGACAAGAGTGTTACTTTGCCCCTCGGTTCAAAGTTTACCGGTTTAATCTTTTTTCTGCCACCCTAGACACTTTAGGAAAAAAATGTTAATTTGTGAAAGGGGATTTGCAAAGCCTCTTTGTCCTCCAGTTAATATATTTGCATATCTTTTAAAACCTCTTATTGTAATCAACTTTGAACAGATTTGTAAAAAAATGTCATATCCCCATTTTCTACATTTCAGTATACTTTTTTTATCTCCTTCTTGAAGACCACTTCAAACTTATTTTTAATCCTCTTAATTTTGTGCATTATGTTATGTCCACTTCATGAAAGAGAATCAGATCATTTCAAATGAATAAGTCCTTTCCAACGCCTCACACTATTTTCTTTTCAACATTTTGATACTGTATGATTGTCTCTCTTTTATATAATGAGATATACAAAATCCTGATGTATACAATTAACATTGGGGAATGTTCACTGACCTTTTTTAGCTAAATATTGGCTTGATGATTGATTGGAGGAGCAGGGTGTGCTGAGTTAGTGGATGGGGTGGCAGTGAGTTGAATAAAGACGGTCATATCTGGCCATGCAATCTGTTTTATTACCTTTCAACACATGAGGATTTACTGAGACACAAGACAAAGGACAACACCTGATTATGAATAAAGCTAACATGTGTGCATAACGAGGTATCACGCTATCAGTTAAGCGTGAGTCAAATCTTATTGTTCTGAGTTCAATGGTATTTCCTAATCAACAGTAAGACCTCGGCTCATAATCAATGTTTTTAATTTGCACTGGATGGATATTTAACCATGAAGAATCTATACAGTTGAATTGGATGCAGCGTACACCTTCAGTTAAATCATTTGGAACAAACAGGCAGCATGAGTCCCATGAGACAAGGCAAAACAATCAATGACATTACCCAACCAAATACATTGAGTCTGTTCATTTGACCCTGTTTAACAAAACTAACTGGACATGTGCATTGATCCAATGCCAGAGGCAGTGCTGAACTGGACAACAGATGAGAGATGTACTAAATACATTTTGAGTGTATTTTTAGGATATTAAAGAGAACTGGATTGCACCTCTGACTCCCTAAAGATTCATCCTCCTCTGTACTCAGCCACTCCAGAGTTGACAAAGTAAATCCAAAGTAATTGGGTGGCATTCCGGGAATACTCAGATACTTTCACACCAACAGTGCCTGTCTGCAGGCAAAGCCTTGTACGGTAGCTCAAACACCCCCAGTTCTACACTTCTAAGACGAGGAGGATTTTCCCAGATACTTCATTTTTCTCTGTGTTCATATCATCCTTTCTTTGTGAAGAACACACTTTCAGTCAAGAATTTAGGTCTGGGGAGCAGGTTGAGAGGAGTACAGGTTTCTGACTAACCATCTGTACAAAACGCATGATGAAGCCACTTTATTCATATATTTGTTTCTCTTTTCATAACTATGGCACTCTAGAGTCAGTTTCAACTCTTACTTTGGACTTGGATAAGGAGAAACTGAGGCTTCTGTGTACAGTATACAAAACAGTGTACAAAACATCTTTCCATGACATAGACTGACCAGGTGAATCCAGGTGAAAGCTAAGATTCCTTATTGATGTCACCTGTTAAATCCACTTAAATTAGTGTAGATGAAGGGGAGGAGACAGGTAAAACAAATTAAAAATTAAGCCTTGAGGCAATTGAGACATGGATTGTGTATGTGTGCCATTCAGAGGGTGAATGGGCAAGACAAAATATTTAAGTGCCTTTGAATGGGGTATGGTGCCAGGTACAATGGTTTGAGTGTGTAAAGAACTGCAATGCTGCTGGGTTTTTCATCCTCAACAGTTTCCTGTGTGTATCAAGAATGGTCCACCACCTAAAGGACATCCAGCCAATGTGACACAACTGTGGAAAGCATTGGAGTCAACATGGACCTGCATCCCTGTGGAACGCGTTTGACACCTTGTAGTCCATGCCCTGACGAATTGAGGCTATTCTGAGGGCAAAAGGGCTGAAACTCAATATTAGGAAGGTGTTCCTAATGTTCTGTACACTCAGTGTACAGTATGTTGTTTATAGTATTGAAGGAGGTTTCCCAAGGGTTGAAGAGAATCCAGCTGGTTGTACAGGTTGAGCAGGTTGTAGAATTCCATACCCACTTTATCACAATGCTGGTGATAAAAAACGAATCAAAAACACAATTAAATCTAATAAAAAGGTATAATTCCTAGGTTTTTGATATATTAATATACTGTATGTTCTCCTAGATTTAGATGAGTTTCCAGGCTTCTGCATATGAAACAACTCCTATAAAGGGATGTATTACTGACTCTATATTCCATGCATGTCACCCACCTGAGCCAGTTAAGTCAGTCACGCTTTCCAGACATTTCAAATTAAATTGTATGACCTGAGGCATGTCAAAGTACAGTAGATATACCTCCCTGCTTAAGAGAGTTAGGCATGTCTTTTTAAGACAGAACAAATCGAGGCATATCTGTCACTGTGATGGTGTTTTCTACACAGACATCAGATACGGGGTAAGGCTAGGGCGTAGTTTGCCTCAATTTTAAAAGTAAAGAAGTCAAGAGGGTCAAACAGTATTCTCAGATTAAGGAAAAAACAGCAGTGCTTCAAAACACAATGACACAAATTAAATATGTCAATGGCTTCTTTGATGTTCCTTTTCGAGCCTTAGAGTGACAGCCTATCCATTTTAACATGGCTAGGATGGAATTCTTAAATGTAAAAAAAAAACACAACATCAAGGGAAAGGCTTTTAAATTCACTTACCAGGGGAAAAATGAAAAAAAGTTTTTGATTTTCATGTCTACAAAAAATATTTACTCATATTTATTTTGCTGCTCTAAATCCCTCAAAATCAACTCTGGACCTCAAAGTCAGTTCCACTGTGTTTTTTAATTGTTCCCCTCTAATTAGGGTCTGATTTAGACCTGGGACACCAGGTGGGTGCAATTTATTATCAGGTAGATCAGAAAACCAGCAGACTCTGGACCTCATCAGAGTAAGAGCTGAATACCCCTGCTCTAATGGGTAAATTGATTATTTTCGAGAGGGAATGTTTACTAATATCATACATTTTGTCCATTGTTAAAGTGTTTCCAGATAGATACTGTACACTTGAATATATTGAAAAGAGGAAGAGGAAATTACGTCGAAGGGTGTTTAGACAGCTCGGCTGAATGCAGTTTATATGATTTTAAAATGGTATGTAAAACAATAGCTAGTGTGTTGATAGTGTGTTGTCTTCAATCCCTGTCTGGCAGGCCACCTTAAATCTTATCCTTGAGAAATCTGACCCTGTATGGCAAATCTCTGTTTCAGATCAGCTGATTCAAATAATTAACTCATCACGCTTTGATTATTTGAATCAGCTGTGTAGTGCTAGGGCCAAAACCAAAACGTACACCCAGGGGAGGCCCCAGGACCGAGTTTGTGAAACCCTGCTCTAATGCAGTAGTATCTCTGACATTGACTCATGACTTCTAAAAAAGGAACAGCCTAAGGACAAAATTAGACCTAGGGCTGGATATGAATGCTTTTTTCCCATGTCGTATTTTTTCTCAACATTATATGTTCTTGTAGATTCATTACAGTAGACATCTACTGAAATACAGTAGACACTGATTTCAGCATACTGTATGTAAAGAAAATCACCCCAAAAAAACAAAACAATTCTGGCTAACCATTCCACTACAACACCCCAGGCT
The DNA here is from genome assembly GCF_045791955.1 of Oncorhynchus clarkii lewisi. NCBI lineage: Eukaryota > Metazoa > Chordata > Actinopteri > Salmoniformes > Salmonidae > Oncorhynchus > Oncorhynchus clarkii. The sequence continues at coordinate 30,116,532 of NC_092174.1, forward strand.
CATAAACAGACTAGGAGAGTATCTTTCAGGCCACAATATAATATGATTGGCCTTTTTTATCTAAGCTCACTGATCAACACACAAACAGCATTTGTCTCTTTGGAAAAGTCCCCAGAATGAGAGCATTTGGTGACCAAATTGAATTGACTACTTCAACCTCTGACCCAGACTCAATGTGATGACATGATGAATGAGATTCTTAAAGGGGTAGCTGTCAAATTCTGGAGAAATATAGCACTTTTATTTGGATAGATAGTTGCATATAATTTGTAAATGGATCAGTGCATTCTAAACAGAGTAGTGGAGTAGAATGAGTTATTTATTTCAAAGGCTAGTAATGTTGCCATTAAATTACAGCACCATATCTACCACAAAAGTTCCCTCAAACAGCTTCCTGAGAAGATGCACACACTGCCGTTCTATACTGTTGTATTAGTCCCTTTCCACCACCCTATCTGGCAGGCTGCTCCTCCTCAGACCATCGATTAGTCAGAGATCAGATATGGACGGAGCTGAACAAGTGAAAGCACTCCATCAGAGGCTGGCACTGATCAAGTGAAAGCACTCCCTGATCCACAACCCTAGCCCACTACCGCAACAGCCACAAGTCACCTTGCCACTGACCCAATCAGTTAGACGTTAGGGGTGAAACCCAAACCCCTTGCCTGCAGCCTTTCTAACCTTCATACTACCATGAGCCTAATGCTGTCATGCTTTTACTACTGCTTTACAAGTGGTATGGATATCAACCTCAAATAGGCTACTGGCTAGCCCTACCCCCTTAACAGCAACCTTTCTAACCACTATACTACCATGAGCTCAACGTGCTCATGCTTTTACTATTGCTATACATACAGTACAATGAGCAGTATGTTTGTAAATGAGACAGAACATTTAATAACACTGACTCATCCCTAACCTTGTTGTGCTAATATCTGAAGCATGCATTAACAAGGCAGGAATGTGTAACGGTCTTCCTGTGGTGAAGTAGAGGCGGATCAAAAAGCAGAGTGATTATATTGATTCATGTTTAATAACAAAAAGGATAAACACGAACACTACAAAACAACAAACGTGGAAAACCAAAAACAGCCCTGTCTGGTGCAAAACACAGAGACAGGAACAGTCACCCACAAACACACAGTGAAACCCAGGCTACCTAAGTATGATTCTCAATCAGAGACACCTAATGACACCTGCCTCTGATTGAGAACCATATTAGGCCGAAACATAGAAATAACCCAAAACATAGAAAAACAAACATAGACTGCCCACCCAACTCACGCCCTGGCCATACTAAATAAATACAAAACAAAGGAAATACAAGTCAGAACGTGACAGAATGACATATGCATCAATGGAAAACAGTACAGACAGTCACATTCACTGTGCCTGCCTAGCAGCGGTTCCTGACTAGCAGTGATCGAGCAATGCTCTCATTTAGTAGAGTAAAACCTATGATAGTAAAATATCATAGGATACGGTACAATAAACAGATATTATGGAGTGGAATTATTTAAGAATGTTTACACATTTATATGAGAATAAAGAAGTAAGGAAAGCCTGTATACATACATGCATACAGGAAAGATAAAAGCACTGTGGGCATTAAGAAACATCTACTATTCCAGACTGTGCAAGGAAGTAAAACATATATTTTTTAAGAGAGATCTTGGAGGTATTAAAGGCATGTGAACCCTACTGTACAATGACGCCAGACATGCTAATATATACAGCATAACCAGTTAAATGTAACTATATGTAATCAAAAATATAATCTACGTAATCCCCAAAAGTTATTATTTATCAATGACTAGTAATGCTGCATACTCAAAGAAAGGCTAAAATGTTACCTTTCTGGTAAAAATAGTTAGAAATTGTTGAGATGTAGTCACTTAGAAATTGTTGAGATGTAGACACAAGCACAAGTACAAATATGAAAATATGAAATATTTTATGATGTAGGCTATATGTGTTCTAAATATAGGATAATCAAATTATAAAATGACGAACTATAAGATTTCACCTTTCTTATAACTGTAAAATATGTTGAGCGTTAAGAGAAAATGTGCATATTTTCTTAAGGTTTCTCTTGATCAAAACGCCTGCCCACATCGTTGTGGACAAATCACAGAGCTCTAGCTTGGCTTTCTGAACTCTTTACGAACTCGCCTTTCATCTCATATTACAGTTTTCCCCAACTGTTTACAAACTAAAACTGGCCCATGAGGCACAATGGCCCAGACCTGTAACTCATTTAGCAGAACCATACACCGAATCTGCAATACTACTGGCACGTTTTGCTTTACACTCAGATTGAAATTCTATAACAAACATTTGGCAAAACACAATACACAATTCTCTACCTCTGGCACAACTTTCACAACTAAAATATTTTGTGTGCAAATGAAAAGCAACTCAACAAGCTAAACTCAATTACCAACTGATCACTTTCACATGGGCAAACACTAATTGCGCAAATGTTCACTTTGCAATAAAAAAGGCCACAGGTGAGTACTCCTGTGTTTGGAGAACAATGGAAGCAAACTTGGCAGAGAGAGAGGTAGAGGTGGGGGTCGGGGTAGAGGTGAAGGTGGTGGAAGAACAGGGAGAGTAATTTCTGATGAAATTTGGGCGACGGTGGTGGACCTTGTAGTCAACCATGGTTTGACCTTGAGAGAGGCTGGGCAGAGAGTGCAGCCCAATCTGAACCACTTCACCGTAGCATCCATCATCCGGACATTCCTAAATGAGAATAGGTCCTATGTCTGCAGTACATACTGTACCTATCTACTACTTTTACTAGTTGACAGTAGTACAACATAAAGCACAATAAAGACTGTAGATTCCAATACATACTGTAAGGGGAAACAAAGTAAATGTTTAATGTATTACTGTTATGTATGAAATTGGGAGCTCTACTACTTTGTAACATGTTTATCTTGTATACTGTACTACTGTAGTGTTAAATGAACTGTAAGCTATTTTGTTTTTGTAGAACTGAAAGACGACCACCACGTGGTGGTAGAACGCGGCTATTTATAGACAAATAGGAGGCTGCCATTGTGCAAATGGATGTTGAAAATAATGGCATAAGATTGCGGGAAATCCAACAACAGATTTTTTAAAACCCTGCCATCTTCCATAACATCAGAGTGAGCTTATCAACCATAGACAGCATCCTTCAGAAACACCATCTCCGGATGAAGCATATCTACAGAGTCCCATTTCAAAGGAATTCCCAAAGAGTGGATAAATATGAATATGTGCAAGTAAGTAATGTACTAGTATTACACTCTTGAAACATTAGAGACTCATTGATGTTGCCAGTGGACTTTACTATACAGCAATTACAGTATTTACTGTCATTTCAGAGAATCATGGAGTTGGATGCAAGTCCCATCCCCCAGCAACTCATATTTATAGATTAGGCTGGATTCAATTTAGCAAAAAGGAGAAGAGGAAGGAAGATAGGTAAACGCGCCATCATTGAGGTACCTGGCCAGCGCGGGTGAAATGTCAGCATATGCGCAGCTATGAGCCACAATGGGGTCCTCCACTGCCATGCTACCCTTGGACCATACAACACTGCCCATCTCCTTCATTTCCTGAACACCTTACATAACAATCTTTTTCAGCCAGAGCAGAGAAGGCCAGGTGATCCTGTGCAGCAAATGTATGTTCTAATTTGGGACAATGTGCGTTTCCATCGGGCCGCTCAGGTTCGCAACTGGTTTCATGACAATCCCAGGTTTACAATTCTCTATCTCCCACCATAATCCCAATTTCTCAACCCCATTGAGGAGTTGTTTTCAGCATGGCGGTGGAAGGTGTATGATCGCAAACCCCATGAACGTATGGCCCTTCTCCAGGCAATGGAGGAGGCATGTGGTGACATTCTAGCAGAGTCCTGTCAGGGGTGGATGCGTCATGACAGAAGATATTTCCCCTGCTGTCTGGCCAAGGAGAATATCGCCTGTGGTGTTAATGAAAATCTGTGGCCAGACCAATACAACAGACATGACTTATTCTGTTTTCACAATGGAGTATTTGTTTCTTGACTTATGATTTAGATTTGACTGTTTTTTGAGAGTTTCCTTATCTGTTCCATACTATTTATTTAACATACAGTACAGTAGTACAAATAGGCACATTTTTCTTCCTTTGCATATGGAAAATATGTACTGTATGTGTGCTTACAGTATGCTGTTTGACATGTATTGAGTCATGTTGAAATTTGTGTCATGTTGAATTTGTGTTCCTTTCTTGTTTGAGTACACACAAACAATAAATCAAATCAAATGAAATTGTATTAGTCGCATGCGCAGAATACAACAGGTGTACATTTGAAGTCAGAAGTAAACATATACTTAGTTTGGAGTCATTAAAACTAATTTTTCAACCACTACACACATTTCTTGTTAACAAACTATAGTTTTGGCATGTCGGTTAGAACATCTACTTTGTGCATGACACAAATAATTCTTCCAACAATTGTTTACTGACAGATTATTTCACTTATAATTCACTGTATCACAATTCCAGTGGGTCAGAAGTTTACATACACTAAGTTGACTGTGCCTTTAAACAGCTTGGAATATTCCAGAAAAGGATATCATGGCTTTAGAAGTTTCTGATGGGCAAATTGAAATAATTTGAGTGATTTGGAGGTGTACCTGTGGATGTATTTCAAGGCCTACCTTCAAACTCAGTGCCTCTTTGCTTGACATCATGGGTTAATGAAAAAGAAATCAGCCAAGACCACAGAAAGAAAATGGTAGACCTGGTTCATCCTTGGGAGCAATTTCCAAATGCCTGAAAGTACCACGTTCATCTGTACAAACAATAGTACGCAAGTATAAACACCATGGGACCACGCAGCCATCATACCACTCAGGAAGGAGATGCGTTCTGTCTCCTAGAGATGAACATACTTTGGTGCGAAAAGTACAAATCAATCCCAGAACAACAGCAAAGGACCTTGTGAAGATGCTGGAGGAAACAGGTACAAAAGTATCAATATCCACAGTAAAATTAGTCATATATCGTCATAACCTGAAAGGCCGCTCAGCAAGGAAGAAGCCACTGCTCCAAAACCGCCATAAAAAAGCCAGACTACGTTTTGCAACTGCACACAGGAACAAATATCGTACATTTTGGAGAAATGTCCTCTGGTCTGATGAAACAAAAATATAACTTTTGGGCCATAATGACCACATTATGTTTGGAGGAAAAGGGGGAGGCTTGCAAGCCGAAGAACACCATCCCATCCGTGAAGTACGGGGTTGGCAGCATCATGATGTGGGGGTAATTCGCTGCAGGAGGGACTGGTGCACTTCACAAAATAGATGGCTTCATGAGGGAGGAAAATTATGTGGATATATTGAGGCAACTTCTCAAGACATCAGTCAGGAAGTTACAGCTTGGTCGCAAATGGGTCTTCCAAATGGACAATGACCTCAAGCATACTTCCAAAGTTGTGGCAAAATGGCTTAAGGCCATCACAAAGCCCTGACCTCAATCCTATAGAAAATTTGTGCACGCAAGGAGGCCTACAAACCTGACTCAGTTACACCAGCTCTGTCAGGAGGAATGGGCCAAAATTCACCCAACTTATTGTGGGAAGGTTGTGGAAGGCTACCCAAAATGTTTGACCCAAGTTAAAAAATGTAAAGGCAACGCTACCAAATACTAATTGAGTGTATGTAAACTTCTGACCCACTGGGAATGTGATGAAAGAAATAACAGCTGAAATAAATCATTCTCTCTACTATTTTTCTGATATTTCACATTCTTAAAATAAAGTGGTGATCCTTCTGACTTAAAAGCCTTTGAATTTTTACTAGGATTAAACGTCAGGAATTGTGAAAAACTGAGTTTACATGTATTTGGCTAAGGTGCACGTAAACTTCCAATTTCAACTGTATATCTTACAGTGAAATGCTTACTTATGAGCCCCAAACTATATATATATGAATGAGAATAAAAAATAAAAGTAACAAGTAATTAAAGAGCAGCAGTAAAATAACAATAGCAAGACTATATACAGAGGGGTACTGGTACAGAGTCAATGTGCGGGGGCACCGGTTAGTCGGGTAATTGAGGTAATATATACATGTAGGTAGAGTTATTAAAGTGGCTATGCATATATAATAACAACAGAGAGTAGCAGCGGTGTAAAAACGGGGGGGGGGGGGGGGGTGCAATGCAAATAGTCTAGGCAGCCACTTGATTAGATGTTCAGGAGTCTTATGGCTTGGGGGTAGAAGCTGTTTCGAAGCATCTTGGACCTAGACTTGGCACTCCTGTACCGCTTGCTGTGCGATAGCAGAGAGAACAGTCTATGACTAGGGTGGATGGAGTCTTTTAGGGCCTTCCTCTGACAACGCCTGGTATAGAGGTCCTGGATGACAGGAAGCTTGGCCCTGGTGATGTACTGGGCAGTACGCACTACCCTCTGTAGTGCCTTGTGGTCGGAGGCCGAGCAGTTGCCATACCAGGCAGTGACGCGATCGATGGTGCAGCTGTAGAACCTTTTGAGGATCTGAGGACCCATGCCAAATCTTTTCAGTCTCTTGAGGGGGAATAGGTTTTGTCGGGCCCTCTTCACGACTGTCTTGGTGTGCTTGGACCATGTTAGTTTGTTGGTGATGTGGACACCAAGGAACTTGAGGCTCTCAACCTGCTCCACTACAGCACCGTCGATACCACGTGGGGGCGGCCCTTCAGGAAGTCCAGGATCCAGTTGCAGAGGGAGGTGTTTAGTCCCAGGGTCCTTAGCTTAGTGATGAGCTTTGAGGGCACTATGGTGTTGCACGCTGAGCTGTAGTCAATGAATAGCATTCTCACATAGGTGTTCCCTTTGTCCAGGTGGGAAAGGGCAGTGTAGTGGAATAGAGATTGCATCATCTGTGAATCTGTTAGGGCAGTATGCAAATTGGAGTGGGTCTAGGGATTCTGGGATAATCAAATCAAATGTATTTATATAGCCCTTCGTACATCAGCTTATATCTCAAAGTGCTGTACAGAAACCCATCCTAAAACCCCAAACAGCAAGTAATGCAGGTGTAGAAGCAATGCAGGTGTTGGTGTTGGTGTGAGCCATCTCTGGGTGAGCGTTTTCCTGTTTGCTTATGGCGGAATACAGCTCATTGAGTGCGGTCTTAGTGACAGCATCAGTCTGTGGTGGTATGTAGACAGCTATGAAAAATACAGATGAAAACTCTCTAGGTGGATAGTGTGGTCTACAGCTTATAGTGAGATACTCTAGGCAAGCAAAACCTTGAGATTTCCTTAGATATCGTGCGCAAGCTGTTATTTACAAAATACATAGTCCGCCGCCCCTTGTCTAACCAGACGCCTCTGTTCTATTCTGCCGATACAGCGTATAACCAGCCAGCTGTATGTTGATAATGTCGCCGTTCAGCCACGACTCCGTGAAGCATAAGATATTACAGTTTTGAATGTCCCGTTTGTAGTTTCACAGTTGTATTTTCCAAAGATTGCATGTTTGCTAGCAGAATGGAAGGCAGTTTGGGTTTATTCGATCACCTACAAATTCTCAGAAGGCAGCCCACCCTCCGGACCCTTTTTCTCTGCCTTCTCTTCACGCAAATGACGAGGATCTGGGCCTGTTCCCGGGAAAGCAGTATGTCATTCACGACGTGCTCGTCAGACTCGTTAAAGGAAAAATAGGATTCTGCCAGTTCGTGGTGAGTAATCGCAGTTCTGATGTCCAGAAGTTATTTTTGGTCTTAAGAAACGGTAGCAGCAACATTATGTACAAAATATGTTTGTTTTTTTAAGTTACAAACAACGCAAAGAAACAAACAAAAAAACACAATTGGTTAGTAACACGTAAAACGTCAGCCTTCTTCTCTGGCGCCATCTTGCTATACAGTATAACAACAAAATCTTAGTCTGAAATAGGTTCTTATAGTAGTGTTTTGAATAGGTCAGTTGTCACTAAGTTAGATTAATTTGATGGGTGTCTGTATTCAGTTTCATTTTGAGCAGGGAGTACATGATTTTGATTGCTGTGTTTCATTTTGAAAGATGTCTGTAGGGTTTGGGAAAATTGGCTTACTGTTTTGTGCTTAGAGTTTTGCGCACCAGAGTACCAGTTTCAGCAAAGGTGTGTTAACAATTAGGAAAAACTGTAACGTTGTCCATCTATAACAGTGTTTTTGTTTAAAATCTATGAATTATTTTAGATGAATGGCTATAAATCGATGTGCTACCGTGATGAAACCACTCTCTCCTGTTGCGTAAAGATGTAATGATTACAGGCACGTGCTTGTCCGTGGCTGTGACATAGGGTTCAGCCAGGAGTTCAGACAGTCAGAAGAGAAAATAAAATGGTAGGGGGGACATCCCAGCTTCAAGTGGTTTCAGATTTCACATCCTACATCACACAGGCTCAGAAAAAAGACTACTGTGACCGTAGGAACCAGGGATATTGCTCAATGCAAGCCATTTCAGTGTCCACAGATCAATTTATATACAACGTCAGTCGGAACCGGTACCAGAACCACGCAGGTCTTGTAAAAACAGGGGACTTTACATCTAATATACACATTAACACCATTAAATGGACAGTATAATTAATTGGAGGAGAGCTGAGCGGCTATGCTTAACATCTGTCTCCAACTGTAAGATGACAGATGGATTCTACTTCCACACATGCCTCTGAGGCTCAGGCCAAACACTTGGAGTCGCTGCATGTTGATCCACATGCAACACCGACATAAAGATCTATGGAAATGACTTGGACTACCGATTACGGTATATAAATCAGGTTATTTTCATTCTCATCTTGCAGTAGTGGATTTATAATTAATGAACATATCGTGATAAATTAGAGAGGTTGATTTGAGGTGCTAAGTACAGTCTACCTCCTGTAGAGAGGCGGCTGGGGGACAATCCAACAATCACTCAGGCTAGGCTGGCTGGGTGGCTGACCCCTTGTAGATTTATGTGAGGGAAATAACATGGAATAAAAAAAATGAAACTAATATAAATGCATATTGCACATCCCTTCAATATATCAGTCATCTCTGATGGTTTGTAACTTTGTGGATGGGACGAGGGTCATGTTTTGAAAGCAGAAAAACCTCTCCCAGATGGAAATGTGAATTGCAATTGAACTTGGGGCTAAGGTAAGATCTCTGAGTCAACACTGCCATTTTGACAGATTATATTGCAGAGGACAAGGAACTCATCTGTAAGCATTAGGGCTGTGCATCTTTCCCTCTCAAGACGATTCGATCCATATCTAGATTCATTGGCTCCGATACGATACAGGAACAATACGTTTTAGTTTGAAGCGATTCGGTTTGATTAGAGAAACAAACCGATGCGATTTGGTTCAATGCACTAACATTTACGGCATAAAAATATTAATTTTCCATTCTAAACCTGCTGCTGATGGAGCTCACGAGCTGGGCCTCTGAGCTGGATCTGTCTGCGTTGACCTGTGTGTGTATGTAAATGATGTAAATGATGTATAGTGTATGTAGGCACCTGAGCTGAGCCATAAGATAAACATCTCCTACCCCATTATCCCCCCCCCCCACACACACACACATGCACACACTTCTGATCTGAAATCACCATTAAACACTAATTAATTTATCATTTTTGAAGATTAAAGGTGTTAGAGCTACTAATGTATCAATATTTATCTTTAAAAATGAACTAGGACATAGCCAATGTTATTTAGTACAACTTTGGATTTGACCCCCATCTCATAATTTAATGATTTAGAACATTTGGAAGTTAACAGACTCAAAGTGAGCTTCTCTTATTCTCCTGCTTCAACCATGTAGTGTGGATAGCAAAAGTGATTGTCCTTATGAAATTGCCAACTTTACCCTGTATATCTAAAATGACTATATATACTGACTGTTTCAAGCAAAACTACCAAAACTATTGCTGATGGTGAACCTGAACAATCAAAATCAAATCAAATCTAATGTAAGCCCCGATCAGCATCTCGTTGGTCAGCACACGAAGCTGTGCCCAGAGCTCAGTTTAGCTAGGCTACTGATATTGCCTATTGTTGTTCGGCATGCAAAATTACTTGTAGATCAATGACTGTCAACACAATGACATGTTTAGTTCCACACTGAAGCTGAGGTTGCAGTTTTTCGGAAGGTAGAAATACATTTATTTGAACTAAATAAATGTGTGACCCGGCGATTCGTAGCATTTAAATAGCTTTTCCTGAACGTTGCATGCTTCATTTGGATTGGTTTGGGATCACGTGGACCGATGAACTCACATTTTAAACATTTGAACCAGAGACTGATGCATGTTGGTGAATCATTACATGTCTAGTAAGAAAACATTTATTCATTACTATGGGTTGAAGATTATCACAAATAAATAGCCTAAATCCCTAGTCATTTAGATTCCAGGAACAGTTGGTTGGATGAATATGGCATTTGGAGACGTTGTTTCTCTCTGTTGTCAGGTTCAATTTACATGAACAGTGGCATTTAAGCCAGCGGGGTACCGTTTCTGAAAAGTAAGAAGTGCATACGAGTACACCTCTTTTTTTTGACCTACTTTTCTTTTGTGAACAGTGTAAGGCTCCTGGGGGTGTCATAAACATGCTAATCCCTCCATGTGGAAGTCGACAAGAAGGAATTTGGGAGTTTACAAACTGGTGTGGAGTGAGATTATTGTTCTGCTGACAAAATACCAAATCTTTCTTTGGTCAAACAAAAGAGGACAGGGACTGAAGATTTCACTATGGGGATGAAAATGAACTTTCTACAGCAAATTCACTCACACTCTACAGGTGGGCACAATAAAATACATTAATACAATTTTTGTACTTCTCAGACCACCAATAACTGACAGATCAGTCAGGATAGCTAAACAGCATGCTATCACTCAGTTAACACAGCAAGTTATGTGTTAAGTTAAGTTATGTGTAGTGTAGCACACAAGAGTACTCCTTCCATTACTGAGGTTAACATGCCTAAGTCATGAGCAGTCATGTGAAAAAGCAAGCATACCACCTGGAATTTAAAAAAAATACAAAAATAAACGTTTTTACATATTTGTACAGATGGATATGAAATCTTCCCTTCAACACTACTGACAGATCAAGGTAACCTAATTTAACAAATGACACTGAAAGATTATACTTTGAAATCAACATGCAATTTCATAATGCAGAAACAAAAGTACACCCCTACTGTAGCTTCAATAGCTGATGTTGCCCCCTTTTGTTGAAATAACTTCATGTAGCAGTTTTTTGTAACTGTCTATCCATCTCTTACATCGACTGGGATGAATTTCCCACTCTTCTTTACAGTACTGCTTCAACTGTACCATGTTTGAGGGCTTTCCTGCATGCACGGCCCGCTTCAAGTCCCCCCACAGCACAGAACTGACATCTGGGCTTTGACTCGGCCATTCCATAACCCTGCGTTTCTTCCTTTTGAGCCTGTCTGTTGTAGCTTTGCTTGTGTGTTTTGGATCATTGTGTGTTTTGGATCATTGTGTGTTTTGGATCATTGTTCTGTTGTAAGATACATGTTCATTTCACTTTTTACATTTTTCACTTTTACCCCTTTTTCTCCACAATTTTGTGGTATCCAATTGGTAGTTACAGTCTTGTCTCATCGCTGCAACTCCTGTACGGACTCGGGAGAGGCGAAGGTCGAGAGCCATGCGTCCTCCGAAACCAAGCCGCACTGCTTCTTGACACAATGCCCTCTTAAACCGGAAGTCAGCCACATCAATGTGTCGGAGGAAACACTGTACACCTGGCGACTGTGTCAGCGTGCATGGGCCTGGCCTGTCACAGGAATCGCTAGAGCGTAATGAGACAAGGACATCCCTGCCAGCCAACCCCTAACCCGGACAACGCTGGGCCAATTGTGCGCTGCCCCATGGGTCTCCAGGTCGAGGCCAGCTGCAACAGAGTCTGGACTCAAACCAGGATCTCTAGTAGCACAGCTAGAAACTGCAATGCAGTGCCTTAGACCACCGCGCCACTCTGGAGGCCTCAGCTTCAGTTTTTAGACAGGTGGTCTGATATTCTTCTCAAGAATTCTCTGGTACAATCATTCATCTTCATTTTTTTTTTGAGAGCCATATGGTTTAAGACCACACCAGACCAATTTCGAATCTTTATGGAAGACTGAACCCCCCCAAGTTACTCTCTAATACTTTTCTAATAATTTGAACTTGTTTTGGTGCACCTGATTCTAATTTTAGCCATTTTAGGTGATGGTAAAGGTAAGGGTGTACTAACTGCTTCTTCATAAGGAAATTGCATTTTTGTTCTTTTTAATTGCATAACATTTTCAAAGTAAAAAAAATGTTGGGGTGTTTTTTTAAAGTTGGTCTATCATTATCAATGAATGTGGTTGGAATTTAGCTCAAATATCCATGTGTCCAAATATATCAAAAAATTATAAGAAAATAAAAAAATACCACCTTCCAGTGTACTTACTTTTCACATGACAGTGTATGCACAGACAACATGCTACTCTTCATACAGTTGTAACAACAATGGGCTCACAGCATGGACAACACAGCCTATCACAGCAGGAAGATACTGTATTTAACACCTAGGCTTACATGCTGACTAGTGCTGTAAATTAAATGTACACATGGCTACTGTGAAGAATCTCAAATATAAAATATATTTTGATTTGGTTAACACTTTTTTGGTTAGCCAGGTGCTAAAATAGTGGGGCTTTAAAGACAACTGGGAATTCCGAGTTGGATGACCGTTCAAAAGTCAGAAGTAGGACATTTTCAAGTTCCCAGTTGTTTTGAATTGGTTCTATTTTAGACGCTTGACACGTTACAAGTTCCGCCTCTCCTCACTCATTGGTTTTAAAAGCATACTAACTAACCCATGTGGGTGATTGAAAGATGAACAAGAAGATATGAATCAAAGAAAACAAACTAAAAACAAACAAAGTTTTCCCTTTTATATGTGGACTAATTGTCGGAGCAGAGAACACATCATTTTGTTAGACTCAAAATAGGTCCAAATTCTACAAAGATCCAGCAAAAGACTATATGCATGTCAGGTAAAATAACAGCCCGATGTTTATCTCCCAGAACAAACTAGCTAGCAACAGCAAGCTAGCTAAATGTCCATGAATGTTTCGTGTGTGTTTCGACCTGTCCCCAAATTAATATAGTTGGTTCATATTTGGTTTTGATATTTTATTTGAACCTGCCTGTCATGAACAATATTTTGTGAACCCACACCCTCAAATGTCCAATATGTTTATCTTTGAATTTATTTGAAAGAAGAAGACAAATCTGATATAGTAATGGTGCTTTCAAGACAACTGGAAACTCTGAAAAATCATGGCGTCAGTGATCTTCAGGTAGAAAATGTTGGTACAACATGGTACTAACTTCTGGATGCTTTCCTTATGTATGGAACCAGGGACTCATTTCCCCTACCCACAAAAGTGGAGACAAATCAGACCCCAATAATTACAGGGGAATTTCGAGGTGTGAGACAAGGCTGCAGTTTGAGTCCACACCTTTTCAACAGGAAAGGTTTGGACTCACACTATTCTGCACAGAGGTAAAATACCTGCTATATGCTGATGGTTTGGTTATTCTATCACCAACCAAATAAGGTCTTCAACAGAACCTTAACATTCTAGAGCAATATTGCCATAATTGGGCCCTGGCAGTACTTTATAAAAAAAAAACGAAAATAATGATTTTCCAGAAAACCCCCAGATGTCAGAAACACGAATCTAAACAAACCTGAACAAAAACCATAATTGAACACACTAAAAATGACTCATACCTTGGTCTGACCATATCTGCATCGGGAAACTTTAATATGGTAGTGAATGCACTCAAAGAAGCTTGCAGAGCATTGTGTGCAATAACAATGAAATTATTCAAGAATCAATATCCCAATTAGAATTTGGACCAAAATATTTGACAGAGTAATACTAGCTCTTTACGAAGTTAGGTTTGGGGGTTACTCAATAAACTGAGCCGAGAAACGAGCCCTCTCAGTCAGCTGTTGTTGGACCTAACCAACTAAGCTGCACCAGCACTGCTTCAAAATAAATAATTAAAATAAACAAAATCATTAACCAATCAAAGAAATCATATTTACAACATTGTAAAAATGAAATAAAATATCAAAGCTGACTAAATTGCTGTCTGGCCCTAAACAGAGAATAGGAATTGGCTGATTATCTCTACTCTGTCAGAGATATGAAGCAGATCCTTACCAAGAACAGGCTGAGTGACCACTAATTGGCAACAGAAATTGGTAGACATAAAAAGACATGGCTACCCAAAGAGGAGCGTTTATGTGGTCACTGCACAACATGGGAGGTAGAAACAGAGATGCACTTTCTCCTTTACTGTGATACATATTTCTTACAAAATATTCATTATTCACAGAAATTACTACTTTTATTCCAAATGTTAACTTATTAAACCCAGAGGACAAACAAAAAATACTCATGGGCGAAGGAGTAATGGCTCCTCTTGCAGCCAAATATGTATTTGCCTGCCATAGCCTGAGGGACACTGAATAATAACATCTGCATAGTAAACAGTAATTTAGTCATTATTAGTATTATTGTTATTACTATTAGTGGTATTATTGTTAGAACTATTGTAGTTATTACTATTATTATTATTGTTGTTGTGATTATTATTCCAAATAGTAGTGGTACGGGTAGTAGGGGTGATGCTAAGGATGTAACTGACAAGTAACCTGTAAGTCTATGTCGTTTTTTGTTTGAATTGTTTACGTGTTCGCTATGTGGGGGAAATGATAAAACAAGCGGAACTATATAGCTAATACCTGTTTAACGGGGACAGTATTGTAGCAACACACCTTTGGAGGGAAGGCAATCCCGCGCTGTGTTAGCTAAGTTTTCATGTCATCAGGTGTAGTTCGTAAAAGTTTAAGCGTGTACGTTATGATGTTAACGTTATAATAATTAAGGATGAAGTGTGAATAAATGTATCGTATAGTTTGTGTGTGGCAGGCTTACAATGATGGAGAAAAAAAAACATTTGAGAGTGCGCTGACCCTGGTGCTATAGAGGGAGTACTATGAAAAGTTTGGGGACCACTGGTCTAGAGAAATAGAAATGTCTGATTCTGTGATGTTTGTGCTGTGATATCCATGAGAAAGAGGTACAAATTTGGCTAAATTACTAATTTCTGGGAAGGTGTTAGAAAGCCCATGTCATGTAATTGTCCATTTGACATACAGACAACACCACAATAGACATACTCTATATATAAAAGTATGTGGACACCCCTTCAAATTAGTGGATTCGGCGATTTCAGCCATATCCGTTGCTAACAGGTGTATAAAATTGAGCACACCGCCATGCAATCTCCATAGACAAACATTGACAGTAGAATGGCCTTACTGAAGTGACTTTCAACTTTCAACCGTCATAGGATGCCACCTTTCTAACAAGTCAGTTCATCATGCTAGAGCTGCCCTAGTAAGTGGTCGCAATTGTAAATGAGAACTTGTTCTCAAATTGCCTACCTGGTTAAATAAAGGTGAAATAAATTTTAAAAAATTAAAGTGCTGCTATTGTAAAGTGGGAAGGTCTAGGAGCAACAATGGCTCGGCCGAGAAGTGGTAGGCCACACAAGCTCACAGCATACAAATACATTCTAGACGATTCTGTGCATCTAACTTTGTGGCAACAGTTTGGGGAAGGCCCTTTCCTGTCTCAGCATGGCAATGCTACTGTGTACAAAGCGAGGTCCATACATAAATGGTTTGTCGAGAATGGTGTGGAAGAACTTGACTGGCCAGCACAGAGCCCTGACATAAACCCCATCAAACACCTTTGGGATTAATTGGAACATCAACTGCGAGCCAGGCCTAATCACCCAACATCTGTGCCTGATCTCACTAATGCTCTTGTGGCTGAATGAAAGCTAGTCCCCGCAGCAATGTTCCAACATCTAGTGGAAAGCCTTCCCAGAAAAGTATAGGGGACCAACTCCATATTAATGCCCTTGATTTTGGAATAAGATGTTCGATGAGCAGGTGTCCACATACCTTTTGTCATGTAGTGTACTTTCAACCATACTGTCGATTTAGGAACTCCAATTTAATTATTCCAAAAACAACAACTTCTTTTCACAAATGGCCCTTAAAAAATGCCTGTTTTGTGCGACGGCCACTGAAAGGGACAAACCGTGAGAACCTGGAGAAGGGTGTTGTGGAAAACGCTTTTCTTAATTCACAGCTGTGTCTTTGAAGCTTCCCCTTCATGCTCCCAAAGCATATTAAAAAAGATTAGTACACTTGGACAAGGATTCAAACGTCATCATCTGCTTTGTCTAAAGCTTCCACCTCGGGGAAACAAACAAGGGTTGGCTACAGCTGAGATTATGTCCGTATCTGGGTCAGACTTTTTAGAAGGTTCACCAGGCCTCAAGCTACCATTCAAAACTTGAGATGTTCCAAGTTAACAACAGTTACAACAGAAATAAACAGTTTCTACCATAACTTTCGAAATTCAGTTATCTTCAAATAATATTCTCACTTTTGCACCTATAGCTGCTAAGATTCTGTGCCATCTATTCACCAGAGCATTCACTTGAGAAATACCCCCCCCCCCCCCCGAATTCTCTTTGTAAATAATTTTCCTTATTATTTGTGTAGTCTCTTTGTCGAATTCTTTCATTTATACTCCGAGAGCAATTTGAATCAGTGGTGGATTACTTTATTATGAACAAGATGTTAATGAACTGAATAAATCATGTCCTCAAGTATCACCAGGATCCATTGAAGCCTCAGAGTCAGAGAGCAGCAGTCTCAGAGAAGCCTCTACACTTTCACATACATCTAAGACAGTAGTCAAAAACATGGAAAGCTGGAAGGCACAGAAGGTCAAAATTCAATAATGTGAAACACAATTGTTTGAAAACATTACCTGACAGGTAATATTTAATTTAATTAATAAGATTGAAATGCCCTTTGAGAACAATGCAGCAAAGGAGGCCAAATCCTCATACTAAACTTAGTTTAATTGTCCTGTACTGTACGGTTGAACTTATCAAGATAAACCCTGTCAGACTTCTTAAACTAGCAGAGCGATTTGGAGAATGGAGATGGCACATGTCCCTTTAAACAATAATTATGTTGGCATTACTTTACTCACCAGTAGATTTAGAAACAAAAAATAAGTGACACCAGCTGTTATGAGGACAGTAGGGTAGTCTCTTTCTGCCATGTGTACTGAAAACACTAAGGGCCCTGTGCAAAAACTGCCCCTATAGCCTATCAGAGGGCAAGGTGGAGCTATTAGCTTATTGCTCAAACCTATCAAATCCTCTCAGATATCCGAAACTGTCGAGGGTCTCTAGGGGTTAGGGATTCTTTTTCTGAACAGGGCCTACATATGTTACTGAACTCTACCCAAACTAAACAATAGTTGATTTTGTTGCAACCTCTAATTCAAGGAAACAGGCAGACAACAGATTTTTTTTTTAAACACCAATAGCTGGCATGATCAACATTATCCCCACATCATCCTAAAACAATGTAGAAAATAGTAAAAATTAAGAAAAACCCTTGAATGAGTAGGTGTGTCCAAACTTTTGACTGGTACTGTGTAATATGACAGTTCATTCCTCCAGGAGTAATAATATTTTTTTGGGAGATCTTCATGTTTGCTGAGTACTGGAGGAGGATGTAAATCTCATGAGCCTCTGGAGTCCTGATTCTGTATGGAGAATAGTCAGCACTCACCATGTCAGTGTCCAGTGTTGAAGTGGAGGGTGACTGGCAGTGTATAGGGAGAATGTGGCATTGTTTAAAAATCAGTGTTTACTTTTAAAGTGCAGTGAAACTGTGACAGTGTTCAGTATTCAGTGTTCAGCATGGGGAGGCTGGTGCTGATTAGACAGCCAATCCCTCAAGGTCGATTGTGTGTCCAATGAAGCCAGTGAAGTGTTCACAAAACATCCTGACCAGGATTTATTCACTGACAAGTGGAGGGAGAGAGAGAGAGAGAGAGAGAGAGAGAGAGAGAGAGAGAGAGAGAGAGAGAGAGAGAGAGAGATAGAGAGAGAGAGAGAGAGAGAGAGAGGAGTAATGTTCATTTAAGTGCTGTCCCATTAAGTGTCAATTAAAGTAACTAATTTGCTCAAGTGGCAAAAGATTACTCAGCCACCCAAGTGAGAAATGCATTTTTGGTACCTAAGAGGTATAATGGTTCAATGTCACAGCAGTGGGTTTACATGAATTCACATTCATTCAAATGTAATGCATGGTAGACTATATACAGTGCATTCGGAAAGTATTCAGACCCCTTGACTTTTTCCACATCTTGATACGTTACAGCCTTATGCTCATCAATCTACACACAACACCCCATAATGGCAAAGTGAAAACAGGTTTGCAGAAATTGTGTACATTTATTAAAAATACAAATCAGACTCATTATTTAAATATTCAGACCCTTTACTATGAGATTCGAAATTGAGCTCAGGTGCAAACTGTTTTTAATGTAATTTAACTAAGCAAGTCAGTTAATTAAGAACAAATTCTTATTTACAATGACGACCTACCAAAAGGCAAAAGTCCTCCTGTGGGGATGGGAGCTGTGATAAAAATATCTATATATATATATATGACAAAACACACATCACGACAAGAGAGACACCACAATGCTACATTAAGAGAGACCTTAGACAACAACATAGCAAGGCAGCAACACATGACAACACAACATGGTAGCAACACAACATGACAACAACATGGTAGCAACACAACATGGCTGTGGCATAACATGGTAGCAGCACAAATCATGGTACAAACATTATTGGGCACAGACAACAGCACAAAGGGCAAGACGGTAGATACAACTATACATCACGAGAAGCAGCCACAACTGTCAGTAAGAGTGTCCATCTTTGAATGAAGAGATGGAGAAAAACCTGTCCAGTTGGAGTGTTTTTTGCAGCTCGGTCCAGTCGCTAGCTGCAGTGAACTGAAAAGAGGAGCAACCCAGGGATATGTGTGCTTTGGGGACCTTTAACAGAATGTGACTGGCAGAACAGGTGTTGTATGTGGAGGATGAGGGCTGCAGTAGATATCTCAGATAGAGGGGAGTGAGGACTAAGAGGGTTTTATAAATAAGCATCAACCAGTTGGTCTTGAGACGGGTATACAGAGATGACCAGTTTACAGAGGAGTATAGAGTGCGGTGATGTGTCCTATAAGGAGCATTGTTGAGCAAAGTACAGTGAATGCAGCAAAGTACGGAGCAAAGTACAGAAAGATCCTTGGTGAAAATCTGCTCCAGAACGCATCGACCTCAGATAAGGTCGAAGGTTCACTTTCTAACAGGACAACAACACTAAGCACACAGCCAAGACAATGCAGGAGTGGCTTTGGGATACGTCTCTGAATGTCCTTGAGTGGCCCAGCCAGAGCCCGGACTAGAACCCGATCGAACATCTCTGGAGAGACATGTAAATAGCTGTGCAGCGATGCTCCCCATCCAACCTGACAGAGCTTGAGAGGATCTGCAGAGAAGAATGGGAGAAACTCCCCAAATACAGTTTTGCCAAGCTTGTAGCATCATACCCAAGAAGATTCTAGGCTGTATCGCTGCCAAAGGTCTTTCAACAAAGTACTAAGTGAAGGGTCTGAATACTTATGTAAATGTGATATTTCAGTTTTTTTACATTTGCAAAAATTTGCAAAGATTTCTAAAAACATTTTTTTTGCTTTGTCATTTGGTGTATTGATGAAGGGGGGGGGGGGGAATCAACTTTATACATTTTAGAATAAGACTGTAACATAACAAAATGTGAAAAAAGTCAAGGGGTCTGAATACTTTCCGAATGCACTTTCCGAATTCCAATCAGTTTCATGAGGACACAAGTGTCCATCACATTGGTGATCTACCAATTGATACAAATTATTATCGTAATTGACTTGAATATTTGGCATACCAGGATATTATTAAAAATAAAAAACACATCATTACAGCAGAGTATCGGAATATTATTTTAGCTGATTTTTATATCTATATGTTGACAGCAGGTATCGACTCTAAAGGTTTCCACACTGTCTACGCAAACAGAGCCGACAGAGGTCCGTTTGTGTCGCTCTCTATGTAGTTCTACGTACATTTATTTGTGAGGGCGATTTTTTTTTACCTGATGCAAATGGACCTCCGTCGGCTCCGTTTGCGTAGACTATGTAGAACCCTTCAGACCCAAAACGTTTTTTTTATAGGTAGCGCAAGTTATCTGTTCCTGCGCCAAAACTCTGTTCTCCTTTTTCTTTTCAAATGGCAAGGAAACATGTTTTCAAAACTTTTATTTTCATGACTGAGCAAAATTGTTTGGACCATCAAAACAGAATGAAATTGCAGTATCAAATCCCAATCGTCACCTACGGTATTGGTCCTACTACTCAACTCTTTCCAACACATTACGTGAAAAAGCTTGACATTCTATTATTGTAATATCACCAACTATTTAGTATGTTAAAGACCAGCTTGCTTTCCGCTGCTCCAGCTTGCTTTCCGTTGGATCGTCAAGCCACGGCTAATCCCTGTGGTGGGACTCTGTTTTCTTTCTCTCTGATTTAGTGGAAGTGACAAGTGCTATCCCCACAATACTGCAAAAAATGTGTTGTTCTCTCTAGACCTGCGGGGCAGGCAGGTGTCAGTGCTTTGTTCCAGCTGACTCTTAATTGCCAGCAGTTGAAGCAATCAGTAGCATTTGATTGGTGTGATATTCGATTTGCTCTTTAAGAAGCTATAAAACTATAAACACTATAAGCCAGACTCATTGCTTTACTGGACACAGGGTCATGCAGAATGATGGGTTGACAGTGGAAAGGAAAAATGATTCAGTCTGACTAATCAGAGTTACACACTCCAATTTTGATTTAACTGAATTGGACGAGCACTTGAGGCAACAGAGAAGTGGCTTGAAATTAGATGAGGCTCCTGAGGGAGGTCACACAATTGTGACACCAAAGTGTTAATATACAGTATTTGTCTCTCTAGAGGTCTTGGGAAGATCCAGTGACCTAGAGGCTGGCCAGTTATTGAATGACACGGTTATGACATCGAAGGGACAGACAATGATGGACCTCCTTCCAAACAGCCTGGTAAAGCATGTTTTAAATAAACCATGGAATTAGATGAACACTCATACAAAAAAGGCACACAGAGGCGGTTTAAAAATGTATAAACCTCTTAAAGAGCCACTCCGTTGACATTAACATTTAGACGTTTTGAAAGGAAAGGAAATAATCAATTTACTGTGCGGCACCCTATCTGAGAGGGTCCGTTACCGTTTGAAACCTCTGATTTCTGTTCAATTGTTTCCAAAACCAACTAATGTAACCCTGGCATGGTGCCCACTAAACTGTTCATTTTAGTGCACTGTCGGCCAACTAGGTGAAATTTGAGAGACTTGACAGTCACAGTGGTATCTTTAGAACCGCAAAGTCAAAATACTGAGACTATTATGAGTCCAGTCATACAGTATCTTCAACCCTCCCAGTAACAATTCAGTGACCTGAATTTGAACCCTTATTCTAATATGCAGGCCTACAACTGCATGTCCAATATTGTTCATTGTACTGTAATCCCAAGGAGACAATCATTCAGTGAATAGAAATCATTCTGACTATCATACGTAGGATCTTAATTTGACCCAGTTTGCTACAGCAGGAAAATTATCCTGTAGCAACAGGAAAAGTTCATTATTAAGTGGATTATAATTAATGGACATTTTTGTAGAGGTTGATTAGATTTTTTGTAAGGGAAAATCAAGTCAGTGGAAATTACAATCTCAGAAGCATTTTTAAACCTCAAAAACACTACACGTTTTAAATATCCTACATTGTAAGAAAGTTCTCCTGCAACAGGGTGATCAAATTAAGATCCTACATCTGTAGGCAAGATTTGTGTCGAAAGAGTCACCTGTCACAGAATATGTTGCTTTTACGTAAAATACAATTTTACATAATCTTGACCTAAGGTTGTACAGCTTTAGAAGTGTCTTAATAAGGTGAATTCACATAAGAGTGTGGAAGTTGTTCTTGATCTGCATGACAAATTCTCCTGAAATAACAGAAATACTAAGCATAAATTAGCAATCACAAAGTTATGTTAAAGTAAAAATTTACAGATCCAAAGTCTATAGGTAAGGCATATCAAAATAACTATATTGTACGTCCTTATCATGGATTATAGATAGCGGTATTTATGTTCAATGTTGTGTCATATTAGATGTACTGTTGTAAGCGGTGATGTAATAGTAAAAAAAAAGATTGGTGGGTAAATGCTGACCACCGTTCGTGTTGAGTAAAGTAACGCTGTCACGACTTCCGCCCCCTCCTTTCGGGCGGTGTTCGGCGGTCGACGTCACCGACCTTCTAGCCATCACTGATCCATTTTTCATTTTCCATTGATTTTGTCTTGTCTTCCTTCACACCTGGTTCCAATCCCATCAATTACATTTTGTGTATTTAACCCTCTGTTTCCCCTCATGTTCTGTGGAGATTGTTTGATTGTATGTTTTGTGCAAGTCATGTGTCGGTGTGCGACGGGTTTTGTACCCATTTTTATTATTTTTTGTATATATTTTTTTAAGTTTTATGAGCACTTATTAAACGACTCTGTTTATACCAAGTTCGATCTCCTGCGCTTTACTTCCCTGCCACCAACACGCACCCATTACAAACGCTCTCTATATTACATTTTAATACATTTTTCTGCAAAAGGTGGATTTGCATTTGCCCTCCACTACACTTCTGGTGTAAGTCTCTAGGGTGTATTCCAGAGAAGTAAGTGGTTGTGGATACTGGAAAGAGGTATGACCCCTGTATGAATAATTGTATGACACCATGTGGTCAGGATAACCACATTATGGCAGCTCAGTTGGCTCAGGGCCCATATGACCCCGTGCTGTAACATCCTGCTGGGTTCACTGAGTATAACGGCCTGTCTAGCACGCTTAACATGAATCTGTGAAATACATTGATCTACACATGCTGATTTCGTTCCCCATCGTCTCTGAGCTTGACTGTCTGTATTGCTAGGACTCTCAAGATACACTAAATGACCAAAAGTATGTGGACACCTGCTCTCTGAACATCTCATTCCAAAATGCATAGTCACTTTAACCCTACCTTCCCCTAATTACCTTGACTAACCTGTACCCCCACACATTGACTCGGTACCCTTTATATAGCCTCGCTATTGGTATTCTATTGTGTTACATTTTATTTTTTACTTTAGTTTATTTAGTAAATATTTTCTTAACTCTGTTTCTTGAACTGCATTGTTGGTTAAGGGCTTGCAAATAAGCATTTCACGGTAATGCCTGTTGTATTCAGAATATGTGACAAATGCAATTTGATTTGAATTTGATTTGAAATCATGGGCATTAATATGGAGTTGTTCCCCCTTTGCTGCCATAACAGCCTCCACTCTTCTGGGAAGGCTTTCCACTAGATGATGGAACATTACTGTGGGGACTTGCTTTCATTCAGCCACAAGAGAATTGAGGAGGTCAGGAACTGATGTTGGGCGATTAGGCTTGGCTCGCAGTCGGTGTTCCAATTCATCTCAAAGGTGTTCGATGGGGTTGAGGTCAGGGCTCTGTGCAGGCCAGTCAAGTTCTTCCTTTCTGTATGGACCTTGCTTTGTACATGGGGGCATTGTCATGCTGAAACAGGAAAGGGCCTTTCCCAAACTGTTGCCACAAAGTTGGAATCACAGAACCGTCTAGAATGTCATTGTATGCTGTAGCATTAAGATTTCTCGTCACTGAAACTAAGGGGCCTAGCCCGAACCATGAAAAACAACCCCAGACCATTATTCCTCCTCCACCAAACGTTATAGTTGGTACTATGCATATTGGCAGGTAGCGTTCTTCTAGCATCTGCCAAACACAGATTCATCCTTCGGACTACCAGAGGATCAAGCGTGATTCATCACTCCAGAGAACGTGTTCCACTGCTCCAGAGTCCATTGGCGGCGAGATTTACACCACTCCAGCCGATGCTTGGCATTGCGCATAGTGATCCCACACCTCAATCACACCGACAGCGTCATTGCATTTTGGTACACCAGGAATTCATTCATTTCCAACGGAACACTACATTTGCCTTGGAGCATTGCGTTGCAGAGGCAGAGGCAGTTGCAGTGCGCTTTGTGTGATGCATACTTTGGATTTATCGAATGTATGCGCCAAACTGTATGTGTAAATGGCTTGATAGAAATGATAGCAGTTGAATGTTAAAATTTTGTTGCACACATATCCAGATTATGCTCCGTAACATTTTGCGCAATGACGCTGTCGGTGTGATCAACACGTTAGGCTTGTGTGCGGCTGCTCGGGCCATGGAAACCCATTTCATGAAGCTCCCGATTAACAGTTATTGTGCTGAAGTTGCTTCCAGAGGCAGTTTGGAACTCAGTAGTGAGTTTACAAGCACACAAGCACACGTGACCACCCTCCTGAAGCGTTTTATCAGTCGACACCATGCGAAAAGTGGGGACGCTTCAGGCTGAGGAGTACATTTCATACACCCCTATGTCCTTCACTGGCTGTTTTTTCATAAATAAAAAAAATCCTAACACACCACATCTCTCCCTGCCCAGAAGCTTTTAACAGCCTAACAAATGTTAAGACATGAACTCTCTCAATATTACCAGAGATTTCATGTAAAATTTGACTAGTATTTTACATTTTGCAGAGTTTGCTGCTTTTTCGAACATAACATTTTTAAATATGCCCTGAAGAACTGTGGAAGAAACACTTCTTATCCAGACCACTGGGATTCCACACATATATTCCTCATAACTAAACATAACTCATAATATCTCAGTGACGAGCAAAATATCTATTGATTATCCTTACTGAAATGTTCAGGTCATTCATTACATGGTGTAAATGAGTGAATTACATTATACTGCCTGTTTTTCAAAGCATTGAAAATAGGAACTTTTTAAAATATTTATGGCAAAGTTGATAGCACAATTATTCCAAACCATTTACAGCAGATGAATGTGTTGTCCTACCTAACTGCTACTTTTTAAACCATTCATGTGAAACCAAGTTTTCAGCAAACGCAATGTCCCTATTATGCTTATCTAAAGTACCTTATATGTGAGCGCTATGGGAGTGAATAATGTGCTGCCTTGGATGTTGGCGTATTGAAACTCAGTTGGCACTGAGCAGATATAATGCAAATGATGCAAGCAACACTGCACAAACTTTCAACAATAACAAACAGTTTATTCCACGGACTTGAGACGTTTCTGACCATCGATTTGTCATTTTAGCTGATCTCTTGTTTCCATGTTGTTCATTTAGCTGCTTTAGCAATTGTTTCATTGCTAACCAGTGTCTTGTCCCTTTAACTTGGGCTAACATTATAGTGCTGGCTTTGACATCCAGCTTTTTAGGGTACAATATACAGTACATGAGAGTGCATGGGAAGTCTGTGTTCATAGTTTACCCAGAGAAGGATTGGGATGATTAGATTGTTTGGAAAAACCTATGATTGAACACAGTGTTCTAAAACAAGTGTTAATATACAGTTAATAAGCACTTTATAATTGAACACAAACAGGGTTTGAACGTTCGCACAACCTTGTTTGAACCCATAACACGGTTACGAAGTGGTAGTGTGATCATAACAACATACAGGAACTCAATTCCTTCGGTTCACCTGACTTAGAATTCCTCACAATCAAATGTCGACCGAATTATCTACCAAGAGAATTCTCTTTGATTATAATCACAGTCGTGGATATCCTACCCAAGCAGACACATCGACGGCCCTGAAAGAACTTCATTTGACTCTATGTAAACTGGAAACCACATATCCTGAGGCTGCATTCATTGTAGCTGGGGATTTTAACAAGGCTAATCTGAAAACAAGACTCCCTAAATTCTATCAGCATATCGATTGTGCTACCAGGGCTGGTAAAACCCTGGATCATTGTTATTCTAACTTCCGCGATGCATATAAGGCCCTGCCCCGCCCTCCTTTCGGAAAATCTGACCACGACTCCATTTTGTTGCTTCCAGCCTATAGACAGAAACTTAAACAGGTAGCCCCCGCGCTCAGGTCTGTTCAACGCTGGTCCGACCAATCTGATTCCACGCTTCAAGATTGCTTCGATCACGTGGATTGGGATTTGTTCCGCATTGCGTCAAACAACAACATTGACGAATATGCTGATTCGGTGAGCGAGTGCATTAGCAAGTGCATTGGCGATGTCGTACCCACAGCAACTATTGAAACATTCCCAAACTGTGGATTGATGGCAGCATTCGCGCGAAACTAAAAGTGCCAACCAATGCTTTTAACCAGGGCAAGGTGACCAGAAACATGACCGAATACAAACAGTGTAGCTATTCCCTCCGCAAGGCAATCAAACAAGCTAAGCGTCAGTATAGAGACAAAGTAGAGTCGGAATTCAACGGCTCAGACACAAGAGGTATGTGGCAGGGTCTACAGTCAATCACGGATTACAAAAAGAAAACCAGCCCCGTCGCGAACCAGGATGTCTTGCTCCCAGACAGACTAAACAACTTCTTTGCTCGCTTTGAGGACAATACAGTGCCAATGACACAGCCCGCTACCAAAACCTGCAAACTCTCCTTCACTGCAGCCAACGTGAGTAAAATATTTAAACGTGTTAACCCTCGCAAGGCTGCAGGCACAGACGGCATCCCTAGCCGCATCCTCAGAGCATGCGCAGACCAGCTGGCTGGTGTGTTTACGGACATATTCAATCATTCCTTATCCCAGTCTGCTGTTCCCACATGCATCAAGAGGGCCACCATTGTTCTTGTTCCCATGAAAGCTAAGGTAACTAAACGATTACCGCACCGTAGCACTCACTTCCGTCATCATGAAGTGCTTTGAGAGACTAGTCAATGACCATATCACCTCCACCCTACCTGACACCCTAGACCCACTCCAATTTGCTTACCGCCCCAATAGGTCCACAGACGAAGCAATCGCAACCACACTGCACACTGCCCTAACCAATCTGGACAAGAGGAATACCTATGTGAGAATGCTGTTCATTGACTACAGCTCAGCATTTAACACCATAGTACCCTCCAAACTCGACCCTTGGTCTCGACCCCGCCCTGTGCAACTGGGTACTGGACTTCCTGACGGGCCGCCCCCAGGTGGTGAGGGTAGGTAACAACATCTCCACTCTGCTGATCCTCAACACTGGGGCCCCATAAGAGTGCGTTCTGAGCCCTCTCCTGTACTCCCTGTTCACCCACGACTGCGTGGCCATGCACGCCTCAAACTCAATCATCAAGTTTGCAGATGACACTACAGTGGTAGGCTTGAATACCAACAACGACGAGACGGCCTACAGGGAGGAAACTGAATTGGTCCACCAACACAGACAGCGTGGTGAAGAAGGGGGAGCAGCACCTCTTCAACCTCAGGTGGTTGAAGAAATTCGGCTTGTCACCAAAAACACTCACAAACTTCTACAGATGCACAATCGAGAGCATCCTGTCGGGCTGTATCACCGCCTGGTATGGCAACTGCTCCTTCCACAACCGTAAGGCTCTCCAGAGGGTAGTGAGGTCTGCACAACGCATCACCGGGGGCAAACTACCTGCCTTTATGGAAGGCCATAAAGATCATCAAGGACAACAACCTCCCGAGCCTCTGTGTCACGTTCTGACCATAGTTCTTTTGTGTTTTCCTTGTTTTAGTGTTGGTCAGGACGTGAACTGGGTGGGCATTCTATGTTGTGTGTCTAGTTTGTCTGTTTCTATGTATGGCCTGATATGGTTCTCAATCAGAGGCAGGTGTTAGTCATTGTCTCTGATTGGGAACCATATTTAGGTAGCTTGTTTTGTGTTGTGGTTTGTGGGTGGTTGTTTCCTGTCTTTGTGTTCTCTGCACTAGATAGGACTGTTTTGTGTTGTGGTTTGTGGGTGGTTGTTTCCTGTCTTTGTGTTCTCTGCACCAGATAGGACTGTTTTGTGTTGTGGTTTGTGGGTGGTTGTCTTCTGTCTTTGTGTTCTCTGCACCAGATAGGACTGTTTCAGGTTTTGCCACGTTTGTTATTTTGTATATGTGTAGTGTTCACGTTATCGTCTTTTATTAAACATGTTGCACACGAACAACGCTGCATTTTGGTCCTCCTCTCCTTCGACGGAAGTAAACCGTTACACACTGCCTGTTCACCCCGCTATCATCCAGAAGGCGAGGTCAGTACAGGTGCATCAAAGCAGTGACCGAGAGACTGAAAAACAGCTTCTATCTCAAGGCCATCAGACTGTTCGACAGCCACCACTAACATTGAGTGGCTGCTGCCATACATGTACAAAATGTATCACTAGCCACTTTAAACAATGCCACTTAATATAATGTTTACATACCCTACATTACTCATCTCATATGTATATACTGTACTCTATACCATCTACTGCATCTTGCCATCTTTATGTAATACATGTATCACTAGCCACTTTAAACAATGCCACTTAATATAATGTTTACATACCCTACATTACTCATCTCATATGTATATACTGTACTCGATACCATCTACCGCATCTTGCCTATGCCGTTCGGTACCATCACTCATTCATATATCATTATGTACATATTCTTCATCCCCTTACACTTGTGTGTATAAGGTAGCTGTTGTGAAATTGTTAGTTTAGATTACTCGTTGGTTATTACTGCATTGTCGGAACTAGAAGCACAAGCATTTCGCTACACTCGCATTAACATCTGCTAACCATGTGTATGTGACAAATAACATTTAATTTGATTTAGTGTGGACATAGGGCTTCTGTTAAATCACATTTGAATATGAGAGGCAAACTCATTGTCTGTGTATATCCTGAAATTATCAAATCAGTCAACCTATCCCGCTATCATAGCCAACATATTGAATTTCCATATCAGTGCCAATTACTAACAAAAAGCTAAACATTTCACTTTGGATCAGTTTAATACCCTGTATTTTTATTTATGCTAAATGGCCGACTGGATTCAAACCTCTGTCTCCTGTGTGAACCTGCTGGGTTAAAGCTTAGGCATTAGATTGCTGAGCTAGCACAAGATCTACTGGACAATTAATTGTATGTTAACATTTCTCAAAATAGTTGGCTGGTCAACCATCATCTGTGATCTATTGTTTTCATATTGACACCTGTTAGTATTTATTAATCAGAGGTTGTTATTGTATAATCTCATCAACTACTTTCCTGGATGCTGACAATGATGCATTGGGTGACACAGGTGTTTTTCTATATTATCAATCAGCAGGGTGTTGCTGCTCACCAATGTGGTCTAATTCATCTGGAGAGGTATGGTGATGAAGAGTGAGTGAGTCCACCAACAGCACAGGGAAGGACAAGGCCAAAACAGACAGGAGCGATAGTGTGTCTTATTTTGACATTGATGATCATGTGTCATAACAGAATGGTTCTTACATAACTGAACAAATTGCTTACAAACAGTGTTCAATATTCGAAAAAAAATTATTCGCTCAAATAAAAATGTATTGTATCGTCACACATCTTGGTAGAAGAAACACATTTCAGCTAATATTTGAGAGCAAGTGGCTGCAAACACTGCATTAATTAATAATTTATTCGAGTTTAAAAATGGCACTTGAGTCTTTGGCTCCATTCCAGCAACCCACCCGCAAACTGAATATGATATTATTACTGTATCCAATATTAGAAGATTGGCTCCGATTGCACAGTTTACAGTTTCCCCTTCAATTAATAATCAGAACATTACGGCTAAATAAGTATTGCCACCCAATTACGCATGGACAGGGACAATCCCCACTATGTAGCCAATGTTAACAGTGTAAAGATGCACGGTGAAAAAATAAAAATAATATTTAAATGGTTTAATATCTTACTTGTGGTGTTGTACTTTACCCCGTTGATGTACTCTGGGCAGGGTCTCTCCATCATCCGTCCGGTGTTGCTCCTTGGCCAACATGTTCCAATCTCATCAGTTGTGGCATTGCAATACAAACCTTTAAATAAACAAAAAGGCGTTTAAATAATGATAATTAATTGCCCAAGACTTCAAGGGAAAGCATTAACCATTGATGACAGTGTCAAAATCCCCCCAACTCGTACCGTCAAAATCCATCAAAGAGAACGATGCGTTTTCGTAGAAAGTGTCTTGAAAGGCATCCATCAAACTACAGTTTGGGTCCCCAAACTCCCCAAAGATGATTTGGTAAATCGTAGCATCCATGGTTCAATTGATACGTTAAATCAAAGAGCTAGGCTTGAAGTCCGAAAGGCTCCTAACACGTTGCCTACTACGTGCATGTGTTTCATCCAAAATAGAATGCCAAGAAATAGTGCGCCCGTTTCAAACCCGTGGAAAGCTGCTCGTCCAATTGACGCACTCAGAATTTTGACTCCACGTAGGCTACTCGAGAGTTTCCTTCTATCTCCTCCTCTCCCTGTACAATCAGATCGATGCAGTGAGCTTCAGCCTACTAGCACAAATTCATAATCTTTCTGTTGAATTATGCACAAATTATAAAAGTTAGTTAAATTCATACCGAAAGACGACGGTCTTTTACACACTACCCATCTGCTATGTCTCATGACAGCCGGTGTCAGTGAGCTATTGAGACAAATGCGTCCAACTTTGAAAATACCAATCTGTTAGCAGTGGCTGATCCAATGTTCTGATGGAAGAACTGTTGGAAACGATATTTTATAGTTTTTTTCATAAACCTTTTAGTAAAAAGATTAAAGGTATTTTCTTTAGGTAAATATGAGGGGGGGAGAGGGAAGGAACAGGAGGGAGGGAAAAGGGGGCATTGAAACAGGTTATGGATACATCCCAGACATGATGTGGGTGACATAAATGTTACCTTAAATAGTTTTCAGTGGCATGTAGCCTAGAGAATATATAAATATCTATATTCTATTTATATGTTTAAATCGAAAACACAGATTCATTCAAGAAAATGGTTTTAAACTAACTACAGTCTGTTTTCCTCTCAGAATCCCCCCAAAGGGACCCTTTCTGACTAATCTCTTATTTTATTTAAAGAAGATCATTTTTGTAACAGTTAGTCAGATTACTATCAGATTAGGTTTTCCATACCTCTGAGTTATGCCAAGCACCGTTGTGAGATTCCGAATTCCCTAATATAATTTGCGTTATCCATCTAAAGTTCTGACTGCAGGGAAAAGTGTTTATTTCAATGTATTTTTAAGTCGACCTATCTATTTTGTGTGGGTGAAAAGAATCTGTTAGGTTGATAAAGGAATGAACATTAAACGGTTGTGAAATTGCATGAAAAATGTGTCAAACAAACTTTTGAAGATGTCACTTTTGAAATAAATGTTTCTATAGCTTTTGATGAAGCTGATGATAAATGTCCTGTAGGAACACTTTCTCCAATGCTTTCTGTATTACATATGTATCACCATTATGTCATCACAGACTGATGATCTATCTGTTTATTTGTTCAATTAGACTCATGACCTTTATCTAAATGAGAGAGTTCTCTCAGTTTTGCACTGGACTCGCACATACAATTACTGTTCCATCTCATTTACTGTAATATGCAGTCTAGACACGTATTAGGAGATCTGAAACATACACGTCCATTCGTCCCCCAACCCAGCTCTGTGAGTGTCAACTTCAGCACAGAGTAGCCTAGTGGAGGAAGTTTTAATTGCCCATGTCTATTAATAGCACCACCTAAATGTTAATGTATTCCCCCAGAGCAGGCTACCAGCTATGGAATTAGACTAGATATCATTATCACCATCATGATGATGATGATCATTATTAATTTACTTGTTATGCTCCATATTCCATTAGGCTAATGGGGGAAGCAGATAAGTAAACAAGTCTGTAAATAACATTGATTGTCGTCCCTGCACATCCAATTTATAGGCCTTAGGCACAGTATTCACATATTGGCTGTCATACTATATCGCCTGTGGTTCTGCTGTGAAATGTTCAGACTGGTTGAAAGTAAGTCTTTAATCTAACTGCACTGTCCAATTTACAGTAGCATGCAGTAGCAATTTACAATTGCAAGAATACCATGCTATTGTTTGAGGAGAGTGCACAGTTATGAACTTGAAAATGTATTAATAACTGATTTAAACAAAACTGCCAAGTGATCATTAATTAGAGTTTTTCAGGGTTATTCCCTGAATGCATAACCGTAAATTAAGAAGGGTTTATGAATATTGACTGATATGGCTTTATAAAAATAAAGTGGCTGTGGTATAAGACAATTATATTTCAGTTTGAATAAAACTAATAGCAATGCCTTTGATTGCTTTTCTAAGAGCATGTTGAAGGAATAATTATTTGTTTTTAATATCTTTCGCCTAAAAGGGATTTTAAACAAATAGCCTGTGGTGCTCTGTATACTTTGGGACAATAGGCTAGACCTGCAGTCATCAACTCTGTGCATCTTAGTGTAGTCTGTGCATGTCCAATAAAATATGCATTCTCTCTGCTGAGGAAAGGTAAAGGTAAACCCTTCTGGGTTTTCTGCTTCAAAAGTCTTGAAGTGAAGATGAGAGACATTACATCAGGGTTGCAAAGTTGGATCAAAATACCTGCAAATATAGGAGACCGATGGATCCCAGAGCCGCCTTGAGACCGTGAAGGTTGTGAATCAGTCCTGCACAGCTTTCACCTCTCATCATATATTTCAGATGAAGAATGCATTGGCCCATAATGTCTGGTAAATTAAGGAACCTCTACGGGATCGGTGCCACCCAACCCCCCCCCCCCCTCCCAATGGGACAGTTGAGCTAACGTGCACTAATGTGATTAGCATGAAGTTGTAAGTAACAGTAACAATAACATTTCCAAGAACGTAGACGTATCTGATATGGGCAGTAAGCTTAAATTCTTGTTAGTAAACCAATTAGACTCATTTGGGCAGTCTTGATAAAAAACTTTGAACAGAAATGCAACAAAATCTAAATTGCGCCTAAACTGGAATAATACATTGTAGCCTTTCTCTTGCATTTCAAACATGATGGAAAAACAAAACAAAAAAACACCAGATCTAGTGTGTTATATTCTCCTACATTAATTTCACATTTCCACAAACTACAAAGTGTTTACTTTCAAATGGTATCAAGAATATGCATATCCTTGCTACAGGAATGTAGATTTGGGTATGTCAATTTGGGAAAAAAAGGGTCCGATCCTTAACAGATGAGAGAAGACCTAGATTTCATCTACTGGCGCCATGGACCATCTAAACCAGGTGAATTGAATGTGTTGAGTTTCTGGTAACTTTATATAGTTTATCATCATAACAGGTCTTCCTGGTAACTCTTTATATGTCATCATAACAGTGAGAAGTGTGGACCATTTGAGGATAACAAAAGAAACCAGCAATTTAATAATATGTTCTTCCTTCTGGAGTCAACTTGTCTGACCTAATTTTAAACACTGACTGTCATACTTTATCTGCAAGCCCAGTTCCTGACGTTCTTTGTGCTGGTTCAAAGAGACACATTTGCTTCAGTTGTCTGATTGAAAAAGACTGAGTCTTCTAGGCCCGGCGGACAGAGAGAGAATCTGCAGATTCTCACTCAGTAAGGTGTTGCCCAGAGCAAGGGCACAATGGGCTGGAAAAACAGATTGCGGAATCATGCAGGTAGGAAACACAGCACGAATGAGGAAGAAGCAGCTGAAAGAGTTATTGCCATTGTTCTGTATCAATTGGCTTCATGTCAGATACTACATAATGTTTCCCCTAGGATTTTTTTTTGCAGCGGTGGCAGAATTAGTGGGGTGGGGGGGATACAGACCAATACAAAAGTCTCTATTGTAATAGATACATGATTGTAGAATCTCTCTGACAAAGTTGAGTTTTTTCACGATGCATCTAACTTATGTTTTAGACTTGATCTAAAATAAGCAGGGAGAGGGAGCTTTTAGTTTGACATGCTAGTGAGAATACAGGAGCAGAAGATGCCTTTTTCAAATAATCCTGTCAACAGGAATGATGATTAATGCTCTCTGTGTGTAACAGTGTTACTTCCGTCCCTCTCCTCGCCCCAACCTGGGCTTGAACCAGGGATCCTCTTAACACATCAACAACTGCCTCCCACAAAGCATTGTTACCTATCGCTCCACAAAAGCATCAGCTCTTGCAGAGCAAGGCAAACAATTACTTCAAGGTCTCAGAGCGAGTGACATCACAGATAGAGCACAACACTAGCTAGCCATTTCACACTGGTTACATGTGGAGGAGAGAAAATACGAATTTTCTCTCATAACACACGTGTAATTCATTATTTTGTCATCTCCAAATCTTGCTGAAATGTTTATCCACATCCAACAGGCTAAATACATTGGAAAATAATTTGACATGTTGTGCTAGGAGGTCAGACTATTCCCGTATTCCTTCATTTACGATATTCCGGGGAAAAAAATGTTTATGACACAATAGAGCTGTTGGTATTTACATGTTTCCATGTCCCAAAAATAGTTGGCTACAGCAACACTGACTCATTCCTCACATATTATGAAGCTAGGTTAATTTCACGCTCGCAAACGAACAACCAAGTCTGTGTAAAACCCCAGACATCCAACACTCTCGGAATAAGTGCTGCTCAAGCATATTAATTGGTATGACTGAGAACACTGAAGGTGGATGTGATTATTAATACTAGCTAATTGTGCCAATAAACATCCTCTAGTTAAATGATCTGCCTTGGCTTAAGCAGTGCTTGTCATTCAATCAGCCCGTTGTGCACACCAGTGAGTGTTACCTCAGTCTTGTTGCGTGACAAAGCTACTTTGGGGTATGTGCTCTGACTGAGCATCACTCTAATTCTTCAGTCAATAAATAAAGTAAAGTCATTAACAGGCTGTAAAGAACAAACACTCATTGTGTTCCCCACTTTCATTAATATTTTACATTACCTGTGACATTGTAGAGTGCGGAGAGAGCCTCACAGTATTTCTGTAGCAGGGCAAGCAGGGAGAGCTGGGAGAGCTGCTCACACAATGTACTGGGCTGGAAAGGCAGGAGAAGAAGAAAAATAAAGTGCATGTGAGCAATTTGATGAATGAATGTAAATATTAATTTACTCTGTAAGTGTTCTATGATTAGGGATGCAAATAGGCTTTTTTAATCATCTGAATAATTTTGACAAATTGTTCAAATCTGGCAACAAATGCATTGCATTAAGGATTAAAAAACGTCATATTAGACATGGTGGTATTACCTAGCTATGGTGAATAACCAAACAGACAGTAGATAGATCTGAAGGTTAATTTAGCTGTGGTTCTAATCAGAGGCAGTCGACAGTGTGTCCCTCCTGTCCTCAGGTAATGCAATGACTCCTGCTAATGTAATGTACCCACCTGACTAAGTTCATTTGGCAGGCAGGAGGACTCTACAGAAGCATGTGTGCAGCTTATCAGAGTGACCCTCCCCTCCCAGACAGAGTGGCTGGCCTGACCCCATGACTTGCTCCTCTGGGTGATGTGAAGGCATGGCAGAGCACAATAACAAGGTAGCAACGTGAGCTCCCACATGGCTGAGTTTGGGTGTGGGCCAAAATATAAGCTTCATCTTTATCCATACCTCTTCTCTACCGTTCCCTACTCTCCTCCCCTATCCTGTCCTCTCCTCTCTCCTCCTCTGCTCTCTAACCACCTCTACCTCCACTGGTGGTCAGATATGACAGTGTGGCAAACGTGGCAACAAGAGGTTACAGATGTTTGTGTTTGGGCAAAAGCAACATCCGCTTCTCCTCTATCCCTCCCTTTTTGACGGGCACTGACTGGTGGTCAGATTAGATAGTGGGCAAGGTAAGCCCTCATTTTATAGCTGGGGGGCCAGCTGTGTTCTGTAAAATGAATGTCCTTTTTTGGAGGGAGCGGGGGACAAGAACAGGCTGGAGCACAAAGGAAGCTGAGGGTAGAAGGGCAGCTGCAGCATTAAGGTCTCCTCTGGGGTTGGACTGAGATCTCTGGGGGGTTCTGGGGGTTGTGGTGGACGAAGTCGTTCTAAGGACGCTGTCTAAAGGGTCTATTACAGGGCAGGTCAGGGCTGTTTCACATGTGGCGTAGTCATACTAACTTACAATCTTTCACCCTGCAAGAGAGTTTGTCACATGAATGATGTACCGCTGCAGCAACAAAGATATTTAAAAAATGCAACATATTAATGCTCCCTAATATAGGGTTGCAGAATTCTGGGAACATTTAATAAATTTCCTGGTTTACCCGAAATCCCGGTTGGAGGATTCCGGGAATCAGCAGGGAATAAGCAGGAAATCCATAAACCTCCAAACAGGATTTCTGGAAAACCAGGGAATTTATTGAAAGTCACGGAATTTTGCAACCTCACTCACAACTGTAGCTCTGGACTTGAGGAATTGCGTAACAGCACAGCAAGCCTAATTAGAATGCTCAGCTGACTGCTGCTGCTGTCACAGACCTCCCTCCCCTCTAGTCTATACATACAGCACCTTCAGAAAGTATTCATCACACCCCTGACCTTTTTCTGCATTTTGCTGTGTTTCAGTCTGAATTTTAAATGTTTTAAATTTAGATTTTGTTTCACTGGTTTACACACAAAACCCCATAATGTCAAAGTGGAATTATGTTTTAGGAAATGTGTAAAAATGTATTAAAAATGAAAAGCTGAAATGTCTTGAGTCAATAAGTATTCAACCCTTTTATTATGGCAAGCCGAAATAAGTTCAGGAGTAGAAATATACTTAGTAAGTCACATAATAAGTTGCATGGACTCACTCTGTGTGCAATAATATTGTTTAACATGATTTTTGAATGACTACCTAATTTCTGTACCCACACATGCAATTATCGGTATGGTCCCTCATTCGAGCAGGGAATTTCAAACACAGATTCAACCACAAAGACCAGGGAGGTTTGCTAACACATCACCGAGTACCACCCTTCATATTTTCAGGCATGGTGGTGCCTCATCATGTTAGAGGTATGCTTGTCATTGGCAGGGACTAAATAAACAGAATAAAGCTAACCACAGGCAAAATCCAAGAGGAAAACCTTGTTCAGTCTGCTTTCTAACAGACACTGGGAGACAAATTCACCTTTCTGCAGGACAATAACCTAAAACACAAGGCCAAATATACATTTCAGTTGCTTACCAAGAGGACATTGAATGTTTCTGAGTGGCCTAGCTACAGTTGACTTAAATTGACTTGAAAATCCATGGTAAGACTTGAAAATGGCTGTCTAGCAAATATTGTACAATCCAGGTGTGCAAAGCTCCTAGAAGACTTACCCAGAAAGACTCACAGCTGTAATCGCTGTCAAAGGGGATTCTAACATGTATTGACACAGGGGTGTGAATACTTATGTAACAAATTGGAATCTGCACTAACAGTTTTACAACGGCTTCATAATGGTAGCCTAATTTTGAAATAGTTACTGGGATCTGGAACAAACTGTTAACGACTAGTTAGCCATGTACAGTTTTCACTTCACTGCTATAGCCCTCAAAATAATTTGATGAACAAGGTATCCATTGACCTGTACTGTATAACTGCATCGAGAAAATGTTCCCTTTAAAAAAAAGATACTAGTCTACCTGTAAAACTATGTAGGAAATGTCCACGGTTCGTTCAATACATTTTAGAAAACATTCCCACACAGTTCCTAAGGGATCACATTTGCTTTTCCATTACGTGTGTTTGTGTGTGTGTATCTGCACATGTCCGCGTCTAGGTCACTCATGGTGAGGTCTCAATATGTTACTAGTCAAGAATTCTTTAAAACCATTCATAATTGGTAAGCATTAAACCCCCACACATGTAGGCCTATAACATACTGTATATTCAATTCCGATCTGATCCAAATATCAAGTACAGATTTGATTAGCATTATCTGGACTGCATGCTGTCTCACAAATGTATACTCAAACAGAATTGCATGCCTTGAGTGTAGAATAGATCAACTAAGGACGTCGAAAATAAAGTCACATTCTGAAGTAGATGTCACTGAAGTGGCAGTGAATTGACTCAAAGCAATCCATGTAGCCCCTCAACATGTGCCTGGTTAGTTTTCAAGTACTGTATGTGTATAGCCATTTATAATCTCAAGGTAAGACGAATAGAATACATTAAAGAAGATTGACATAGTTTCAAGGCATTTCTGCCTTCAGTCAAGGTAAAAACGGCATTGCAGTTGAAGTGTACATAGAAAAAAATTTGTCAGGAAATGTAAAGTATTAAATACTCACATACAACAGTAACAGAAGTAACACAATATTTGCAGCGTTCATGTTGATGCTGAAATCATGTTAGGAGAGACAGATCCAAAAAAACGACAGCTCTTTCACGGTCTGTGTCACATCCCATATCTCAAACTGTCATCAAGACGGAATCACATACTTATGAATGAAAGAAAACATTCTGCTCAGTTTTACATAGACAGAGACGGACCAATAAAGCATTAGAAAAGAGATAACAATCATCCATGCACTAACATGGGTGAGGTCAACTCTTAAAAGACTGCAATATGAAACTTCTCCTCATTAACTGTGAATGACTGAATGTCCTCATGCCGCCATGTATTCTCTGCCAGGAATCAGAATCTGATCTAACTGGTTTCTAAAAAACAAAAATAAACATTGCCATGTCAGATGTGGAGCAGAGCAGAGCTAGCAGAAATAGCAGAGAGAGTAAATCATTGTGGGAAAAAGCAACTCTAGTGTAATGAGACCATCAGATCAACTGTTGAGGCCAAATATTTCTCTCCCATTTCTCCAAGCTTTCACCTCCCACTCAGTGATCAGCTGGTCTTGGGACCTTCTGCCATAGATTACATTCTAAAGTTCAGGCCTCTATTTTTTTTAACTTCCATTGTGTGTGTGTGTGTGTGTGTGTGTGTGTCAAATCGAATTGTATTTGTCACATGCTTCGTAAGCAACAGGTGTAGACTAACAGTGAAAGGTTTGCCCTTCCCAACAGTGCAGAGAAGAATAAAATAGAGAAATAATAGAAAAGTAATAACACATGGTGATAATTCTGTCAACGAGCTACAAAAAATTCTCAGATGTCAAACTGGAAGAAAAATAACATTTGTAAAAAAAATGTTTTTTTTAAAGTAAGGTAAAACACGAATATATTTTGATTAGATAAGTACTCATCCCCCTGAGTCAATACATGTTAGAATCACCTTTGGCAATGATTACAGCTATGAGTCTTTCTGGGTAAGTCTCGAAGAGTTTTGCACAACTGGATTCAAATTTTTGTAATTATTCAAGCTCTGTCAAGTTGATTGTTGATCATTGCTAGACAGACATTTTCAAGTCTTGCCATAGATTTTCAAGCCAATTTAAGTCTAAACTGTAACTAGGCAATCAGGAACATTTAATGTCGTCTATGCAACTCCAGTGTGTATTTGGCCTAGTGTTTTAGGTTGTTGTCCTGCTGAAAGGTGAATTTGTGTCTGTTGGAAAGCAGACTGAAGCAGGTTTTTTCTTTATGATTTTGCCTGTGCTTAACTCTGTATTGTTTCCTTTTATCCAACAAAAACAAAACTCCCTTGTCCTTGCCAATGAAAAGCATACACATAACATGATGTAGCCACCACCATGCTTGAACATATGAAGAGTGGTACTCAGTGATGTGTTGTGTTGGATTTGCCCCAAAAATGATGCTTTGTAATCAGAAAATCATTTTTATTTTATATGTAACCTTTATTTAACTAGGCAGGTCAGTTAAGAATAAATTCTTATTTACAATGATGGCCTACCCCGGCCAAACCTAGACAGCGCTGGGCCAGTTGTGCGCCACCCTATGGGACTCCCAATCACAGCCAGATG
Organism: Oncorhynchus clarkii lewisi; assembly: GCF_045791955.1. Taxonomy (NCBI): domain Eukaryota; kingdom Metazoa; phylum Chordata; class Actinopteri; order Salmoniformes; family Salmonidae; genus Oncorhynchus; species Oncorhynchus clarkii. Next base: position 30,156,386 of record NC_092174.1, read on the forward strand.
TGATGCAGCCTGGATTCAAACCAGGGACTGTAGTGATGCCTCTTGCACTGAGATGCAGTGCCTTAGACCGCTGCGCCACTCGGGAGCCCAACATAAAGTACATTTCTTTGCCACATTTGTTGCAGTTTTGCTTAAGTGTCTTATTTCCAACAGGATGCATATTTTTGAAATGTTTATTCTATACAAGCTTCCTTCTATTCAGTCTATCATTTAGGTTAATATTGTGGAGTTACTGCAATGTTTTTGATCCATCTGTCACGTTCGTCATAAGGAGTAGACCAAGATGCAGCGTGGTAGGTTTCCATCCTTTATTTTGGAAATGAAAACTTAAAGAACAACACTAACCGTGCCGCGAAAAATAATGCTCACTGGCAACTATATCTAGACAAGATCCCACAAAGCACAATGGGAAAATGGCTACCTAAATATTATCCCCAATAAGAGACAACGATAAACAGCTGCCTCTGATTGGGAACCATATCAGGCCACCATAGAAATACAATTCCCCTAGATAACCCACCCTAAATCACACCCTGACCCAACCAACATAGAGAATAAACAGCTCTCTATGGTCAGGGCGTGACACCATCTTCAGTTTTCTGTTGTCACCAAATAACTGATTAAAACACACTATTTTGCAAAGAAGGTCTACAATAGCCTCAACACTACTCTGTGGGGTAGCACCATGGTGTAGCCGAAGGACAGCTAGCTTCTGTCCTCCTCTGGGTACATTGACTTCAATACAAAACCTAGGAGGCTCATTGTTCTCACCCCTCCCATAGACTTACTGCAGTGTATACAATGTGGTGAGTAGTTGACTCAAAGAGAGAGAAAGACAATAGTTGAACAGTTTGAAGGAGAAGCAAGAGATAAATAGAAAGACAGAGTGCCATTTTTTTCAGTTTGACTTACTTAGCTAGCAAATGCAGCTAGCTAGCTTAGCCTACTGAAACACCCCGCTCAAAACAGAGGGATGCTATGTTAGCTAGCTGGCTATGACTTTTCAACACAACACTGGAAGTCTTCCAAGTCAAGGCACACTTTTGGTATTACTTATTTATTGAGGGGCTTGCTGGTGTAACTGCTTACTGATTGTAAACTAATGTTACTGCATGATTTTAGCGGGTTCACTAACATGTTAATTCGGCGCCGACAGAGATGGCCGCCTCGCTTCGCGTTCCTAGGAAACTATGCAGTTTTTAGTTTTTTTACGTGTTATTTCTTACATTAGTACCCCAGGTCATCTTAGGTTTCATTACATACAGTCGAGAAGAACTACTGAATATAAGATCAGCGTCAACTCACCATCAGTACGACCAAGAATATGTTTTTCGCGACGCGGATCCTGTGTTCTGCCTTACAAACAGGACAACGGAGTGGATCCTATGCAGCGACCCAAAAAAACGACTCCGAAAGAGAGGGAAACGAGGCGGTCTTCTGGTCAGACTCCGGAGACGGGCACACCGTGCACCACTCCCTAGCATTCTTCTTGCCAATGTCCAGTCTCTTGACAACAAGGTTGATGAAATCCGAGCAAGGGTAGCATTCCAGAGGGACATCAGAGACTGCAACGTCCTTTGCTTCACTGAAACATGGCTCACTGGAGAGACTCTATCCGAAGCGGTGCAGCCAACGGGTTTCTCCACGCATCGCGCTGACAGAAACAAACATCTTTCTGGTAAGAAGAGGGGCGGGGGCGTATGCCTCATGGCCAACGTGACATGGTGTGATGAAAGAAACATACAGGAACTCAAATCCTTCTGTTCACCTGATTTAGAATTCCTCACAATCAAATGTAGACCGCATTATCTACCAAGAGAATTCTCATCGATTATAATCACAGCCGTATATATCCCCCCCCCCCAAGCAGACACATCGATGGCTCTGAACGAACTTTATTTAACTCTCTGCAAACTGGAAACGATTTATCCGGAGGCTGCATTCATTGTAGTTGGGGATTTTAACAAGGCTAATCTGAAAACAAGACTCCCTAAGTTTTATCAGCATATCGATTGCGCAACCAGGGGTGGAAAGACCTTGGATCATTGTTACTCTAACTTCCGCGACGCATATAAGGCCCTGCCCCGCCCCCCTTTCGGAAAAGACCACGACTCCATTTTGTTGATCCCTGCCTACAGACAGAAACTAAAACAAGAGGCTCCCACGCTGAGGTCTGTCCAACGCTGGTCCGACCAAGCTGACTCCACACTCCAAGACTGCTTCCATCACGTGGACTGGGAGATGTTTCGTATTGCGTCAGATAACAACATTGACGAATACGCTGATTCGGTGTGCGAGTTCATTAGAACGTGCGTTGAAGATGTCGTTCCCATAGCAACGATTAAAACATTCCCTAACCAGAAACCGTGGATTGATGGCAGCATTCGTGTGAAACTGAAAGCGCGAACCACTGCTTTTAATCAGGGCAAGGTGTCTGGTAACATGACCGAATACAAACAGTGCAGCTATTCCCTCCGCAAGGCTATCAAACAAGCTAAGCGCCAGTACAGAGACAAAGTAGAATCTCAATTCAACGGCTCAGACACAAGAGGCATGTGGCAGGGTCTACAGTCAATCACGGACTACAGGAAGAAATCCAGCCCAGTCACGGACCAGGATGTCTTGCTCCCAGGCAGACTAAATAACTTTTTTGCCTGCTTTGAGGACAATACAGTGCCACTGACACGGCCTGCAACGAAAACATGCAGTCTCTCCTTCACTGCAGCCGAGGTGAGTAAGACATTTAAATGTGTTAACCCTCGCAAGGCTGCAGGCCCAGACGGCATCCCCAGCCGCGCCCTCAGAGCATGCGCAGACCAGCTGGCCGGTGTGTTTACGGACATATTCAATCAATCCCTATACCAGTCTGCTGTTCCCACATGCTTCAAGAGGGCCACCATTGTTCCTGTTCCCAAGAAAGCTAAGGTAACTGAGCTAAACGACTACCGCCCCGTAGCACTCACATTCGTCATCATGAAGTGCTTTGAGAGACTAGTCAAGGACCATATCACCTCCACCCTACCTGACACCCTAGACCCACTCCAATTTGCTTACCGCCCAAATAGGTCCACAGACGATGCAATCTCAACCACACTGCACACTGCCCTAACCCATCTGGACAAGAGGAATACCTATGTGAGAATGCTGTTCATCGACTACAGCTCGGCATTCAACACCATAGTACCCTCCAAGCTCGTCATCAAGCTCGAGACACTGGGTCTCGACCCCGCCCTGTGCAACTGGGTACTGGACTTCCTGACGGGCCGCCCCCAGGTGGTGAGGGTAGGCAACAACATTTCCACCCCGCTGATCCTCAACACTGGGGCCCCACAAGGGTGCGTTCTGAGCCCTCTCCTGTACTCCCTGTTCACCCACGACTGCGTGGCCACGCACGCCTCCAACTCAATCATCAAGTTTGCGGACGACACAACAGTGGTAGGCTTGATTACCAACAACGACGAGACGGCCTACAGGGAGGAGGTGAGGGCCCTCGGAGTGTGGTGTCAGGAAAATAACCTCACACTCAACGTCAACAAAACTAAGGAGATGATTGTGGACTTCAGGAAACAGCAGAGGGAACACCCCCCTATCCACATCGATGGAATAGTAGTGGAGAGGGTAGCAAGTTTTAAGTTCCTCGGCATACACATCACAGACAAACTGAATTGGTCCACTCACACAGACAGCATCGTGAAGAAGGCGCAGCAGCGCCTCTTCAACCTCAGGAGGCTGAAGAAATTTGGCTTGTCACCAAAAGCACTCACAAACTTCTACAGATGCACAATCGAGAGCATCCTGGCGGGCTGTATCACCGCCTGGTATGGCAACTGCACCGCCCTCAACCGTAAGGCTCTCCAGAGGGTAGTGAGGTCTGCACAACGCATCACCGGGGGCAAACTACCTGCCCTCCAGGACACCTACACCACCCGATGTCACAGGAAGGCCATAAAGATCATCAAGGACATCAACCACCCGAGCCACTGCCTGTTCACCCCGCTATCATCCAGAAGGCGAGGTCAGTACAGGTGCATCAAAGCTGGGACCGAGAGACTGAAAAACAGCTTCTATCTCAAGGCCATCAGACTGTTAAACAGCCACCACTAACACTGAGTGGCTGCTGCCAACACACTGACACTGACTCAACTCCAGCCACTTTAATAATGGGAATTGATGGGAAATGATGTAAATATATCACTAGCCACTTTAAACAATGCTACCTTATATAATGTTACTTACCCTACATTATTCATCTCATATGCATACGTATATACTGTACTCTATATCATCGACTGTATCCTTATGTAATACATGTATCACTAGCCACTTTAAACTATGCCACTTTGTTTACATACTCATCTCATTTGTACATACTGTACTCGATACCATCTACTGTATCTTGCCTATGCTGCTCTGTACCATCACTCATTCATATATCCTTATGTACATATTCTTTATCCCCTTACACTGTGTACAAGACAGTAGTTTTGGAATTGTTAGTTAGATTACTTGTTATTACTGCATTGTCGGAACTAGAAGCACAAGCATTTCGCTACACTCGCATTAACATCTGCTAACCATGTGTATGTGACAAATAAAATTTGATTTGATTTATTAGCTATGCTGACTATGACATTACTTTAGCTAATATGGTGACAACGATGTAGGCTGTGTGTAGCGGTTTGGCTGTATGTGACCAGGTGAAAAAACCTTTCCAAGCCTAACCTCTACACACAGTTGTCTATTGCTATTGTTAGGCCTAATCAATTGCTATTATTCAAGTTTATTATGTTACTATTATGTTTCTCAAGTCATTTTTGCCATTTCAATTGTTTTTGTAAATACTCTGCATGGATCCAGTCTTCTTCCACCATATTTGTACCTGATCGAAGAATCAACTGTCTCAACTGTTGCGTTTCCTAACTTAAAGAACTAGGTGAACAATTGTTAGCTCCTTTGGGCAAATACGGCACAGTGCATGATGATCATGCATGAAGAGCTGTGATGGGGTGTAATTATCAGCACCTGAGGGGATAGCGAGTTAATGGCTGTGACATATTAACTACAACGATTATGAGATATTTGAGATAACTGATCAATGACCGTGCTCATACTTGGTACTGAAATCATAAGACTTTTTTTGTGCTCACTTCATTTTCACTGAGCTCTTTTGTCTGAAGGTCTGGAAGAGAAGAGACTAATGTCTGAGCCGTCTGTTGACACAAAGAAACCATAGTTAAGGAAATATGGGGGAAAACGTCATGCTTCTCCATTTTAGTGGTTTCTTCTTCCCCTCCGGATAAACCGAAGCAAATTTTTGGTCATACCTTGAGAGCGCTCATGACAGTTCAACACTTCTTTATCACCCAGGTCAAATTACTGTAAAATGAGCTACTGTTAGTTGACAGGTTCTTATCCAAAGACACAAAGACACAATGATAGCAGAATAGCTCTTCTATCTTATCTTCACAATGTATTCTAATTACACAATGATCAGGGAGCTGCTGGGTCATACTATTGCATCAATTCCTAAATTGTTTCTATTTATTACAGACAAAGGATCTGTGGATGTGATTCTGCTGCATCTGTGGTTGTGAGTTGTGAAGTAATATGTCTAATTAGTTTCTGTTCTATTCATCATGAGTAATGTTTTCATGTTTTGTCACTAAGCCAGTTATCAAACTCTTTGAAGTAAACAAAGATCTCTCTCTCTCTCTCTCTCTCTCTCTCTCTCTCTCTCACCGAGGCTGATGTTGATGATCGTGCAGCAGTAGTGTGAACTACTGAGTTGTTGGGGATCTAAAGGTAATGCTAACTCTCCCTGGCATCTCTCCTCTGTTTACATCTGGCTCTGACAGACCAAGCTACTGCTGCAGCTTACATTGAGCTGGCTAGGCACTGACCTGACCACATCACGCTCTCTCAAGCAAAGAAAAATAAGGCTGATGATCTCATCTCCCTTTTCATCCCCCCTTTTTCATCACATTATGGTTTGTTAGAGTGATCTGTCCCGTGTGACATTCAGATGTCACTAGACTGAAGGCCTGTGCTTTGCTTCAGAGGATGGATGGCATATATAACATGCCTCAGTTTAACCTTCTGTGAAATGCAATCATATACAGTAGTGATTCTTATGCATTCTCATAAAATGATGCTGTCATGACTTTCGCCGAAGTCGGTCCCTCTCCTTGTTCGGGCGACTTTCGGCGGTCGACGTCACTGGCCTTCTAGCCATTGCCGATCCACTTTTCATTTTCCATTTGTTTTGTTTTGTCTTTGTCTTACACACCTGGTTTCAATTCCCCAATTACTTGTTCATTATTTAACCCTCTGTTCCCCCATGTCTGTTTGTGAGTAATTGTTTGTATGTAGTACGGTCCGTTAATGTGGGTTATCTTTTTGTACTACATTTGTATATGTTGGGTAAAGTATGTTTATTTACTCATATCTGCTGTCCTGCGCCTGACTCCTCTACACCAGCTACACACAGATCCGACTACAGATGCACTAAGTGCATGTCAAATAAAATAGTATGTTATTGGTCATGTCGTGTACACATATTTTGCAGTTGTTCTCGCATGTGCAGCAAAATACTTATGTTTCTAGCTCAGACAGTGCAGTAATACCTAACAATACACACAAATCCCCAAAATAGTTAGTTAGTTATATTATGTTGTGTATGGGCAGTATAGACAGTATACGAATAGAAAAGATGTGTACAGCAGTAGTTATATAGGATGAGCCATGATTAGAATACAGTATATACCGCGCCTTCAGAAAATATTCATACCCATTAACTTATTCCACATTTTGTTGTGTTACTTGCAAGGGTGTGCAACTCCAGTCCTCGAAGGCCTGATTGGTGTCACGCGTTTTCTCCATCCCTAGCAAATACAGCTGATTAGTCAAATTGCATTCTAAACTGAAGATCATGATTAGGTAATTATTGGAGTCAGGTTTGTAAGCTGGGGCTGGGGCCAAACTGTGACACCAATCAGTCCCTCGAGGACTGGTATTGTCCACCCTTATTTACGGCATGAATTCAAAATGGATTAAGTATTTTTTTAATCTTAACCATCCACACAGAATATCCAATAATGAGAAAGTGAAAACAGGGTTTCAGACATGTTTTCAAATTATTTAAAATAAATATCTAATTTACATACACTACCGTTCAAACGTTTGGGGTCACTTAGAAATGTCCTTGTTTTTGAAAGAAAAGCACATTTTTTGTCCATTAATATAACATAACATGTATCAGAAATACAGTGTAGACATTGTTAATTATGTAAATTACTTTTGTAGCTGTAAATGGCAGATTTTTTTTTAAATGGAATATCTACATAGGCGTACAGAGGCCCATTATCGGCAACCCTCACTCCTGTGTTCCAATGGCACATTGTGTTAGCTAATCCAAGTTTATCATTTTAAAAGGCTAATTGATCATTAGAAAACCCTTTTGCAATTATTTAGCACAGCTGAAAACTGTTGTGGTGATTAAAGAAGCAATAAAAGAAGCAGGACACCTGTATCTTTCTAGTGACTGGGTGTATTGATACATCACCCAAAGTGTAATTAATGACTTCACAATGATCAGGGGGATATTCAATGTGTGCTTTTTCATTTTTACCCATCTACCAATAGGTGCCCTTCTTTGCGAGGCATTGTAGCCTGGCGGGTAGGAGTGTTGGGCCTCGAATCCCCGAGATGACAAGCTAATAGTCTGTCGCTCTGCCCCTGAGCAAGGCGGTTAACCCACTGTTCCTTGGGCGTAGACGGTGTGGATGTTGATTAAGGCAGCCCTCCGCACCTTTGATTCACAGGGGTTTGGTTAAATACGGAAGGAAGACACATTTCAGTTGAATGCATTCAATTGTACAACTGACTAGGTATCCCCCTTTCTCTTTCCCTAAAACCTCCCTGGTGTTTGTGGTTGAATCTGTGTTTGAAATTCACTGCTCGACTGAGGGACCATACAATTATCAGAATGTGTGGGGTACAGAGATGAGGTAAAATCATGTTAAACACTATTATTGCTTATTATTATGTGACATTCAAGACATTTCAACTTTTAATTTTTATTCATTTATAAAAAGGTCAAAAAACACAATTTTCATTATTAAAGTGACCAGTGTTCAATAGCTATGTACATTTGGTAGCAGTCTCAGGTGCAGGGTAGAGTACTGGGTGGTAGCCAGCTAGTAACAGTGACTACGTTCAAGGCCAGGTGCTGCAGGCTACCTCTTAGAATGTGGGTAGCTAATTTATTTAGAAGTGATCCATTAGGCTGTTTGTTGTTTTCAACATGCTTCATGACAGCTCCAGGAACAAGACTTTATGTGAAGTCAGCTTTACAACAACCACAAAATCAATGTAAGATTCCAAATGTGTCGCTCAGTTGAAGCATGTCACACATAAGTCACATAATTTCATTCGGATGTAAACAGAAATAATGTTAAGGACCAGTGTGCTAGCTGGACCATGAAACAGAAGATTATGTTGGAACAGGAAGTTGGCAGGTTATTCATCAAGTCTTTCGAGTAGGACAGGCATCAGCTGCTGCTCTCAGTCTTCCTATCTGGGTAAGTCCATTCCACAACGTCTAACATATTCATCCAGACCACAACAGCCCTCTAACTCAGCTGCTCGCTCCCAAGACATCTGACACCTGGAGTTCATGGTCAAAGGAGCTAGTTAGCGTGAGGCAACTTCAGGGCTAGCCAAGGAGGTATTTTACTTCTAGTTTTCCTTATCAAGTCACAAAAAGAGTTCCACCTCTGGGACTGAGGTTAACCTCTGAGTACGGTGGCTCTGTCCAGGTTGAACAACCTTGTCCTAACTCTCCTCGGGAAGACAGTTACTGTATATCATGTTAGGGTTTAACTCTGGTTGACCAGAACTATAGCGGTACTTGCGTTTTGAAATCCTGCCAACCACAGCCCATTTGAGCCTATTTTGGAGGCAGTGGGGTCATGTACCAAGACATTTTTTAAATGGGGCAATGATGGCCAAATTCCGTGTCTTTGCAATAATCATGTGTATCTTCTATAACGTTTCAGTGAGCATGCAACCTCTGTTTGGCAGACAAATCAGAGGTTTAAGAGAGTTCACCCCTGGTATTTGGGCAACAAACACATGCCCACTGTTGTGGTATTGATACTGTTTAGTCATGCACAAGATACTGAGGGCTGAAGAAGGATAGGCATTGTGCCATTCTATTTATGTTGGAACATAGTGTACACAAGACCTGCCGTTCATGTTGACTCACTGGCATGGTCACATGACTTCATTACACCATTTACTACAGAAGAAGGAAACGAAAGGTGTTGTAATTAAAAATGATATGTATAAGAAACATCCAACTGCATATGCATGACAACAGTTTAATCAGAAGGTAGACAAAATGACCTGCAAGCATTCAAGAAACTTTCTTGACTAATTGGAAAACTGAACACCAAATGACAACATTAGCAAGACACTCCGATAGACGTGTATGATTGGTTCTTGGAGCTACTTAGGAGATTGTGGTGAATTCACAAGTGAGATGTCTCACTCATATCAGAGGACCTGGGTTACGCAAGTAACCTTAAGTTATTTCGCTTCTTAATGATCATACAGTACCACACAATTTGATTTACAGCAGATGATTGAAATTTGCCAGAGTAGCTGTATGCCCACGTTCCACTTTAAACGGCATGTCTTCCTCCTGCTTAGCCAATAATTAAATAGCTACTTAGACTCCCTGATTATGTCATGCTAATGTTTGCAATAGCCTCATTTCATTTTCCAAATGTTTTATTATATTTTTTATATTATTATTATTGTTATTTATTTTTATTATGAACCCATCCACCCCCCTCTTCGAAGGACAAATATTGTTTTGTTTTAGATTTTTGGGGTGTTTGTATAATTTGATTTTAACAACATGCCTACCACTTTGAAAATGACAATTATTTTTTATTGTGAAACAAACAAGAAATAAGACAAAAAACTGAAAACTTGAACGTGCATAACTATTCACCCCCCAAAGTCAATACTTTGTAGAGCCACCTTTTGCAGCAACTAAAGCTGCAAGTCTCTTGGGGTATGTCTCTGTAAGCTTGGCACATCTAGCCAATTGGGATTTTTGCCCATTCTTCAAGGCAAAACTGTTCAAGTTGGATGGGTTCCGCTGGTGTACAGAAATCTTTAAGTCATACCATAGATTCTCAATTGTATTGAGATCTGGGCTTTGACTAGGCCATTCCAAGACATTTACATGTTTCCCATTAAAAACACTTGTTGCTTTACCGGTATGCTTAGGGTCATTGTCCTTCTTGAAGGTGAACCTCCATCCCAGTCTCAAATCTCTGGAAGACTGAAACAGGTTTCCCTCAAGAATTTCCCTGTATTTGGCGCCAGACCCTGCTGATGAAAAACATCCCCACAGCATGATGCTTCAAGGTGGGTATGGTGTTCTCGGGGTGATGATAGATGTTGAGTTTGCGCCAGACATAGCATTTTCCTTGATGGCTCAATTTTAGTCTCATCTGACCAGACTACCTTCTTTCATATGTTTGGGGAGTCTCTCACATGCCTTTTGGCAATCACCAAACGTGTTTGCTTATTTTCTTATTTAAGCAATGGCTTTTTTCCCTGGCCACTTTTCCCTGGCCACTTTTCGACTTTTCCAGCTCTGTGGAGTGTACGGCTTAAAGTGGTCCTATGGACAGATACTCCAATCTCCGCTGTGGAGCTTTGCAGCTCCTTCAGGGTTATCTTTGGTCTCTGTGTTGCCTCTCTGATTAATGCCGTCCTTGCCTGGTCCATGAGTTTTGGTGGGCGGCCCTCTCTTGGCAGGTTTGTTGTGTTGCCATATTCTTTCCATTTTTTATTAATAATGGATTTAATGGTGCTGTGTGGGATGTTCAAAGTTTCAGATATTTTTTTATAACCCACCCTGATCTGTACTTCTCCACAACTTTGTCCCTGACCTGTTTGGAGAGCTCCTTGGTCTTCATGGTGCCGCTTGCTTGGTGGTGCCGCTTGCTTGGTGGTGCCCCTTGCTTAGTGGTGTTGCAGACTCTGGGGCCTTCAGAACAGGTGTATATATACTGAGATCATGTGACACTTAAATTGCACACAGGTGGATTTTATTTAACTAATTATGTGACTTCTGGAGGTAATTGGTTGCACCAGATCTTGTTAGGGGCTTCATAGCAAAGGGGGTGAATACGTATACTCGCACCACTTTTCAATTTTTAATTTTTTATAATTTCTTGAATAAGTTATTTTTTTCATTTCACTTCATCAATTTGGACTAATTTGTGTATGTCCATTCCATGAAATCCAAATAAAAAATAAATTTAAATTACAGGTTGTAATGCAACAAAATAGGGAAAATGCCAAGGGGGGTGAATACTTTTACAGGTGATGAATCAAGTATTGTTTTTTGTACCAGTTCATAAACCATGTGCATGGAATCGGTACGTCTAAAATCTCTTCCCATTTTTTTTGCAACCTGTATGGTGCAGCTTTCAACATTTTTGTCCTCAAATGAAGCTGGTATATTTTTCCATTTATGCCAATTCCGTTCAGCCAATATAATTTAATATATGGCAGGCAAACAAGTTCCCTACCTTCTCCCTTTTCATCTTGTCTCCTCCAAGCTTCCTAATGCTAAGTGTACTTAATGTTTTGTCGTGCAATCGATAAACTTACACAAACGTTTGATGCAATACGAAACATATTCCAGTCCACGTGATGGAAGCAGTCTTGGAGTGTGGAATCAGATTGGTCGGACCAGCGTTGAACAGACCTCAGCGCGGGAGCTTCTTGTTTTAGTTTCTGTCTGTAGGCAGGGATCAACCAAATGGAGTCGTGGTCAGCTTTTCCGAAAGGAGAGCGGGGCAGGGCCTTATATGCGTCGCGGAAGTTAGAATAGCAATGATCCAAGGTTTTTCCAGCCCTGGTTGCACAATCGATATGCTGATACAATTTAGGGAGTCTTGTTTTCAGATTAGCCTTGTTAAATTCCCCAGCTACAATAAAAGCAGCCTCAGGATATATGGATTCCAGTTTGCAAAGAGTCAAATAAAGTTAGTTCAGAGCCATCGATGTGTCTGCTTGGGGGGGAATATATACGTCTGTGATTATAATAGAAGAGAATTCCCTTGGTAGATAATGCGGTCGACATTTGATTGTGAGGAATTATAAATCAGGTGAACAGAAGGACTTGAGTTCCTGTATGTTGTTGTGACCACACCACGTCTCGTTAACCATGAAGCATACGCCCCATGTATGTTTTGTTTCGATAATGTGCATATTTATATCCAAAAATCTCAGTTTACATTGGCGCCTTACATTAGTAATGTTTTGATTCCAAAACATGCAGTGATTTTGCAGGAATACTCATAATAAACATCATAATAAAAGTGTTTTTCACAGAAATAAAGATAGACTTCTTAATGCAACCGCTGTGTCAGATTTAAAAAAAACATTACGGAAAAAGCATAATCTGAGAACGGCGCTCAGAACCCAAAACAGCCAGAGGAATATCCGCCATTTTGGAATCAACAAAGTTAGAAACAACACCATAAATATTCACTTACCTTTGATGATCTTCATCAGAAGGCACTCCCAGGAATCCCAGTTTGACAATAAATGACTGATTTGTTCCATAAAGTTCCATAATTTATATCCAAATAGCCACTTGTTGTTAGTATGTTCAGCCCAGTAATCCATCTTCATGAGGCGCAGGCACTTCATCCAGACAAAAACTCAAAAAATTCAAACGATGTATGGAATCAATCTTTAGGATGTTTTTAACATCAATAATTTACCAACCGGAGAATTCCTTTGTCTTCAGAAAAGCACTGTAACGAGAGGTAACTCTGTCGGAGGCGCGCGTCATGAGACCAAGGCTCTCTGCCAGACCACTGACTCAAAGAGGTCTCATGAGCCCCTCCTTTATAGTAGAATCCTCATTCAAGTTTCTAAAGATGGTTGACATCTAGTGGAAGCTGTAGGAAGTGCAACTTTATCCATATCTCAATGTGTATTTGGTAGGCCAAGCTTTGAAAATCTACAAACAACAGATGTCCCACTTCCTGGTTGGATCTTTCTCAGGTTTTTGCCTGCCCCCTATCCCAAAAAGGTTAAGGAGAAGTGTATCTAAAGTCCCATGCATAACACTTGAATTTTCATCAACATTTATAATGAGTATTTCTGTGAATTGATGTGGCTCTCTGCAAAATCACAGCATGTTTTGGAACTACTGAACATAACACGCCAATGTAAAATGAGATTTTTGGCTATAAATATGCACCTTATCAAACAAAACATACAGGTATTGTGTAACATGAAGTCTTATGAGTGTCATCTGAAGAAGATCATCAAAGGTTAGTGATTCATTTGATCTCTTTGTGCATTTTGTGACTCCTCTCTTTGGCTGGAAAAATGGCTGGGTTTTTCTGTGACTTGGTGGTGACCTAACATAATCGATTGTGGAGCTTTTGCTGTAAAGCATTTTTTAAATCAGACACTGGCTGGATTAACGAGAATTGTATCTTTAAAATGGTGCCTAATACTTGTATGTTTGAGAAATTTGATTTAGGAGATTTCTGTTGATTTGTACTTGGCGCCCTGCATTTTCATTGGCTATTGGCGAGCGGAACCCCAGTCCTAGGGGATCTGCTATACCTACTGTATGTTGTGCAAAATAAAGTAAATAATTAATTATTTTGTCTTAGTTAACAACACATTTTCATCCAATAGGCTTTGATAAAATTTCTAACATCCTCGTCCATGTGGAAATTCTGTAAGAGTTATATGGAGGCCAATTAGATGGTGGTCCGATCACATTCAGTCTCCTATGCAGGTAGCCTAATGGTTAGAGCGTTGGGCCAGTAACTGAAAGGTTGCTGGATTGAATCCCTGAGCTGACAAGGTTTAAATCTGCTGTTCTGCCCCTGAGCAAGGCAGTTAACCCACTGTTCCCCGGGCGCTGAAAATGTGGATGTTCATTATGGACCTCTCTGATTCAAAGGGGTTGGGTTAAATGTGTAAGATGCATTCAGCTGTACAACTGACTCGGTATCCCCTTTCCTTTCCCTTATTAATACTTTTTAAAACTTTTGATGCCAGCAAGAATGAGTGTTTGATTGCAGTGACTGTCACACTCTATAATGGGGTGTCTCTGGTGGAAAAACATCTACTTGACATGGCTGAGTGAACTAATGCAGCTGAATGCGCTTCAGACGGCCATCTATGAGAAAGACCTGATGATGCACTCATTTAATTGCTTTTTTGTGCAGTGATGGATGATGTACAGAAATGTCTGACTTGCTGCTAGGAATCCTGAAATGGACATCCTTCCTTTCCTTTCTCTTGGGGATGGGATGATAGTAGTTTTTTGTTGATTATCACTCAATTACATTTCAGTCCACGTACCTGTAAGCTCAGCAGCCAGTTAATATTAATATATAAATTAATATTGCCTATATCAGTAATACAGTACACCACATCAAATGTTTAATGAAATCTGTTTGCAACAAGTGGTCTATCTTTATCACTCATAATAATGTCTGTGAACTCAGTGAACTCTCCTTTGTCATGTGTAATGAAGGTGATGCATTGGCCATTGGGCTGAGTGACGCAATTAAATGTCACCTTTCTTTCCCTGCATGCCCACACATCATTATTCATGAGGTGTCTTGTCTCCCTCTGCTACAAAGAAAAACCCTGACACTTTCTTCATCAGAAGAAAAACATCTGATTTGCTCTGAGAACACTTCTGTAAGTCAGTGGAAGGCGGCTGAACCCATTTGGCCATTTTTCTTAAGCAAATATGGATGGACGAAATTGGACACTTTGTAAAACATGTTTTATCACCTTTGTCTGGTCATGTGCACTCAGGTGCTGTATTGGTGAAAAACACAGTGGAACAGAGGATCTTTTGATTGAAAATAACAACAACAACAAATAGCTTTCAGTTCAGCAAAATACTTTCCCACTATCTCCAAGACCCTGATGAATTGTATTTGCAATTTCCTTCAATTGAATGTTTTTGTCCTTGCATCACGATTGCATTCTCACTGTAATCCATTTCCTTTGTAGGTATTTTTTAAATATATATACAGATGGAACATTCTGAGCTAGTATAGCCATTGAGGGGTTTCTTTGGACTTATTTGAGTGGGGCAAACACTTAAATTGAATGGAAGTACTGCTACTTGTTTATCGCATGCATATACTCAACTGTACTGTACATTTGCTGTGTGAGTGAGTTCACCATGCTGTGTGGCGTAGTGTGACTCTAGTGAATCATATCCCAACTCAGATTTAAAATACTATTTCAGGAATCCTAAAAAAAATTGAACAAATGACAATTGAACAGATGCCTTGTCTTAAAAGCTTCATGGTTTTGCAGTTGTCCTGTCAGTTTGTGATTATGAACTTAAAAGTTGTTTTCACTTGAAAACACCTTGGGTGGTATTTTGTGCACCTGCAAGTCAATCAATCAATTGTATTTATAAAGCCCTTTTTTATATCAGCCAATGTCACAAAGTGCTGTACAGAAACCCAGCCTAAAAGCACAAACAGCAAGCAATGCAGACGTAGAAGCACAATGGCTAGGAAAAACTCCCTAGAAAGGCCAGAACCTAGGAAGAAACCTAGAGAGGAACCAGGCTCTAAGGGGTGGCCAGTCCTCTTCTGGCTGTGCCGGGTGGAAATTATAACAGAACATGGCCAAGATGTTCAAATGTTTATAGATGACCAGCAGGGTCTAATAATAATAATCACAGTGGTTGTAGAGGGTGCAACAGGTCAGCACCTCAGGAGTAAATGTCAGTTGGCTTTCATGGCCGATCATTCAGAGTTAGAGACATCAGGTGTGGTAGAGAGAAAGTCCAAAACAGCAGGTCCGGGACAAGGTAGCACGTCCAGTGAACAGGTCAGGGTTCCATAGCCGCAGTCAGAACAGTTGAAACTGGAGCAGCAGCATGACCAGGTGGACTGGGGACAGCAGCGAGTCATCAGGCCAGTTAGTCCTGAGGCATGGTCCTAGGGCTCATCTCCAAGAGAAGAGAGAGAGGAGAGAGAGAGAGAGAAAGAGAGAGAGAATTAGAGGGAGCATACTTTAATTCACACAGGACACCGGATGAGACAGGAGAAATACTCCAGATATAATAGACTGACCCTAGCCCCCTGACACAAACTATTGCTGCATAAATACTGGAGGCTGAGACAGGGCTACACTGTTGCCCTGTCTGACGATACCCCCGGACAGGGCAAAACAGGCAGGATATAACCTCACCCACTTTGCCAAAGCACAGCCCCCACACCACTAGAGGGATATCTTCAACCATCAAGCTACTACCCTGAGACAAGGCCGAGTGTAGCCCACGAAGATCTCCCCCACGGCACGACCACGAGGGGGGCGCCAACCCGGACAGGAAGATCACGTCAGTGACTCAACCCACTCAAGTGATGCACCCCTCCTAGGGACGGCATGGAAGAGCATCAGTAAGCCAGTGAATCAGCCCCTGTAATAGGGTTAGAGGCAGAGAGAGCGGAACCGGTTAGGCAGAGACAGTAAGGGCGGTTTGTCGCTCCAGTGCCTTTCCGTTCACCTTCACACCCCTGGGCCAGACTACACTCAATCATAGGACCTACTGAATAGATGAGTCTTCAGCAAAGACTTAAAGGTCGAGACAGAGTCTCCGTCTCTCACATGGATAGGCAGACCATTCCATAAAAATGGAGCTCAATAGGAGAAATCCCTGCCTCCAGCTGTTTGCTTAGAAATTCTAGGGACAGTAAGGAGGCCTGCGTCTTGTGACCGTAGCGTACGTGTAGGTATGTATGGCAGGACCAAATCGGAAAGATAGGTAGGAGCAAGCCCATGTAATGCTTAGTTGGTTATCAATAAAACCTTGAAATCAGCCCTAGCCTTAACGGGAAGCCAGTGTAGGGAGGCTAGCACTGGAGTAATTTCATACAATTTTTTGGTTCTAGTTCTAGACTCTAGCAGCCGTGTTTAGCACTAACTGAAGTTTGTTAATTGCTTTATCCGGGTAGCCAGAAAGTAGAGCATTGCAGTAGTCTAATATAGAAGTGACAAAAGCATGGATACTCTTTCTGCATAATTTTTGGAGTTGGTCCCCTTTTGCAGCTACAACAACCTCCACTCTTCTGGGAAGGCTTTCCACTAGAAAATTGCTGGGGGGACTTGCTTCCATTCAGCCACAAGAGCATTAGTGAGGTCGAGCACTGATGTTGAGTGATTAGGCCTGGCTTGCAGCCGGCGTTCCAATTCATCCCAAAGGTGTTCGATGGGGTTGAGGTCAGGGCTCTGTGCAGGCCAGTCGAGTTCTTCCACACAGATCTCTACTAACCATTTCTGTATGGACCTCGCTTTGTACACAGGGGCATTGTCATGCTAAAACAGGAAAGGACCTTCCCCAAACTTTTGCCACAAATTTGGAAGCACAGAACTTTCTAGAATATAATTGTATCCAAGACTCGCCTGCTACTGTATTTGTGTGTGCTGTCTGTCTGGGTGGCATCAGAACTGAACAAGATAAAATCTCAGAAAATTGCCTCCAATCCAAAACCTCTATATAGAATTGAAGGGTTGACTGACTTGGGGAACGGAGGATAGATGACTTCTGCAAATAAGCAGCATTGGCCCGAGTACTCTGTCAATAAAAATACCATCCGTCAAAGAAGATGACTCATCAAACAACAGTTCTTAAATCAAACCACATTCCACCTTTACCATCAAGGGAGAAAGAAAATGACAGTGGTTCTTTTCTTTTCTACATTTCCACTCTGACCATTCCCGTATTTAAACTCTATGAGGATGTGATATAGGTCAAAGGCCAAACACTGATGCCTGAGAGAGCCTGAGGCCTCTGTAAAGAGTACAAAGCTAACCTTTAAGTGTTCTTCTCTTTCATTCCATTGTTGTGGTATGTACATAAAGAGTTTTGTAATACTGCAAACATGGTCTCATTAGAATATGTCAATATTAGTTATACAGTATGTCCCTATTGATATTATATATGGTATGTCACTCCTGGTTTATCATTGCTCTGCGTAAGCAAAAAGTTCATAACTCCAGGTTGCAGTTTTGAATCCTCGGTAGGCTGGTTTGTTTGGTTGTTAATACATTTTATTACATCTATGGATGCACAGCACTTTTATTCTGCTTATGTGCTTTGCTGTTGTGTTGCAAGCAAATTCATTCTGCTATTGAGGTGTTGTAAACAAATTCATTGTTGCTCAGTAATCCTCAAAGTCGATTAGTTGAACTGGCACTCCCCTCTGAGAGTGATTTTCCTACCTCAACTGCCTGATTCTTGACAGTCAGTTCCCCTGGCGCTGGAAAAAGCCAATGACAGGACTCAGAAGTCATTATCCTCTGCATTACTTATACTGTCCTTGGCCAAACCCAAAGTGCAGCTAAGGGAGGAACACCAAATGGCTTTCGCAAAATAACTAAATTGAGACAATTTAGAAAGAAACGGTACAATCTGGCAAAGAGGACAAGAGAGAATTAGAATTACAAATTGTCAGTCTAAACAGGGTTTGGGAGAGGAGTGGGTTGATGATGGAGTAAGGGGGGGTAGAATGTCATGGCGAGACAGAGGAATATCCAGATTAATGTCACCACCTTGGAGGCATCTGTTGCCTAGGCTACAGGGAGGGGAATAATACTGGATATTAGGAGAAGTGGAGAGAGGGAGAAAGAGAGAGGGAGAAAGAGAGAAGGGGGAGCGAGAGGGAAAAAAAAGAGAGAGCGAGAGCTCTGACTGGTGAACCAACCACATGGGGGGGGGGGGGGGGGGGGTTAAACTGTTGTCTAAACTGTTGCTCTTTAGATCTTAGTATACTTCATGTAATAATAAGTCTGGTGCTTATATTTGTCCTGTTTCACGCATGTGCAAGTATGTATTATATGCATGTGTGAAATGGAAATGTGCTTTTTGCATATCCAAACTCCCCTTGAGACACCGTTGGAGAGTGTCACAGCCAGCCATTATCAACAGCATTCCTGGAGCAATTAAGGTTAAGTGCCTTGCACAAGGCACTTCAGCAGATTTGTCACCTTGTGGGCGCAGGGCTTCTAGCTAGTGACCTTTGTTACTGAACAAACGCTCAAAACGTTAGGTTTCCTGCTGTGGTTGTCCTCAATGATGCATGAATGTATCTGTATTTGAGGGGCTATTTACTGTACATACTCAGGCTGTCTTGCTTTGTGTTTGTCTCTGTGTATTTTATTGTGGTTGTAAACATATCAGAAACTTATTGGCCGGTGTAAGTGTTCTCCCAGGTCATTTCCATGTTAAAGGATCCATGAGCACCAACATGTGAAATGTATAGGAGCATATCAAAATTTGTGTCAAATGAAAGCTAAGAGTCTATATTTTGTGGAAATAAAGGCATAGATACAGTGCATTCGGAAAGTATTCAGACCCCTTGAATTTCCTACATTTTATGTTATAGCCTTATTATAAAATGGATTAAAATATTTTTTTCTCATCATCAATCAAGACACAATACCCCATAATGACAAAAAAAAAAAAACAGTTTAGACATTTTTGCAAATGTATTAAAATTAAGAAATAATATAAATACCTTAATAAGGTAAGTAAGTCTTCAGACACTTTCCTATGAGACTTTAAGTTGAGCTCAGGTGCATCCTGTTTCCATTGATCATCCTTGAGATGTTTCTGGATGCCTGGAGTCCACCTGTGGTAAATTCAATTGATAGGTGTAACGGAATTCCTCTTCTTCAGAGGAGTAGCAAGGATCAGACCAATGTGCAGCGTGGTAAGTGTCCATAATGATATACACTGCTCAAAAAAATAAAGGGAACACTAAAATAACACATCCTAGATCTGAATGAATGAAATGTTCTCATTAAATACTTTTTTCTTTACATAGTTGAATGTGCTGACAACAAAATCACACAAAAATTATCAATGGAAATCAAATTTATCAACCCATGGAGGTCTGGAT
Organism: Oncorhynchus clarkii lewisi; assembly: GCF_045791955.1. Classification (NCBI taxonomy): domain Eukaryota; kingdom Metazoa; phylum Chordata; class Actinopteri; order Salmoniformes; family Salmonidae; genus Oncorhynchus; species Oncorhynchus clarkii. Next base: position 30,176,389 of record NC_092174.1, read on the forward strand.
TTGGAGTCACACTCAAAATTAAAGTGGAAAACCACACTATAGGCTGATCCAACGTCCTTAAAACAAGTCAAAATGAGGCTCAGTAGTGTGTGTGGCCTCCACGTGCCTGTATGACCTCCCTACAACACCTGGGCATGCTCCTGATGAGGTGGCGGATGGTCTCCTGAGGGATCTCCTCCCAGACCTGGACTAAAGCATCCGCCAACTCCTGGACAGTCTGTGGTGCAACATGGCGTTGGTGGATGGAGCGAGACATGATGTCCCAGATGTGCTCAATTTGATTCAGGTCTGGGGAACGGGCGGGCCAGTCCATAGCATCAATGCCTTCCTCTTGCAGGAACTGCTGACACACTCCAGCCACATGAGGTCTAGCATTGTCTTGCATTAGGAGGAACCCAGGGCCAACCGCACCAGCATATGGTCTCACAAGGGGTCTGAGGATCTCATCTCAGTACCTAATGGCAGTCAGGCTACCTCTGGCGAGCACATGGAGGGCTGTGCGGCCCCCCAAAGAAATGCCACCCCACACCATGACTGACCTACCGCCAAACCGGTCATGCTGGAGGATGTTGCAGGCAGCAGAACGTTCTCCACGGCGTCTCCAGACTGTCACGTCTGTCACATGTGCTCAGTGTGAACCTGCTTTCATCTGTGAATTGGCCAGTGGCGAATTTGCCAATCTTGGTGTTCTCTGGCAAATGCCGAACATCCTGCTTGATGTTGGGCTGTAGGCACAACCCCCACCTGTGGACGTCGGGCCCTCATACCACCCTCGTGGAGTCTGTTTCTGACCGTTTGAGCAGACACATGCACATTTGTGGCCTGCTGGAGGTCCTTTTGCAGGGCTCTGGCAGTGCTCCTCCTGCTCCTCCTTGCACAAAGGCGGAGGTAGCGGTCCTGCTGCTGGGTTGTTGCCCTCCTACGGCCTCCTCCACGTCTCCTGATGTACTGGCCTGTCTCCTGGTAGCGCCTCCATGCTCTGGACACTACGCTGACAGACACAGCAAACCTTCTTGCCACAGCTCGCATTGATGTGCCATCCTGGATGAGCTGCACTACCTGAGCCACTTGTGTGGGTTGTAGACTCTGTCTCATGCTACCACTAGAGTGAAAGCACCGCCAGCATTCAAAAGTGACCAAAACATCAGCCAGGAAGCATAGGAACTGAGAAGTGGTCTGTGGTCCCCACCTGCAGAACCACTCCTTTATTGGGGGTGTCTTGCTAATTGCCAATAATTTCCACCTGTTGTCTATTCCATTTGCACAACAGCATGTGAAATTTATTGTCAATCAGTGTTGCTTCCTAAGTGTACAGTTTGATTTCACAGAAGTGTGATTAACTTGGAGTTACATTGTGTTGTTTAAGTGTTCCCTTTATTTTTTTGAGCAGTGTAATTAATAAAATCAACAGAACACTGAATAAAATAACAAAAGTACCAACAAACAACCGAAACAGTCCCGTATGGTGAAACCCCTAACACAGGATACAACCACTCACAAAACACAATAGAAAACAGGCTACCTAAATATGGCTCCCAATCAGAGACAACGACTGACACCTGCCTCTGATTGAAAACCACACTATGCCAAACACATAGAAATATAACAACAGAACAAAACATAGAAAAACAACATAGAATGCCCACCCCAACTCACGCCCTGACCAACTAAAATAATGACATAAAAAAGGAACTAAGGTCAGAACGTGACAATAGGACATGATTTTGAAAGGCACACACCTGTTTATATAAGGTCCCACAGTTGATAGTGCATGTCAGAGCAAAAACCAAGCCATGGGGTCGAAGGAATTGTCCATGGAGACAGGATTGTGTCGTGGCACAGATCTGGGAAATGGTACCAAATAATTATGCAGCATTGGAGGTCCCCAAGAACACAGTGGCCTTCATCATTCTTAAATGGAAGAAGCTTGGAACCATCAACACTCTTCATAGAGCTGGCCCCCGGACAAACAGCAAAAATCTGTAACAGAATGACTGCAATGGAATTGGCAACAATGGGAACAACGTACGTAGGATAAGGACAGAAAAAAGCTTGGTCATACAGTATGTTAGAGTAGCAGAGACAGGATCGGGATGCACCAGATGGACGCATACTGCAGACTTATGTTTAGGTACATTAATCTTTAAAGAAGAGATGACGAATTTAATATCCCAAGGGGTGTTGTTTTTATGCAAAAATAAAGAATTGTCATCTAATTTAAAAAGACTGTTGGGCAAACTGGAACTGCAGGTGCAAATGGAGGTGATTTCTGTTTGCTGCTCCCCCAGGCCTTTTTCTCCCTCTCCAACATGAGGACAACTGTGGGAACACTACTATAATAATTATTGCTTATACCATGCCATTAGAAAGTATTCACACATCTTGACTTGTTCCACATTTTGTTGTGTTACAGCCTTAATGTAATTGATTACATTGAGATTTTGTGTCACTGGCCTACCCCATAAAGTCAAAGTGGAATTATGTTTTTAGGACTGTTTAAAAATTAATACAAAATAAAAATCAGTCAAATGAGTCAATAAGTATTCAACCCCTTTCTTATGGAAAGTCTCAATAAGTTAAGGAGTGAAAATATGCTTAACTGGTCACTTATTAAGTTGCATGGATGTTTAACGTGATTTTTGAATGACTACCTCATCTCTTTACCCCACTCATACAATTAACTGTAACGTCCCTTTGTTGAGTAGTGAATTTCAAACACATATTCAGCCACAAAGACCAGGGAGGTTTTCCAGATTTTGGGTCAGATCCAACACAACACATCATTGAGTACCACTCTTCATATTTCAAGCATGGTGGTGACTGCATCATGTTATGGGTATGCTTGCCATCAGCAAGGACCAGGGAGTTTTTTTTTGGATAAAAAGAAACGGAATAGAGCTAGCACAGGCAAAATCATAGAGGAAAACCTGGTTCAGTCTCCTTTCCAACAGACACAGGGAGACAAAGTCACTTTTCAGCAGGACAATAACCTAAAACACAAGGACAAATATGCACTGGAGTTGCTTACCAAGATGACATTAAAGGTTATTGAGTGGTCTAGTTACAGTTTTAACTTAAATCTGCTTGAAATCCATGGCAAGACTTTTAAATAGCTGTCTAGCAATGATCAATAACCAACTTGATAGACCTTGAAGAATTTTTTAACAAATAATGTGCAAATATCGTACAATGCAGGTGTGCAAAGCTCTTATCAACTTACCCAGAAAGACTCACAGCTGTAATTGCTGCCAAAGGTGATTCTAACATGTACTACTGACTCAGGGGTGTAAATACTTATGTAAATTAGATATTTCTGTATTTCATTTTCAGTAAATTAGCAAACATTTATAAAAACATGTTTTCACTTTTTCATTCACATTGTCATTCACATTGTGTGTAGATGGCTTAGAGAAAAACAAATATTTTGAATTCGGGCTGTAACACAACAAAATGTGGAATAAGTGAAGGGGTATGAATACTTTTCTGAAGACACTGTATCTCAGAGCTATACAGGTGTGTGGGACATCGTCAACTCTTAAGTGTCACTTTCCCAAATCCAAATCAACCGTTTTACACTACCTTCTCGGCACTGACGATCTGAAAGGATAGAACCAGCACAAACAAAATGGGAAAGCGTTCCATCCAGCTTATCATATTGCCTGTAGGGGGCAGGTCCTCACTTGTTGTTGGGCATTAGTCACCATGATTCCAAGGTTCTACCCATCCAGTGCCTGCCTGCTTAAAGGCACTAGAGGCGAAGCACTGAGTAACTGTTCAGGCCTGTGACCCAGGCCGGGACTGTTGAAAGTCATAGAGTTAATGTAGGAGAGGAGCCAGAGCAAAGAACAATGTCACTGGAGATGAAGAGGACACAGGGGTGGGTGAAGATGAGAGTGACAGGTCATTGATGCTGCATGGCAGGAATAGAGAAAAGCCATAAATGACAGAGCAAATACGGACAAGAGAGGGAGCGAAGGCCATGCAGGCTCTAACACAAGGATGTAGGGAACTAATATTGACAGAGAGGAGGAATGGTTATTATATGGGAATAAACTGTGTTAACATGGTACAGTGGTTAAACTCTTTCTGACCTTGCCACCTGTAATCTCAATATTTCACCATAACCCTGGAACAGATTTGAAAGCATCTACAAATTGGACCTTTGTTATTTTCCTAGAAATAGTGTAATCTGTCTCTGGTTTTAACATGACCTAATGACAATGTGTCATGAAAAAATAACATCATGCATATTATATTTGAAAGGGAAATATTAGAAAATGCTTTCAAATTTGATTTGGTTTTCATGCTCATAATACAACACATACAGCCACTTGGAATAGGGTAGTTTCACAGCTAATTCCTCTTACTCCATGCTCCAGGAAACTGCTGGTTTGATTTAAAATGCATCCATCATGAAACAGCAAAAAATAAGCCATCCCAAAAACATTACAGTATATAGAAGCTGAAATATATTACAAAACCATGTATCATTTGAATATCAAAACCTTTTTTACAATCAAATGTATTTTTGATAGCCCTTATTATATCACCAACTGCTGTATCTCCAATTTTAAGTGTACCTTCATAAAACTGTTTTGTCATCGTGACAGCAACAATATATTGACACAGTGGTGACATTGTTTCACAATTTTTGGGGAAAGTAGTTCACTAATGTCCCCATAAATTACTATTTGTTGACATTCCTTTACTATGACAAAAGCTATTCTGATTCTGTAAAAGTTTATCAATTACAATGTCAGATATGTTTTATTCTATAATGGGAAGTGTCTGAGTAACTGGGTCCACCAAAGGAGAAGCAAGAGGAATGTTCATCTGTGGGGTTGATTTGGGAAAAAGCTCTGTGCTGTATCCTGAGAATAAGGAAGCAGAGCGACAGGAATCTAAAGGGTAAATCTCACTGTGACACCACATATACAAGTAGAAATACAGTCTGCATCCAAACTCAGACAGCATTGTCAACATTCATTCACTTTACTGTATCTCAGGGAGATTGCTGATATACTGTATCTTGAATAACCATATTTTACACACACACCCCCCCCCCCCAAAAAAAACAACAACTCTCAAATGTGATCTGAAAATAAATAGAATAGCAGATGCTGTAGCTAGTAGCATGAATCCAATTATATGACAATAAATGTTGAAAAACGTCATTACAAGATCATCTGAAAAATGTGATGATTTGGTCATCATTACCAATTCATGCACACTTAGATGGGATGTCATTCACCTAGCACTTAATTTCCTAGTAGTCTTTTTTTTGTAAAACGTTGGATATCCATGTGTGCTTTTGTTGCATTAGCAACTGTGTGTGGAGAATTTTAAGTGCTCAAACCTGTATGAACTCATTGGACGCACTTAATAGTATTCCCCCTGCGGTGCCATGTGTCAGCAGCAGATCATAGAAGCAACAGTGCATAGTAAAGAGGGATGGAGAGAGTGGTCTGATGGAGGTAGGAGGAGAGGATGCCTCCAATCCTGATGAAGCCAGTGTAGTCTTACATCTGCAGTGGAGGAAATGTAAATACTATATAACAGCAAATTACAGTGTCAATACACATGTATAAAATAATATTGAATTATGTCAGCAGTTAATGTTCAGAGTTCCATCCTTTGAACATTTCGATTAAGAAGATCTAGATGTCTGTAAATAATGCAGTGCATTACTAAATCAATAGTATCGCAGATCCTTTGTCATCAACTGATTATTTTATCATCGATGCCCTTGAAATCTCAAGACAACATCTGGTATGCATAGCAATGGCTCCAGATAGGCAATTAAATTAAAAGCTTATCCTCAAATATGCTAAATCCATAATTGAGGCATCCAGCAATGGCTAGAGACTCACTAAACAGATTTCCTGCCCCCAGGGGATCATGTGTCAATTGGGTTATTTTTGTAAGTTGAATAGAAAACGAAAGGTTAGACATTTGGACGAAACTTTCATCAAACTGGCTTAGATGATCGAGAGAAAAAAACACTTTGAAAAACATAAGTAGGTCTTTTGCACACAAAAGGGTTGGATTTCCCTTCTAACAACATGTAGGCATAATGTGCTTCTAATCCTCAGTAGTTTGCTCATTACAAAATGTCATTTTTGCACATAGCATGTTTCTCAGATGTAAATGAAGCATTTGAATTCTGGGCCATGTTGCTGTACACATATTTTTTCCAGGTTCTCTCTTGTGCCTCTTACTTTCTTTTATGCTTTATTTTCTAGTGATCTTCCTTCTCTCCTCTATCTCTGGAGACTAGATAATGACATGCTAATGATTTATTTTTCGATAATCTCAACGAAACTCTCACCCTTACCAAATTGTTTGGTAACACCAGACCCGCCTAGCCTAGGTGGCTGTGAAGGAACTGCATTAAGTCACATCCAAGGTAGAGGATGCATTTGTCATACTTATATCTCTTTTATACGAGCTGAGTTTAACCATATCAACGTGATTTTAAAATGTTTAATTAACATGCTATTCAAAATCTTAGCAACTACAACTATAGTTTACTCTCAGTGATTGTTCATATCAATGTTCAATCCTTTATACATACCTAAGTGAGATGCCAATACCTGCAAACCAGGTGCGCTAATGGATATTGGAAATCCGGATCTGTGTGGGCACTGGGTACTGGACAGATTATGAATATATTCATTTATGTATTCATATTTTGCTGTGTAGTGGTGTGACATGAATAAAATAGTGTCTACAATGAAAATATGTAATTACTTTTATAATTTGTAAATATCGTCTGAATTTGTAATTCCTGTGTCTATGGAAACGAGCACTAGCTGTTGATTTATCAAGGGTCACAGATTGGTTGGTCGAGAGCCATTGCGCCTCTTTGTATTTGTCCAGTGTTATTAGCATCTCTGGTAGGAAGATGTTTGGCCTTAAGTGTCTGTTTTACGATCCAATTATCTCTCCTGCCAAATGGGCCACCGTAGGCCATCAACCAACCGTGACCTGCTATCATCACTCTCTAAGCTCCTTTCCTCTCAACCATGTTAGGTCCAATATATCATTTAAACTACATGTATCCCTAGACCTATCCATCATTGAAACTATCCCAAACATAGATGCAGTAAAGGGGTAAATGGAGTACAGACTGTTCTATTGACCGAACTGGTGCACATTCAACCAATCTGACCTAACAAAGTAGATATTAGTCAAATGTGTCATTATTTACGTATTGTAACAGGACCACAATGTGGTTACTTAGGTCCAATTTTGATATATTTGGCTCTTTTCACTGCATAACAATTAAAAGTTGTCCCTTTTCATGTTTAGAAGAAGTGACTACTAAATGTTAACTCCTGTTTTTATAAGATGGTTAGCATAGCTAGCATACAGAAATCGGTGGTGGTAGTCAAAGTTGATTTAACCATAATGCAATTGCTTGGATGACATTGGTTAAAATGACATGTGTAGGGGTTGACATCCATACAGTACAAGCATTATACTCAGATTTTTACCTCAACATAGTGTGAAAAACACATATAAACAATAGCCTAAATGTAGGCTAATTTTGCTGGGGGGCAATGAGGAAATTCAGGATATTTTCCTACGGCCCTTTCCCCCACACGTTTCCATGGCAATTTCATTGTTTTGGTCCAGTTCAATTGACCTCTACCGCATATACAGTGCCTTTGTAAAGAATTCAGACCCCTTGAATTTTTTCCTCATCAATTTGGCTCACAATACCCCATAATGACAGAACAAAAACGTTTTTTAGAAATGTTTGCTAATTTATAAAAAAATCTAAAATTGAAATACCATATTTACATACAGTAAGTATTAAGACCCTTTACTCCGTACTTTGTTGAAGCACCTTTGGCAGCGATTCCCGCCTCAAGTCTTCTTGGGTCAAAAGGTCTGAATACTTTCCGAAGGCACTGATTTAACCACATTTTACATTATTATGCATTCCATTATTAGAATTCTTGAATTATTCACTATCACTATTAATTGTTGTTTGTTTGTCATGTAGGCCTAGTAGATTGTGGTTTGCTGTACAGTGACTCTAACTCTCTTCAAAGGCAGATGCACTGCCTGCAGTTCACCATGCAGTCCTCTGAAGCAACCCACCCTCCACCCTCCCCATGTCCAATGTGGTCTCAGGGCAATTCGTATTATTCTGTATGTAAATTTGTGCCACTCCATTTAGTATGTTAAGTTACATTACGTTTGGTGACAATATGAATGGAATAGCATGCAAATTGGAATTTCAAACTTATCATACTACTTGGAGGACGTATAGTATTGCACGTCTTTATCTGATACCAGGTTGCTTGTTGCACAGTCAGAACAAAGACAATTACAGGGAGAATTTTCACTGGTGGTTAGGGGAATTCACGACAAAGGTTAGGAAAACTAAAACAACAAAAGATTAGGTGATTTTACGTAGCAGGTTAGTCGAACTGGGTTAAGTTTAGAATAAGGATTAGGGGAAGGGTTAGCTAAAATGCTACAATTGTTCCTACAATTGTCCCTTATGCAACTCAAACATGCAACCATTGCATTGCTAGACTGTAGCGGATTATGCCCGACTAACCTCCCTACTCTCGTTTCTGTCTCAAGTAACTAGACCATTAGTAGGTAAAGCATATTTCGTATGGGTCTGAGGCCAGGCTGCCATGTCAGTCAGATAATGAATGTTTTACCTTCCACTCTGAAACATCTCTTCCTTTGATGAGAACGATCAGTGGCATAGCTAGAGGGAGACACAGAGACAGCTTCAGTCGACTCCAACACTGAGATAATTAGCTTAGTAGTGTAGTTTTGCAATCCCACTTCCAAAGGGGAACAAGACAGAGTAAGTGGGTTGAATTATTCACAAGCAGAGTGTACTCTGTTGTCATAGCACTCCTCTGTCTGCAAATTGTATGAGTAAGGTATTTTTATAATCGTCACGAAAGAGCTCCTGGGGTGTGAAGTCACAGAAGTTAAATTCATAGCCAATAGGCCTAGATTTTTATCACAGTGGGACATTTCCAGCCTACTACACATTTTTTAAGAAGATGTTTTGTATATCCAGATTCATCATGTATTCATTACAGGAATTTGAATACTGTTGTTGCTATTTTGTGAGGAAGGGTAGAAATCAGCACTAGTCTGCTTCAAAAAGCCAATGGTTGTTATTTGTGTGCATCCAGATTAATGTCATGTTGTGCTCATTGGTGTTCCCTGTATGGATTGGTGGATGCTGGTGATGCGTAGGAGCTGCTTTTTCATTATGGAATGGTGGAGTTTGTCCTGCCCAAACAACGTTTCCCGATCAATGACATGAACAATTACGAATAATAATAAATACAACTAACCAGGCCAAGGACTGGATGACAATACCTGACATTTAACAGTGGAACTCTTCTAACCACTAGTGTATGTTTTTAATGGTGCTCTATTTCCATCATCTCTATAAAAACTGTGTGATTATACCATAGACTTGTTTGATGATCTATAAAGCTGCCCGAAAATCAATTTAACTTGCATCGTGGTCATTTTTAGTTGTAGAACCCACAGAGGAAAGCAAAAATTCTCAAACTGTTTATCCTCATAAAATTCACGAGGGAGGGAGAATCTTAATGGCCTTAAGAGAATTACTAGGCCTGTTTCAGTGATTGTCTGAGATGTCAAGATATTTTCTTCATCCCACCTCATTTCAGGTGTTGCTATCAGAGTCATTTAATGAATAATATTACCCTGAGTTGTTGTCATTTTTCATTCTGATATTTGTTTCCGTGTATAGTCTGTTGTGATTTGCTTTAAGGCCAGTCAGCATATAGAAAGAGTAACATATCATTAACCATCCCACAAATGTGTAATTTACATCCAGTGGCATCATTGTGGGGCAGCAGGTTGCCTAGTGGTTAGAGTATTGGGCTAGTAACCGAAAGGTTGCTGGATCGAATCCCCGTGCTGACAAGGTAAAAATCTGTTGTTCTGGACCTCAACAAGGCACTGTTCCCTGGTGGGCCATTGCAAAAGAGAATTTGTTCTTTACAGACTTGCCTAGATAAATAAAGGTACAAAAAAAAAATATGCACCAGAGATATCACAGACATGTTCAGTGGATACACTGTAGCAAAAAAAAAAATCGCAACAGAAATGTAATTGGACAAGTTTCAAAAAAATGTCCTCCTACTTAACAAGTCCCATCACCACCATAATGCACTTGTTCTAGCAACGGCCATCAAAATTGATAAAAGGTTTTAAAAACAATTCTAATAAATGCAACAGTTGGACAATACATTCAAACTTTTGGAATTTGTATAATGCATCAGATTGATTGAATTATAGCACGCAAAATATTTTACTGGCATGGACAAATAGTTCAATGATTTTGGTGGGAATTCAGGTATTTAATTTATTGTAAAATGTAACTTATTATTTTCATAGAACAGACTCATATATACATGTTCTTATTGTACCAGGCATTTTTAAAATATATTTGGTCTTAAAATAAATACATTTATATGGTACCATTTGCATAAATACACCAGGTGCATTTGCATATATTAATACATTAATGTAAAGATGAGGAACAGGGCTGCAACCACCAACCACTTGCTCTGTATACCTTACATGCTCTGTCTACCCTACATGCTCTGTCTAGCCTACATGCTCTGTCTACCCTACATGCTATGTCTACTCTACATGCTCTGTCTACCCTACATGCTCTGTCTACTCTACATGCTCTGTCTACCCTACAGGCTCTGTCTACCCTACAGGCTCTGTCTACCCTACAGGCTCTGTCTACCCTACATGCTCTGTCTACCCTACATGCTCTGTATACCCTACATGCTCTGTCTACCCTACATGCTCTGTCTACCCTACATGCTCTGTATACCCTACATGCATTCATCTGTGTGCAAGTTCATCTGTGTGCATCAAAAGTTTAACATTCACCTTCTGTAACCATTTATTTTGTCAAGCCATCTATGCAGCCATATACGCTTACGTATAAGCCCTTAACCAACAATGCAGTTTTAAGAAAAATAAATGTTATGCAAAAAATAGATAAGTAAAAAAGACATAGATAATAGATAATAAACATAGAGTAGCGGCAGTGTAAAAGAGGGGGTGGGGAGATGCAAATAGTCTGGGTATTTGATTTGATTAGCTGTTCAGGAGACTTATGGCTTGGGGGTAGAAGCTGTTAAGAAGCCTTTTAGACCTAGACTTGGCTCTCCGGCAGCACTTGCTGTGTGGTAGCAGAGAGAACAGTCTATGACACCTCTGACACCGCCTGGTATAGAGGTCCTGGATTGCAGGAAGCTTGGCCAAAGTGATGTACTGGGCCGTACGGACTACCCTCTATAGTGCCTTGCGGTCGGAGGCCAAGCAGTTGCCATACCAGGCAGTGATGCAACCATGCTCTCGATGGTGCAGCTGTCAAACTTTTTGAGGATCTGAGGACCCATGGCAAATCTTTTCAGTTTCCTGAGGGGGAATAGGCTTTGTCGTGCCCTCTTCACGGCTGTCTTGGTGTGTTTGGACCATGGTAGTTTGTTGGTGATGTGGACACCAAGGAACTTGAAGCTCTCAACCTGCTCCACTACAGCCTGCTCCTGTTAATGAGAATGAGTGCATGCTCAGTCCTCCTTTTCCAGTAGTGCACAATCATCTCCATTGTCTTGATCACATTGAGGGAGAGGTTGTTATCCTGGCACCACACGGCCAGGTGTTGAGGATCAGCGTGGCAGGTGTGTTGTTACCTACCCTTAACACCTGGGGATGGCCCGTCAGGAAGTCCAGGATTCAGTTGCAAAGGGAGGTGTTTAGTCCCAGGGTCCTTCCTTAGCTTAGTGATGAGCTTTGAGGGCACTATGGTGTTGAGCGCTGAGCTGTAGTTAATGAATAGCATTCTCACATAGGTGTTCCTTTTGTCCAGGTGGAAAAGAGCACTGTGGAGTGCAATGGAGATTGCGTCATCTGTGGATCTGTTGGGGCAGTATGAAAATTGGAGTGGGTCTAGGGTTTCTTGGATAATGGTGTTGTGAGCCATGACCAACCCTTCAAAGATCGAGGCGTCAGCTTCATGTCCACCAGATGCGTCAAACTCTTTGCATTACTGCAGTCCGCAACGCTAGGTTTTGGATGCCGCACTAGCTGCATTGCACTAGCATGCGGTGGTACAAAGAAAAGTTCATAAAAGTTTCCATGGCGGGGGATGGCACCATACAGAGCCCAAACTATGATTACTATTGTGTCGTTAGAGATGAGAAGATACCAGCTGAACAACTGGAAATTTGTCTCAGGTAAGAATGACACTGGGACAATGCATCATTACTACACTTGGGTAGTGGGCCCTTGGCTAGTGCAAAATTCCTACGCACAGAACTGCCAACATGCAGGCAAGCTAGTGATTTGAAATCAGTACCCTATTGAGTACTGATTTCAAATCTTCAAATCATTAGCTTGCCCTGCATGATGGCATGCTAAATTATGCATGAGAACAGCCAGTTGGAAACAGCCAGATCAATTTATTGATGTAGCTAGAGATGGGTGACAGAAGAATGGTAACAAACTGGATGAATTATTGAAATGCACCCTTGTGCACGCCAGTCTGTTGGTTGCTCTGACAGCTTATGAAACCAGTATATGGATAGGAGAATAACTTTAATCTGTTCTAAATATTAGCTTTGGTGAAACAGGGTTAAAATTATCTTCTCCAGGCTGCAAACCGTTCTCCAGCCTTGCTAAGCACATGTGCATCAAGTACGAAAATTAAATGCGGGCTAGACACCCAGCAAAAACAACATATGGCAAAGCGCATGTACATCTGCTAGACATATGGCGTTAGAGTTCGTATAGATTCAATGGAAAGCCCATGTATCCCATTGAGCCTATTTCAGCCAGGGGGTGTTTGACAGGTTATTACAAACATTTCTGCAGTGGTAACGTTAACGGATAAAATGGCAGACACAACAAGCAAGAATATGAAAGAGTCAGAGGAGTAAAATCAGTCCAGCGAGAATTAAGTGACAAGTGAATTTTGCACCCCTCAAACACAGGAAATAGATGGCTGAAAAATACATATTCTCAGGTGGGTGAGGGATGTGGGTTGCTGCAGACATGTTCAGTGTGCACAGCGTTTTGCAACAAAAAAATCCAGATACTGTAGTACCTTCTCATTTCAAAACATATTCCACCTACTTACAATAGCACGACCCATCATCACCATACTGCAGCATCCACTTGTGCCATCAACATCAGATGGATATTTTTCTAACCATACACTCTGTGAAGCTCAAGAACCATTCAATCGGCCTATCATCACCTCTACATCATTACAGTGCCCCTGCAACCTCCTCTGGACAGTGGAGTGGCTCTTTAATCATCAAAGCTCATCATGAAAACATGCTTAATAAATCCCATTTGGGTCAAACTCTGATACATGGTTGAACCAAACCTTCTTCTGTTATTTTTATAAAATAAATATGAGTCTGAGCAGTTACTCTGTACATCATAGTATGATTCATGTAATAATAAGGTGGGTGCTTAAATCTGTCCTGTTTCATACACGTGTGAAATGGAAATAGGCTTTTTGCATATCCCAATTCCCCCTGAGACACCCCTGGAGAGTGCTGTCCCGGCCAAGGTCAGCCATTATTAACGGCAAACCTTGAGAAACTAGGGTTAAGTGCTTTGCTCAAGGGCACATCGACAGATTTTTCACCTTGTCAGCTCAGGGCTTTGAACTAGTGACCTTTCGGTTACTGGCCAAGCACTCTAAATACTAGGCCAACAGTCTTTATTTTTAGGAAATTAAGGAACAGATATGTTTTTTAACCATTTCATCCTAAAAATGTGGAATTTCTGGTCACACAGAAGTTAAAAAACACCTACTAGAAAAGGTCTTTAAAGGTATAAAAAAAAAAATATAGAAGCACAATATTGTTGAAATAATGGCCCATGCCAACTAATATTAACATTTATATTTAGTTTTGCATAAATTATTTGCCTTCTATACGTTTAAGAAATATTGCATTGTGTCTTGTTGTTACCAAAACTTGCATATCTTTAGATATTGTATCATTTCTTTCCCTCATGAGGAGGGAGGATTATGGAAGTTCACAGAAGAAACAAGTAAAGGTAGCCCTTCCAATTAGTTATAGTGTTTTTACTGGTAACAATGTTGTGTATGAATAATTAAGTAATTAAAATGTGTCACTCTATTACCAATCACTGTGTCACTATGTTACCAAACAATCAGTAACAGAATGACAATGGGAAATAGGAAATCACAGTAGTCACAAACCACAGTTGAGAGCATAGTATAGTAGAACACAGTACAGCACAGTACAGTACATTAAAACACAGTAGAGTACAGTACATTACAGTACAGTAGAGCACAGTACATTACAATAAAAGTAGAGTAGAGTATAGTTCAGTACAGTGGAGTAGAATTCAGTACAGTACAGTGGAGCACACATAGAGTACAGTATAATGTAATATATACTGCTTGTACTCTGCTCTGCTCTTTACTTTACTGTACTGTACTGTGCTCTACTGTGCTGTACTGTGATGTCCAAACATGTGAAACATAGACATCTATGATTGATACAGATTTGGTCCGGTTCGGACCAACCAAATTTGGTCTTGTTTGGGGGCGGAGCTCATTAGAATAAAAACAGTGTGTAGAATAATACTAAACATGCAAAGGAGGATATTACATTTTCATACAATTGTGAACCTATTCAGGATACATCACCATGAAGAGAATGACATAGGCTTAGGATTAGGGGAAGAGTTAGCAGATCAGATCAAGGACCCATGATGTAAGTCTGTTACCTTCATGTTACCCAGACTGGTCTCATAGACTAGATGTAACATAGTAAACATAAGTCCAGGACACTCAAATTAGTATGATTTGTTACATTTGGTATGTTTACGTAAGATAGAAGGCTACTTAGGGAGGTTGGTTGGTTGGTGTGGGTGGGTGGGTGGGTGGGTTGTGATATAATGTGAACATCTAACAATCCAAAGGTTGAATATTTGAATTCCATCACGGACAACTTAGTATTTTATCTCATTAGCAACTTTGCAACTACTACTACTTTTTATCTACTTTGCTAACCCTAACCTTAACCATTTTAGCTAACCCTTCCCCTAACCCTAACCTTAACCCTTTTACCTAATTCCTAATCTTAACCGTAACATTAACCCTAACCTTAAACCCTAACCCCGAGAGCTAGCTAACTTTAGTGTTAGCCACCTAACATATTGGAATTTGTAGCATATCATACATATAGCAAATTCCTAACATATTGCACGAGTCTTAACATATCATACGAATTGTAATTCATACGAAATGAATGATGGACATCCACAAGTTAATATCTACCATACGAAACGTAATATATCATACAAAATGGAGTGTCTCGGATTTACGTACAGAATAATACGAAATGCTCTGAGACCACGTTAACCAGCTGTTACCGGGTATTGATCCACTTTACTTACTGTAGTTCAATAACCAAAATGTGACCACAGTTTTTTTCTGTGGCAGTTGTTAAACGTAGACTGCTGCATATAGGTGTATGGATTGTCAAACTTTGCAATCAATGGTTTTTGGTTGGCATACATTTCAAAGTGAAAAAGTGAGTCTCAGCATCACTTTGTTAGCGTGGAATTGTCCCCCACTAGAACCCTGGAGCTCTGCAAATAAAAGGATTGAAGCTGCAAATACTGCATTGTCAATGCTACCTCTGTGAAACTAAGCACATGCCTCGGATGACCAACGGTCCATTTGTGGCTTTGTCCGGCCTGTTCCAGGTCAGGAGTTCCCAATCTAGTGAATCACATTAAATGTAATGAGTTGGAAAGAACGTGGGTAACCAATACAATACAGTGAGCAGTGAGCATGTCAACTGTAAGCGTGTTAAAGGAACTGTATGGAACACAGCTGTGGGCTACTAGTGCTGGAGGGACTGAATCCTATTTTTAACTGATTAGCCTAGATTAGCCCACTGTTTTTCCAGATTGATAAACAACTATTTCTCTAAGATTGAGCAGTAGCCTCAAGGCTAACCTTTTTCAGTCTCTGACTGTCCTGGAGTCACACATGCACGTCTAAGTATTAGCCTATGTTTCGACCGAAACATATCCAACCACTGCAATTAAAAGGCTTTGGTGATCATGACCCCTCCTTGCAAAATAATCACCCCACTATAAAGCCTGTCAGAACATCCATGCCCCTTCAAAGCAAGTTCAAATATTATTAACCTAACGGCCCCTATTATTCACAACCTTAATTACTGTTCCAAGGCATTCACTCAGTATCAGGAATAACCTATTCAAAGTTAAATCACTATCATCCATATTGGCAGGCGATGTACTGTAAATGCGGGGTACAAGATGAGATACTGTATGGTGACAGCTAGGATTGTCACCTTGGAGGAACAGAGGCATGTCAAGGAGCTATCGGTCTCCCCTGGTGGGATTCTAGAGAGTAAACAAAGAAGTCAGGTGGCTCCTGAACGGAGAGAAAACAGCCTTCTCTTATGGAATGTTCTGTGTCTCTGGGTCTAATCGAGAGGAAGTATTCGATTAGAGAACTTCCTCTCTCATTATTATTTTCCCCACATGTTACAGTACAGCTTTTATGTGCTGCAAGGCTAAAATAAGAAAAAAATAATCATTCCCAAGGATATTTAATATTCTAATCATGGTTTTAATTGCAATTAAGAGTCTTGGGGTTCCTTCTAAGTGAGCTGAATCAATGTTAATAATATTCTAGCATTTTGTATTTTACACCCTTATGGTGATGGTTACCCTATTAGAGAACTATGCCTCACCAATGCCCCATATTAACACCAACATTGTGATGTTGGATCCACATTAAGTGTAACAGAAAAAGCATCACAACCTGTGAAATTGTTTTTGTCATCTGCATTTCAAGAGGTTGAAGAAAAGCTGCATTTAAACAATGTTCTCTCTCTCTTATTTCTCTCACTTTCTCTCTCCCTCCCATCCCCGGACCTGTTGGGGGAAGCTGCTGCTTCTGCATGAAAGTAGGGAAATGTAGGCAGTCTGTCGGCTGCTTCCTTTCTTATGATCTGCTAACGCTTTGATGAGCTGCCGAAACCTGACACCTGAGCAGCTAGTCAGACTGGAATCATTTCCATCTCCATCCTGCAGTACTTCCTGTGGGTTGACTGGTGTCTGATATCTACATACAGTGCCTTGCGAAAGTATTCGGCCCCCTTGAACTCTGCGACCTTTTGCCACATTTCAGGCTTCAAACATAAAGATATAAAACTGTATTTTTTTTGTGAAGAATCAACAACAAGTGGGACACAATCATGAAGTGGAACGACATTTATTGGATTTTTCAAACGTTTTTAACAAATCAAAAACTGAAAAATTGGGCGTGCAAAATTATTCAGTCCCCTTAAGTTAATACTTTGTAGCGCCACCTTTTGCTACGATTACAGCTGTAAGTCGCTTGGGGTATGTCTCTATCAGTTTTGCACATCAAGAGACTGACATTTTTTCCCATTCCTTCTTGCAAAACAGCTCAAGCTCAGTGAGGTTGGATGGAGAGCATTTGTGAACAGCAGTTTTCAGTTCTTTCCACAGATTCTCGATTGGATTCAGGTCTGGACTTTGACTTGGCCATTCTAACACCTGGATATGTTTATTTTTGAACCATTCCATTGTAGATTTTGCTTTATGTTTTGGATCATTGTCTTGTTGGAAGACAAATCTCCGTCCCAGTCTCAGGTCTTTTGCAGACTCCATCAGGTTTTCTTCCAGAATGGTCCTGTATTTGGCTCCATCCATCTCCCCATCAATTTTAACCATCTTCCCTGTCACTGCTGAAGAAAAGCAGGCCCAAACCATGATGCTGCCACCACCATGTTTGACAGTGGGGATGGTGTGTTCAGCTGTGTTGCTTTTACGCCAAACATAACGTTTTGCATTGTTGCCAAAAAGTTCAATTTTGGTTTCATCTGACCAGAGCACCTTCTTCCACATGTTTGGTGTGTCTCCCAGGTGGCTTGTGGTAAACTTTAAACAACACTTTTTATGGATATCTTTAATAAATGGCTTTCTTCTTGCCACTCTTCCATAAAGGCCAGATTTGTGCAATATACGAGATTGTTGTCCTATGGACAGAGTCTCCCACCTCAGCTGTAGATCTCTGCAGTTCATCCAGAGTGATCATGGGCCTCTTGGCTGCATTTTTTGTGAAGAATCAACAACAAGTGGGACACAATCATGAAGTGGAACGACATTTATTGGATTTTTCAAACGTTTTTAACAAATCAAAAACTGAAAAATTGGGCGTGCAAAATTATTCAGTCCCCTTAAGTTAATACTTTGTAGCGCCATCTGTCCTATGGACAGAGTCTCCCACCTCAGCTGTAGATCTCTGCAGTTCATCCAGAGTGATCATGGGCCTCTTGGCTGCATCTCTGATCAGTCTTCTCCTTGTATGAGCTGAAAGTTTAGAGGGACGGCCAGGTCTTGGTAGATTTGCAGTGGTCTGATACTCCTTCCATTTCAATATTATCGCTTGCACAGTGCTCCTTGGGATGTTTAAAGCTTGGGAAATATTTTTGTATCCAAATCCGGCTTTAAACTTCTTCACAACAGTATCTCGGACCTGCCTGGTGTGTTCCTTGTTCTTCCTGATGCTCTCTGCGCTTTTAACGGACCTCTGAGACCATCACAGTGCAGGTGCATTTATACGGAGACTTGATTACACACAGGTGGATTGTATTTATCATCATTAGTCATTTAGGTCAACATTGGATCATTCAGAGATCCTCACTGAACTTCTGGAGAGAGTTGGCTGCACTGAAAGTAAAGGGGCTGAATAATTTTGCACGCCCAATTTTTCAGTTTTTGATTTGTTAAAAAAGTTTGAAATATCCAATAAATGTCGTTCCACTTCATGATTGTGTCCCACTTGTTGTTGATTCTTCACAAAAAAAATACAGTTTTATATCTTTATGTTTGAAGCCTGAAATGTGGCAAAAGGTCGCAAAGTTCAAGGGGGCCGAATACTTTCGCAAGGCACTGTACAAGCAGGCAGGCAGCTTGGAGGGTTGTGAAGAGGGTGGAGGTAGAAGAGGTATTAGCAACCACACAGCATTATGAACTCACACAGAGGTCAACGTTTTGAATATAGTTCACCAACGCATCAACACCAACACCACTTGAGATGGTTTAAGGACATCCTTGAGACTTCCTCTACACAGACAAATCCCCGTATTTATGTGCAAATGGATTATTGTTGCGATGCTACAGTGACTTGTGGTTGTATTTAAATTTCCTTTAGACTTCCCGGGAAATGATATGTAGCCAAGTAATTTACTGTTTTAAATTCCAGAATAAGATGAATGTCATTAACACAAATGGCTCAGTAACATGTTCTAAATGGCAGTGTACTAATACTGTGAACCTATCATTAACAAATTGGCATGGATGGCTCAGGCCTTTCATTAGCCAGGCCACGTTCAGTCCATCATCACCCTCTGCTGGCTGATGGACTCTGTGTATATATAATATCCAGGGATTCCCAAACTCAGTCTGAGGACCAAGTTTGGGAAACACTGAACACTGTATATATTTCTTTTTTAATTTGTTTATTTTGCCTCTTGGACTTCAGCCTCTGTACCCTTAATTAATCCAGCCCTGTTCATAACATGACCTATTGGTGGGGCAGAATCGGTATGTTGGGAAGATTTTAACGGGGCTGACTCCCCAAGTAAAGGCATTGGATTGATGTAAGCCTGGACTAGAAAGTTTCCTTGTAATCAACGTGTGTATAGGTGGCAGGAAAGTCAGGTGCAGGAGTATCAAACTTGGTATAATGGAGTAGTTTAATAACTTAAAACACAGCTCCAAAACCATAATCAAAGCGGGTACGAGGACCTGATGTGCACCAATACAAACTACACGATCATGAACAAACAAACTATCTCTGACAAGGACATGAGAGGAAACAGAGGGTTAAATACACAACAGGATAATGAATGGGATTGGAACCAGGTGTGTAGGAAGACAAGACAAAACTAATGGAAATTGAAAAATGGATCAGTGATGGCTAAAAGACCAGTGACATCGACCGCAGAGCACCGCCCGAACAAGGAGAGGCATCGACTTCGAGAGAAGTCGTGACATTCCTCTAGAAGTTAACAAGTGCATGCTTCAGGAGAAAAGACAGACAATTGGAATGCAGTCAACTATGGCAAGTGGAAGCATAATACTAATCTGTTACATAAAATTGGATTGAAGACTGGGCTTCAAAGTCAGAGACAGGTGAAACTACCAGTCACAGTTACAAACTAGTTTGTGTGATTTCCTATGGTAAAGTAAAATCAATACAATACAGAGAGTCATACATAAACAAACACCTTTACTGTATACAAACCTACGTATATTGCATCTGGTGATGTGTTGGGGATCCAGTCTTTATTGTCGCTGCAATGCTCTGAATTCTTTTGATTAGGGATGCTGTTGTGTTCGAAGAACAAACTGAAAAGTGTGTGTGATGGCATTTTATTAAAAGCTTTTCAGACAGAGAATGCAGGAGGGTGGGGCATAATCCCATGGTCTGAATGTTCAAGGAAATCAGTAGTCCTTAGTCTGTATCAAACTGTATTGTTCCTCAAATTTGGTCATCTTTGTAGTTGTCTTAGTTATCTCTGTTTTTCTCATGTTTCTCGGTTGGCAGTCAGAAAGGGATTAAACAAATCTGAGAAAGGGATTTCCACTCAGCAATACATGTTAACTATTATAATCCTCATTGATGTCAAGTCTCAATAATTATTCCAAGTGGATCCAGAAAGGAAGGGAAGGGAAAGGGTAATGAATTAAATTCAGCACTGGTGCACTACAAAAGATAGTTTGAATGATTTGATTAATCTTTTAGTTTGGGAAGAGAAGTGCTCAAATTGCAGTGCATGCAATTTGCATGAAAAAAATAATACATTGCGAAATTATACAAGGTCTCTCCTGTGCTGGTAAATCATCTCTCTTTAAGCACCTTTCAAAGCTCGGCTGGATCTGACGCTGTAGAGAATAATAAGAAAATAGTAATAGTAAGAAAAATGCAGAACACTTCACATCCAATTCAAATTAGATCTGTTCCTCAGCCTGTAAGGCCATCTCTAACACTTCTTGCTAGATTGAGAATAAAAGGAAACTATGTAGCAGTCCCATCTCAGCAGAAAATAAGAATAAAACATCTTCTGTCCAGTGGACAAGAGGCGAGAAGAGGTTCACAATGATGGTGCTGATTTCCAATCGACTGCTCCTTCATAAAGCATAAAACAGCTTACTTCAGGCTACGACAGTACAAATGAGAGCATATTTTTGAGTATAACTTTTTCCACATTGCATTCACTAGGGGGCATGAGCGACGTGTAAAGTTTGGGAAGCTGAGCGACTCATAGATCAAGTGCAGAAATGTATCCTATGAAGCCATAGCATGGGGAAATAGGGATGCTGAGGGTGCTGCCTCGGTGCTGCCTGATGAATCAAAATTTGTAAAATCCCCCCCCCCCCCACCAAATTAGTGCGCTATTTGACTTTTTATTTTTTTATTTAACCTTTATTTAACTAGGAAGGTCAGTTAAGAACAAATTCTTATTTACAATGACAGTCTACACTGGCCAAACCTGGACAACGCTGGGCCGTGCGCCGCCCTATGGGACTCCCAATCACAGCCGGTTCTGATACACTAGGCCTGTATTACTACTGTATGAGCGGAGAAAAAAATCCCTCCCCCACTCACCATGTCAACACAGTTGTCTCGGTTTGTATCACATTCCAATGATAAAACTGTGTGGGGGGGTGGTGCAATCTCAGAATGTGGGGGGGGACATGTCCAGCCCAGCCTTCTCGTAAGTTTTGAAGAACACAATGAGTAATTTCCTGTAGAAATCAAATTGTGATGATTGGTCATTTCTGGTGATTGTTTGTAGAATTTATGAAGAAAGTAACATGTAATTAAATACCTGCAAATTGTTTCTTTCAGAATTCTACAATCACCAAAAATGATCATTGTTTCTACATCAATCTCTCATCCAAGAAACCATCAAACAGACTAAATCAGTATTCACTGATGCAACGACAACATGCTAGTGTACAAAGAGCAAAAGTAACATGGCTGACCAGATCTGAGTGAAAGAACATCAGAATAAAGAGATTTAACGGCATGTTAACAACAAGAGTGATAAGGTCAGAATGACCTGTGTGGTGTGGAGAAGACATGTGATTCCATCCCTTATTGTACTACACATTGTTTTTTAACCCAACGTCTCGCACCTCGGTCAAACATTAGACGACCCACCCATGTTGCTATAAATGTCCCTCAGGACCCAAATGGATGAACCATCTATTGTAACCTAGTTGGAAAGGAAGTCCCCTCTGCTTATTCCCAAATGTGCCATTTCAGAAGGTCAAGGCTCTTTCCTATGCGTTTCCTTGTGGAGGGAAGCAGAGAAAGAAAAAAGGTGGAAGCATTCCGTGCATTGCTCCTGTTTGTTATGCATGCTCCCTGTTTGTGAGGAGGGAGGAGTGAGGGAGTCTGTTCCCATCCCGTCAGTCAGATAACTATCGGACACTCCTAGTCTCTCTGGCTCTTTAATTGACCAGTGATCCCCACTCTTTCTGAGTGTTCTTGGCAAAGACATCTAGCCGGAACGTTGGACACTGGATGCTGTTTCTGTTAGGATGTTTTTTTATTAAAACAACAAATATACTTGAATTTTTCATTGAATTTGTCCCATCCTTATCATCTTTCTGATGACTCTAGCAGAGGATGGTTATGAGGTTCGTCCTGTAAAAGCTGTGTTCTTGTTAAAATAATAATATGCGTCAAGTTGATCAATTCGTGCCAGGGGTTTTCACAAACTACAGGAAAGGAATGGGGTCTGTTACCATTAACCAACCTTGTTTTGTACTGGGAAAGGTTTTTATGTCAATACTGGCTTGCCAAAGTGACCGGTGTTTGACCATGTCCATAAAACTGCTGAGGTAAAGAAAAACCTTCACTGAGAATATGGTTCATTTGTTGGTCGAATTAAACTTCCCCAGAACGCACTGAGTTCGATCAGGCCAAGCCACAGTAACAAAAAAAATAGGAATTAAGGAGCACACAAACCATGATGAACAATTTTCAAAATATGTGCATTTAACATTGACCAGACATTATACGTTTACAGTAATTGATCTCTACTTCCTATTTACTGTACAAAGAATCCACCCTAGGACATTTTCTGTGATTCTTCTTTGGCCCGAGATATGATTAAACTGCTACTTCTTGGTCAGGGCTTTCTAGAAAAATACATGATTATCTCAGTCAGCATTATGGTTGCAAAATTCCAGGAATTGGAAATGCTTGTTGGAGGAATACAGATTTCCCGCTAGGTCCCTCCTGATTTGGTTAATGATTCAACCGGGATTTCTCGAAAACAAGTACATTTTGGGTAAGTCACCAGAATGTGCAACCCTACCCACCTGGATATATAAAGTATAGAATACAATTGGACCTTTTCACCCTTTTCACATTCTCCAGGTTCAGGGTTTATCATTAAAGTAGAGTACAGTGATTATTCACATACACTGAACCACAAGTGCATTGTTAGTTTTAGTACGCCGACAGGTGAAGTCCGTAACCTTTAGTTTATTTTGCAGTGTAGGCCCAAATGTGACAAAAGGGCGATTACTGGGTTTTCTCAGTAAAATTGATAAAATAATATATATATATATTTATTTTACGCTCTACAACAAAGCTTTCTTAGTGTCCAACAAGCTTTCTCTGCCCTTAACCTTGTTCTGAACACCTCCAAAACAAAGGTCATGTGGTTTGGTAAGAAGAATGTCCCTCTCCCCACCGGTGTGATTACTACCTCTGAGGGTTTGGCACTTGAGGTAGTCAACTCATACAATTACTTGGGAGTATGGCTGGACGCAAGACCCACTGGTTGATGCTTATTTATAAAACCCTCTTAGGCCTCACTCCCCCCTATCTGAGATACCTACTACAGCCCTCAACCTCAAGATACAACAACCGTTCTTCCAATCACATTCTGTTAAAGGTCCTCAAAGCACACACATCCCTGGGTCGCTCTTCTTTTCAGTTTGCTGCAGCTAGCGACTGGACCAAACTGCAAAAAACACTCAAACTGGACAGTCCATCTGTTCATTCAAAGACTCAATCATGAACACTCTTACTGACAGTTGTGGCTGCTTTGCGTGGTGTATTGTTGTCTCCACCATGTTGTATTGTTGTTTGTACTGTACCATGTTTTGTGCTGCTACCATGTTGTGCTGCCATGTTGTGTTGCTACCATGTTGTTGTCATGTTGTGTTGAAACCATGCTGTGTTACCATGTGTTGCTGACATGCTATGTTGTCTTAGGTCTCTCTTTATGTAGTGTTGTGGTTTCTCTCGTTTCGTGATGTGTGTTGCGTCCTAAATTTGTATTTCATTTTTTATTTTTAATCCCAGCCCCCATCCCCGCAGGAGGCCTTTTGCTTTTTGGGTAGGCCGTCATTGTAAATAAGAATTTGTTTTTAACTGACTTGCCTAGTTTAAAAAACTTTAAATAAATAAAAAAATATATATACAGTATCAGCCACAAGTTTGGCCACACCTACACATTCAAGGGTTTTCTTTATTTTGACTATTTTCTACATTGTAGGATAATAGTGAAGACATCAAAACTATAAAATGACACATACATGTAGTAACCAAATAAGTGTTAAACTTATATTCTTCAAAGTAGCTACCCTTTGCCTTGATGACAGCTTTGCATGCTCTTGGCATACTCTCAACCTGTAATGCTTTCCCAACAGTCTTAAAGGAGTTCCCACATATGCTGAGCACTTGTTGGCTGCTTTTCCTTCACTCTGCAGTCCAACTCATCCCAAACCATCTCAATTGGGTTGAGGTCGGGTGATTGTGAAGGCCAGGTCATCTGTTGCAGAACTCCATCACTCTCCTTCTTGGTCAAATAGCCCTCACACAGCCTGGAGGTGTGTTCGGTCATTGTCCTGTTCAAAGACAAATGATAGTCCCACTAAGTGCAAACCAGATGGGATGCCGCATCGCTGCAGAATGCTGTGGTAGCCATGCTGGTTAAGTGTGCTTTGAATTCTAAATAAATTATTGACAGTGTCACCAGCAAAGCACACCCACACCATCACACCTCCTCCTCCATGCTTCACGGTGGGGACCACACATGTGGAGATAATTCATTCCCCTACTCTGCGGTTCACAAAGACATGGCGATTGGAACCAGAAATCTCTCATTTAGACTCACCAGAACAAAGGACAGATTTCCACGGGTCTAATGTCCATTGCTCTGGTTTCTTGGCCCAAGCAAGTCTCTTCTTCTTATTGGTGTCCTTTAGTAGTGGTTTCTTTGCAGCAATTAGACCTTGAAGGCTTGATTCACTCAGTCTCTTCTGAACAGTTGATGCTGAGATGTGTCTGTTACTTGAACTCTGTGAAGCATTTATTTGGGCTGCAATTTCGGAAGCTGGTAACTCTAATGAACTTGTCCTCTGCAGCAGAGGTAACTCTGGGTCTTCCTTTCCTGTGGCGGTCCTCATGAAAGCCAGTTTCATCACAGCGCTTGATGGTTTTTGCAACTGTACTTGAAGAAATGTTCAAAGTTCTTGAAATGTTCCGGATTGACTGACATTCATGTCTTAATGAAGGTTGTTTCTCTTTACTTATTTGAGCTGTTCTTGCCATAATATGACCTTGGTCTTTTACCAAATAGGGCTATCTTCTGTATCCCACCCCTACCTTGTCACAGCACAACTGATTGGCTCAAATGCATTAAGAAGGAAAGAAATTCCATAAATTAACATTTAACAAGGCTTTTAACACCTGTTAATTGAAATGCCTACCAGGTGACTACCTTAGGAAGCTGGTAGAGATAATGCCAAGAGTTTGCAAAGCTGTCATCAAGGCAAAGGGTGGCTACTTTGAAGAATCTCAAAAATAAAATATATTTTGATTTTTTTTACACTTTTTTGGTTACTACGTGATTACATATGTGTTATTTCATAATGTTGATGACTTCACTATTACTATACAATGTAAAAAATAGTACAAATTAAGAAAACCCTTGAATGAGGGGTGTCCAAACTTTTGACTGGTACTATATATGTATTGTGCACCGGATTTAAGTTCACCCCCCAACCACGTATACCAAAACATACATAAATGAAGGTCTTCATGGGTGGCCTCTTATGAATGTGAGGTATGCCCTGGTACCAGAAAGATAAACTGATATCTATATGAATTCTTACTTCAAAGACCAGTAGCTGGAACCACATGAAGCTGTCTGACTGATTGGCTGCTCTGAGTGTGATGAGTACAAGGCGGTCCGTCTTTCCTAAACTGACTAAAGGTTAAGATATATTCAACAACATTTAACAAAGCTTTGCTAAGTGTTTCTTCGCCATTGTACAGTTTCCAGAATGTGACATTTTTAATTCCATGAAAATAAAGACATAAATATCCTATATGTCTGATTGCTGATATGAGCATGATAAGTTCAAGGTCATTCATTACTAGAATGACTAAAGGGGAACGTTTATTCAACATTCAATAATATTTCAATTTTAACAGCAGAGTTTCGCTAAGCAACAGTTGTTTCTTCGCTATTGTACTGTATGTGCATATGACCCATATGAATGTGATATTTTATAACATGAAAATAAAGACAAACATATGGAATGTATTTTTGTAAGAAGATACCAAACTAGAGCCTGATTCGGATGGCCCGTTTGCTTTTCCTATTTTCTTCCATCAAGTCCAGTCTTACAATGACAGGATGCCGTGTTGAAACAACACTCCGCCAGTACACTTTCCATATTTTGAGTTCAGACTCTGTCACGTTCTGACCTCTATTTCCGTTGTTTTGTATTTATTTAGTATGGTCAGGGCGTGAGTTGGGTGGGCAGTCTATGTTTGTTTTTCTATGTTTTGGGGCATTTCTATGTTTTCGGCCTAGTATGGTTCTCAATCAGAGGCAGGTGTCATTAGTTGTCTCTGATTGAGAATCATACTTAGGTAGCCTGGGTTTCACTGTGTGTTTGTGGGTGATTGTTCCTGTCACTGTGTTTGTTGTCACAGGATAGGCTGTATAGGTTTTTCACGTTCCGGTTGTTGTTTTGTAGATTTAAGTATTTTCATGTATCGTTCATTTTCCATTAAAGAAACATGAGTAACCACCACGCTGCTTTTTGGTCCGCTTCTCCTTCTACAGACGAACGTCGTTACAGACTCAGTGTTATGTTAACGTTTATGCGAAACCTTTTGTCAATAGTCATGTTTCCTTTAAGCCTCGTTTCCTCCATCATCCGTTTTCACCAGAACGCCACCACCCAAGCAGCTTGTTAACCACTTCTAAAGGAGAAGCAGCTCTATAGATGAACCGGCCTCTCTTTGAAATATGATAAGGAGCAATTGTCTTTACATAGACAATAATAGTGAGATGTCGCATGACGGATTACTATATTGCTGTGTTTCCCACCAGTCCCCACAGGAGGTTATAAGATGATTCTGTTAAAAGAAGTGCTGACTCCGTATATTTACATATTTTGACCAAAGACATGCTGAGCCGTTCAACCATCACAGAAGGAGAAATCAAGCCCTTACAGTATAACGTTATTCACCATAATCTGTGATTATACACACATCTCTAAATCATACAGATTCTATAGACTAATTGCACCTAAACATTTGGGATCTTAACCATCTTGAAAAAGTAAAATATTACATGTGCAGTACTTAAAGGGGAACTATGCAGTTCCAACAATAACAAACTGTTCAACCCCACCACTGAGGGATGGGGCTGGAGAAATGTAATCACTCTTAAACTCATGGACAAAGCAATGGATAAAAGGACTGACCATCCATGATAATATAATTACAGTTGTGACCATGTTTTTAGGCTACACTAAAATCAAATCAAATTTATTTATATAGCCCTTCTTACATCAGCTGATATATCAAAGTGCTGTACAGGATCCCAGCCTAAAACCCCAAACAGCAAGCAATGCAGGTGTAGAAGCACGGTGGCTAGGAAAAACTCCATAGAAAGGCCAAAAACTAGGAAGAAACCTAGAGAGGAACCAGGCTATGAGGGGTGGCCGGGTGGAGATTATAACAGAACATGGCCAAGATGTTCAAATGTTCATAAATGACCAGCATGGTCAAATAATAATAATCACAGTAGTTGTCGAGTGTGCAACAAGTCAGCACCTCAGGAGTAAATGTCAGTTGGCTTTCATAGCCGATCATTGAGAGTATCTCTACCGCTCCTGCTGTCTCTAGAGAGTTGAAAACAGCAGGTCTGGGACAGGTAGCACGTCCGGTGAACAGGTCAGGGTTCCATAGCCGTATGCAAAACAGTTGAAACTGGAGCAGCAGCACGACCAGGTGGACTGGGGAAAGCAAGGAGTCATCATGCCAGGTAGTCCTGAGGCATGGTCCTAAGGCTCAGGTCCTCCGAGAGAGAGAAAGAGAGAATTAGAGAGAGCATCCTTAAATTCACACAGGACACTGGATAAGACAGGAGAAATACTCCAGATATAACAGACTATCCCTAGCCGCCCCGACACAAACTACTGCAGCATAAATACTGGCGGCTGAGACAGGAGGGGTCAGGAGACACTGTGGCCCCACCCGATGATACCCCCGGACAGGGCCCTACAGGCAGAATATAACTCCACCCACTTTGCCAAAGCACATCCCCCACACCACTAGAGGGATATCTTCAACAACCAACTTATCATCCTGAGACAAGGCCAAGCCCACGAAGATCTCCGCCACGGCACAAACCACGGACAGGAAGATCATGTCAGTGACTCAACCCACTCAAGTGACACACCCCTCCTAGGGACGGCATGGAAGAGCAACAGTAAGCCAGTGACTCAGCCCCTGTAATAGGGTGAGGCATTGAATCCCAGTGGAGAGAGGGGAACCGGCCAGGCAGAGACAGCAAGGGCGGTTTGTTGCTCCAGAGCCTTTCTGTTCACCTTCACACTCCTGGGCCAGACTACACTCAACCTACTGAAGAGATGAGTCTTTAGTAAAGACTTAAAGGTTGAGACCGAGTCTGCGTCTGCGTCTCTCACATGGGTAGGCAGACCATTCCATAAAAATGGAGCTCTATAGGGGAAAGCCCTGCCTCCAGCTGTTTGCTTAGAAATTATAGGGCCAATTAGGAGGCCTGCATCTTGTGACGGTAGCGTAGGTATGTACGGCAGGACCAAATCGGAAAGATATGTAGGAGCAAGCCCATGTAATGCTTTGTAGGTTAGCAGTAAAACCTTGAAATCAGCCCTTGCCTTAACAGGAAGTCAGTGTAGAGGCTAGCACTGGAGTAATATGATAAAAACATTTGGTTCTAGTCAGGATTCTAGCAGCCGTATTTAGCACTAACTGAAGTTTATTTAGTGCTTTATCCAGTAGTCTAACCTAGAAGTAACAAAAGCATGGATTCATTTTTCTGCATCATTTTTGGACAGAAATTTTCAGATTTTTGCAATGTTACGTAGATGGAAAAAAGCTGTCCTTGAAACGGTCTTGATATGTTCGTCAAAAGAGAGATCAGGGTCCAGAGTGACGACCAGGTCCTTCACAGTTTTATTTGAGACGACTGTACAACCATCAAGATTAATTGTCAAATTCAACAGAAGATCTCTTTGTTTCTTGGGACCTAGAACAAGCATCTCTGTTTTGTCCAAGTTTAAAAGTAGAAAGTTTGCAGGCATCCACTTCCTTATGTCTGAAAAACAGGCTTCTAGCAAGGGCAATTTTGGGGCTTCACACCATGTTTCATTGAAATGTACAGCTGTTTGTCATCAGCATAGCAGTGAAAGTTAACATTATCTTTTCGAATGACATCCCCAAGAGGTAAAATATATAGTGAAAACAATAGTGGTCCTAAAACGGAACCTTGAGGAACACCGAAATGTACATTTGATTTGTCAGAGGACAAACCATTCACAGAGACAAATTGATATCTTTCCGACAGATAAGATCTAAACCAGGCCAGAACTTGTCTGTGTTGACCAATTTGGGTTTACAATCTCTCCAAAAGAATGTGGCGATCAAAAGCAGCATTAAGGTCTAGGAGCACAAGGACAGATGCAGAGCCTCGGTCTGACGCCATTAAAAGGTAATTTACCACCTTCACAAGTGCAGTCTCAGAGCTATGATGGGGTCTAAATCCAGACTGAAGCATTTCGTATACATTGTTTGTCTTCAGAAAGGCAGTGAGTTGCTGCGCAACAGCTTTTTCTAACATTTTTGAGGGGAATGGAAGATTCGATATAGGCCAATAGTTTTATTTATTTTTTTCTGGGTCAAGGTTTAGCTTTTTCAGGAAAGGCTTTATTACTGCCACTTTTGTGAGTTTGGTACACATCCGGTGGATAGAGAGCCATTTATTATGTTCAACATAGGAGGGCCAAGCACAGGAAGCAGCTCTTACAGTAGTTTAGTTGGAATAGGGTCCAGTATGCAGCTTGAAGGTTTAGAGGCCATGATTATTTTCATCATTGTGTCAAGAGATATAGTACTAAAACACTTGAGTGTCTCCCTTAATTAAACACTATACAGTGTTTAATTACATTTACACATTTTACAAACAAAGAGGTAAAATAAGCATATATTTTGTGGTCTGATGGGGTGAGACAGTTGAACTAAGCTCATGAGACATCTATACATTATATTCATCAAGAACCAATGAGTATATACAATACATTTAAAAGTCAGGAAATTGATATAGCAACTGCAGATTGCCCCTTTAACTCTTTCAGTCATTGGCTAAATACATATGCCCCTGATATTTCACTTCTTTAAATGCATACATTTCTTTGTTTGCCTGGTTTGTTCTGGTGAATGGATGTTTGCTCAGACTGTACTTTAGTTAGAGAACTTTCCAGAGTTGGGTAGAAAGCTTGAGAAGCCCTTATCTGTCTTAAACACATTACAGAACCATGACATTTACTATAAGTACAGTGTGTTGACATGTCCACCTCATATCTATGATACTCCCCCACTTAACATACTGCTTGACTAGTTGGGCCCAAGCTTGCTGTACAACATTAAGACCTATTCAGTCTGTCTACAAACAGGCTCTCAAAGTGCTTGATAGGAAGCCCAATAGCCATCATCATTGTCACATCCTTAGAAAGCATGAGCTCTTGAGTTGGGAAAATCTTGTGCAATACACCGACGCATGTCTTGTATTCAAGATCCTTAATGGCCTGGCTCCCCCTCCACTCAATATTTTTGTTAAACAGAAAACCCAGACATATGGCAGCAGATCCACAAGGTCTGCCATGAGAGGTGACTGTATAGTTCCCCTAAGGAAAAGCACCTTTAGTAAATATGCATTCTCTGTGAGAGCTTCCCATGTCTGGAATACACTGCCATCAGACACACATAACTGCACCACATATCACACTTTCACAAAATGCTTGAAGACATGGCTAAAGGTCAATCAGATTTGTGAACATGGTCCCTAGCTGTGTGTTGCCACTTTCCATGTTGTCTGTTGTCTGTAGCTTGTGAGGTGTGGAAACACTTTGTTGCTTTTATGAATTTTGTCTTGCTGCTTTTTGTTTTATGTTGCTCTGTCTGTATGCCACGTCTTGCTTGTCCTATGTTGCTCTGTCTGTATGCTATGTCTTGCTTGTCCTATGTTGCTATGTCTTGCTTGTTCTATGCTGCTATTGTCTATATTGTAATTGTTTTTAATAACCTGCCCAGGGACTGT
This sequence comes from Oncorhynchus clarkii lewisi, assembly GCF_045791955.1. NCBI lineage: Eukaryota > Metazoa > Chordata > Actinopteri > Salmoniformes > Salmonidae > Oncorhynchus > Oncorhynchus clarkii. Next base: position 30,208,185 of record NC_092174.1, read on the forward strand.
GGTTGAAAATTAGCCGGCTGGCTAAAACCGGCACTTTTACTGAAACGTTGATTAATGTGCACTGTCCCTGTAAAAATAAAAAATAAACTCAAACTCAATATGACACTGTCATAACCCTGTTGACTGCCAGAATGTCAACTGAATGTCAATTATTTTTTTACTGATTTGTCTTTGTTTTCCAACTATCTCTTATAAATTAAAAGCACTCGCACATCTGAGGGTTGCTTTAGCCGGGAGGTGCTTCAGAAATATGTATATGTCATTCCAACCCTACAGTCTCTGGCTGGTGACATGATACACATGAACAGTCACACTTTATGTTAATTAATTAACCAATTTTTTTAAAATTCAAATCACGTTTTATTGGTCACATACACATATTTAGCAGATGTTATTACGGGTGTATCGAAATGCTTATCTTCCTAGCTCCAACAGTGCACTAGTAACAATTCAAAACAATACACACAAATCCAAAAGTAAAATAATGGAATTAAGAAAAGTATAAATATTTGGACGAGCAATGTCGGAGTGGCATTGACTAAAATACAGTAGAATAGAATACATAATATAATATGTAGTAAAAAAAAAAGTGTTAAACAAATCCAAATATATTTTAGATTCTTCAAAGTAGCCGCCCTTTGCCTTGATGACAGCTTTGCACACTCTTGGCATTCTCTCAACCAGCTTCATGAGGTAGTCACCTGGAATGCATTTCAATTAACAGGTGTGCCTTGATAAAAGTTTGCTGTGGAATTTCTTTACTTCTTAATGTGTTTGAGCCAATCAGTTGTGTTGTGACAAGGTAGGGGTAGTATACAGAAGATAGCCCTATTTAGTAAAAAACCAAGTCCATATTATGGCAAGAACAGCTCAAATAAGCAAAGAGAAACAACAGTCCATCATTACTTTAAGACATGAAGGTCAGTCAGTCCTTATTCCCCAGAATACTGTTTTTTATTTTGTATTTGTTTATTATTTGTAATAAATGTGCAAACATTTACTTTGTCATTATGGGGCATTGTGTGTAGATTGATGAGGACATGTTTTTACTTAATCCAATTTAGAATAAGGCTGTAACATATCAAAATGTGGAAAAAGTCAGGGGGTCTGAATACTTTCCGAATGCACTGTATGTGTGATGGGATGTATTGACATTATAGACAGTATATTGATAGATTAAATAGTATATCTGAAACATATGTGGATAGAATAGTGTATGTACAGAAATAGTTGAAGAGGTTGGCCTTGACTAGAATACAGTTTATACAGTACATTTGAAATGGGTAAAACTGTATGTAAACATTATTAAAGTGACCAGTGTTCCATTATTAAAGTGGTCAGTGATTCCGTGTCTATGTAAATAAAGTAGCAGCCTCTAAGGTTCAGGGTTGAGTAACTGAGTGGTAGCTGGCTAGTGATGGCTATTTAATAGTCTGATGGCCTTGAGATAGTAGCTGTTTTTCAGTCTCTGTCCCAGCTTTGATGCACCTGCACTGACCTCGCCTTCTGGATGATAGCGCTGTGAACAGGCCGTGGCTCGGCTGGTTGATGTCCTTGATGATCTTTTTGACATTCCTGTGACATCGGGTGCTGTAGGTGTCCTAGAGGGCAGGCAGTGTATTTACATGCAACATGGCAATTAAATGATACTTACATGATAGCCCAACCAATTGTGCTATTTTGTGTTTTTTTCGCGTTATTTGTAACTTATTTTGTACATAATGTTTCTGCAGCCATATCTAACGGCAAAAGAAGAGCTTCTGAATATCAGGACAACGATCACTCACCTCGGATTAGACAAAGATTTTTTCTTCAACAAGCAAGACGCACAGGTCATTCTCCAAACATCCGACAGGGCCAACATCCCCGTTATTTGTAAGAGGAAGCGACGCAGGTACAGAGGACAAAGAGCCGGATGCCTGGTCATGACCCGGAGAAGGCGAGTGGGAAAGCTGCCGTTACCATCAATATTACCCGCCAACATGCAATCATTAGACAATAAATTAGATGAGGTACGATCACGAATATCCTACCAACGGGACATCTGTAATATCTGTAATATCTCATGTTTCACGGAATCGTGGCTGAATGAAGACATGGCTATTCAACTAGCGGAATATATGCTGCACCGGCAAGATAGAACAGCACAGGGTGGGGGGGTCTGTGCATATTTGTAAACAAAAGCTGGTGCACGAAACCTAAGGAAGTCTCTAGATTTTGCTCGCCTGAAGTAGAGCATATTGTGATATATTGCAAGCCACATTACTTGCCTAGAGATTTTTCAGATATACTTTTCATGGCTGTTTATTTACCACCACAGACAGACACTGGCACTAAGACCGCACTCAGTCAGCTGTATAAGGAAATAAGCAAACAGGAAACCACTCACCCAGAGGTGGCGCTCCTAGTGGCCGGAGACTTTAATGCAGAGAAACTTAAAACAGTTTTACCAAATTTCCATCAACATGTTAAATGTGCAACCAGAGGGAAAATAATTCTAGATCATCTGTACTCCACACACAGAGACGTGAACAAAGCTCTCCCTCGCCCTCCATTTGGTAAATCCGACCACAACTCTATCCTCCTGATTCCTGCTTACAAGCAAAAATTAAAGCAGGAAGCACCAGTGACTCGGTCTATAAAAAAGTGGTCAGATGAAGCAGATGCTAAACTACAGGACTGTTTTGTTATCACAGACTGGAACATGCTCCGGGATTCTTCCGATGGCATTGAGGAGTATACCACATCAGTCACTGGCTTTATCAATAAGTGCATCGAGGACGTCGTCCCCACAGTGACTGTACGTACATACCCCAACCAGAAGCCATGGTTTACAGGCAACATTTGCACTGAGTTAATGGGTAGAGCTGCCACTTTATTGGTGTGGGACTCTAACCCGGAAGCTTACAAGAAATCCTGCTATGCCCTGCGAACAGGCAAAGCGTCAATACAGGACTAAGATTGAATCATACTACACCGGCTCTGAAGCTTGTCTTATGTGGAAGGGCTTGCAAACTATTACAGACTACAAAGGGATGCACAACCGTGAGCTGCCCAGTGACACAAGCCTACCAGATGAGCTAAATCACTTCTATGCTCGCTTCGAGGCAAGTAACACTGAGGCATGCATGAGAGCATCAGCTGATCAGGATGACTGTGTGATCACGCTCTCCGTGACCGACGTGAGTAAGACCTTTAAACAGGTCAACATACACAAGGCTGCTGGGCCAGACAGATTTACAGGACGTGTGCTCCGGGCATGTGCTGACCAACTGTCAGGTGTCTTCACTGACATTTTCAACATTTTCAATATGCCTTTGTGATACGTTGCTTAGTGATACGTTGATAGATATTTTTAGTGGGTCTGTGTTTTGAAAGGGGATTACAGACATAGAATCTTAGTTTGAGCCAGTTTGCTACAGCAGGAAAATAATCCTGCGGCAACGGGAAATGTGAATTATTATGGAGATTATAATTAATGGACATTTTTGTAGGGGTTGATTCATTTTTGGGAAATGTTTTCATAAAATCAAGTCTGAAATTTTAAACTGGAAATTAAAAAACTACAGAAGCCTTTTTATACCTCAAATACTCTACAAATTTCAGGAATGTTCTCCTGCAACATAGTGATCAAATTAAGATCCTACAACTGTATGTAGCAGCAGCTGGAGACATGATATCTAGATGATGGATGTTATCTGGTAGAGTATAGGAACATCTGTGGCTAGCTTGAAGATACAACATTTAAATTTAGGTTCAACTTGGAAATGTTAGTATTTTAAAAGGTTTCTAAAAGGCTTGTCAGTCCATCAATCATTATGTCTTTATATTATGGTGCACATGTTGAACATATTTACAGTAATGCTCTAGTCTTACTTTTCAAGTAGGTCAAGCATTTGTCAAGCATGTGTGTGTTACCAACAAAGCATTTACTTTTATTAAACTACAGAAATAAGACAGATACATTTTCAACTGAATAAAAATCTAAAGATAATATGTATCAATCATATGTATGATTGACTGCAACCAGGTTTATTTGATTTTCCTATCCTATCCCAACATGCAGCAGAATACATAGATAGATGTGTTTTATTATCAACCACCATATAGGTGCAGTGAAATGTGTTTTTTCACGGGGTCAGACACAGCAGTACGGCACCCCTGGAGCAAATAAGGGTTAAGTACCTTGCTCAAGGGCACATCGTCAGATTTTTCACCTTGTCGACTCAGGTTTTTGAACTAGCAACCTTTAGGTTACTGGCCCAACATTCTAACTGGTAGGCTACCTGCCGCCCATAGCTTGTGTGGCTATAGATCCTCTTTACATTAAGCAGGACATGTATTAATATGTTATGATCATCTGGTCCTGATTTCCAGATGTTGCTCTGAACTCCAAATTGCATTACCAATAAGATAGATTATGCTACGCCGGAGGGAAATTCCTAAAACCTTGAGATAATATACCGTTGAAAGGAGACACTAATTCAGAAATGTGATACAGTATATCAGATTTTTGGCTCAGAAGAGTATTCCCCCCTCCTGCAAAACTGTCAAAATATTTGTCCATATGGGTATAAATTATATCTATCATGCATTAAAGATTTCTCTAAATGGAATATGTGGGGTGTGAGGTACGTAATGCTAGCTCTACAATAGTATCTGCCAATGATAACAATTCTGAACAGAGTTAGAGGTGCTATGTTCGCTGAGACTAAATCAAGACGAATTTGCTTGGTGACAGATTTGGCAGACAATTATGGAGATGGCACCACATAGATACCTCCCTGACCCAATTGATAAAGGTGTCAACAAAAATCAGTTGAGGGTGGTTTAAAATATGAATTTCTACTATCTTTGACCATATGGAGCTCTCTGTGTGGATATCCCTGATGGGGTACTTTGTCTTTTTGGCCAAAGAGCTTGTAAGAGGAGAGAGAGACGTTTACTCTGCATCACAGTGTCCCCAGGCCCAGGGACTGATTGATAAACGCAGACAGACAAACACACAGACGGAGGGACCGTGTGGGCGTGCATGACTTTCTTCAGGTTTGTTGACGACACGGTGCTGGTAGGACTGATCACTGACGACGATGAGGCATCCTATAGAGAGGAGGTCAGAGACCTGGCGGTGTGGTGCAAGGACAACAACCGCTGCCTCAACGTCAGTAAAATAAAGGAGCTGATTGTGGACTATAGGAAACGGAGGGCAGAATACTCCCCCAATCACATCGATGGAGCTGTAGTGAAGCAGGTCGAGAGCTTCATGTTCCTTGGTGTCCACATCACTAAGGAATTAACATGGTACACACGCCAACAGAGTCCTGTAATGCAGGACCTCTATACAAGGCGTGTGATGGGAGGAAGGCCCAATAAATTGTCAAAGACTCCAGCCTCTCAAGTCATAGACTGTTCTCTCTGCTACCGCACGGCAAGCGGTATCAGTCCACAATGTCTGGAACCAACAGGACACTGAACAGCTTTTTCTCCCAAGCAATAAGACTGCTAAACAAGCCTGCTAAATTGCTACCCTGACCTGACTACCTGCATTGTCCCTTTTTGAACTATCTCCCCAGGACTGACTTCATGCACACACACTGGACTCTACCCACACACTCACACATAAATACACTGACAACCCAACACACACTGGACTCTACCCACACACTCACACATGCATACACTGACAACCCAACACACACTGGACTCTGCCCACACACTCACACATACATACATACACTGACAACCCAACACACACTGGACTCTGCCCACACACTCACACATACATACACTGACAACCCAACACACACTGGACTCTGCCCACACACTCACACATACATACACTGACAACCCAACACACACTGGACTCTGCCCACACACTCACACATACATACACTGACAACCCAACACACACTGGACTCTGCCCACACACTCACACATACATACACTGACAACCCAACACACACTGGACTCTGCCCACACACTCACACATACATACACTGACAACTCAACACACACTGGACTCTGCCCACACACTCACACATACATACACTGACAACCCAACACACACTGGACTCTGCCCACACACTCATACATACATACACTGACAACCCAACACACACTCACCACATACGCTGCTGCTACTGCTCCACATACAATGCTACTAATGATCAGCCTATTATCTATCCTGTTGCATATTCACTTTACCCCTGCCTATATGTACATCAACTCGGTACTGTTACTCCCTGTATATAGCCATGTTATTTTTACTCATTGTTGTTATTTGTTATTCACTGTGTATTTATTCCTCGTGTCACTATTTCTATTGTTATGTATATGTTATATCTCTGCATTGTTGGGAAAGGCCGCCATAAGTAAGCAGTACACCTGTTGTTTATAAAGCGTGTGACAAATTACATTTGATTTAATTTGATTAGGGAGGGAGGGAGGGAGGGAGGCTGAGTAATGTTGTAGTGCTGCTTTCCAAGGAAGTGTTTGTGAAGTGAGTGTTGGCTTGACAGCGCTCCAGGTCTGTTTTGTGAGACAGTAGCTAGGCCCCCATTCAGGGCCAGGCAGCCAAACAGAACAGTGGCTCAGGGTGTCATTAGAGGGGGCCACTATAAAGAAGCTGCCATAGCAGCCACCATACAGAGACATTGTGCTGCAAGCTTACTAACCACCTCAATACCTCATTGTTAACCGTTTCATAAAGGTCTATTTATCCACACAGCTGTGGATGATATCACGATAAGGAGGATATGTATAGGATAATAATGTAATAGATAGATAGGCTTATAGTATTAATTCAGATTGACATTGTAATGTGTATTGTATATGTATAAAAACGGTTGAAACAGGCTAAGACTCTCTAAAAGGCTGTGTGCTCTGTTCTATTGCAAAGTTGTCAGTGGGTGGCATTAGCACAACCCATTGCCAAGTCGAGTGAAAGGGCAGGACTTTTACTATGCGCATGCACAACTCAACCATTCAATGGGTTTCATGTAGAAGGACACAGGGCTGGTACTAATGCTTGCCGAAGCCACCAAGAGAATTACCTTGGCACCAACTCTAGCAACTGTAGACCAAAATGCATTGAAGCTGTCTTTCGCTGCCATTATGGATTTGTTATAAGGTCAGTCAACGTAAAGCAGCTCTTTAAGGTACAACAAGTAGGTTTTTTATTGCAATGGTTCATTTAGGAAATTGAATCCTATTTTTTACTCTCAGTTTCCATATGAAAATATCCGTATGAGTTGTTACTTAACTTATCCATAAGAACACCTCCAGAAGTCCAGCGCTCATACTACAGATGATATCCCTCAGGGCACTGACACAGCCTTACCTTGAGCTTACCTTACTGGAGCATATTCCCATGTCTCAGTACCAGTGAGTGATGTAGACCTGTTCTCACTTAAGGAAAAATACACACAATGAAAGGAAGCAGCTCCCAGATTGCTTCCTTCCTAACATAAGGAAAGGCAGTGATCACCAGAGGAGGGACACAGACATGAGTCTCTGTTTCCCTGTGGTGATGATCCGTGTGAGAAGATCCTGTACTTTCTCAGCCAACACCACCATCGGCGGTAGAGTCGAATACATCACATCGCCTTTTACTGAACAACTATTTCCCCCCAATCCACTCCCCCGCCGATTACTCAGTAACCTTTCCAACACGGTCCTTCTCAGGATGTGCACTCTGTGTTCTTTGCTTTGTACTTCAGATTAATGAGGTGGTATTGGCTTCAGTAATGTAAACTACAGGTCACTGCCAAAATAAAGTGTCTTAATAGGGCGTTGGGCCAACATGAGCACAAATAAATATATTTAAATATACTTAAATCATGCTTCATTAATATATTTTAATATGTTTAAATAGGTCTGTGATAAATATACTAAATTATTTTAAAAATTATCTAAATTGGAAGAATTTTAAATACATTTAATGCATTTAATGTGAATTTATTTGTATTTTATTAGCATTTAAGTATATTAAATACAATTAAAATTATCTAAATTGGGACACTTTTTTTGTATATTCCTAGTATGCATATAGTATACTTAAAGACTGAAAAACAATTACTTTTAAAGTTATACACTTTTAATAAGTATATTGAAGGTTGATGATAATATATTTATGGTATACTAAAAGACAAAAAAACTATTAATTTAAAGCACACTTTTAACAAGTGTATTAAAGGTTGACTATGTTATATTTATAGTATACTAAAAGACTGAAAAAATCTATGAATTTAAAGTACACTTTTAATAAGTGTATTGAAGTGTAATGATAGCGTATTAAATGTATACTAGCTAAAAGACTGAAAAACTATTATTTTAAACTACATTTTTAATAAGTGTACTGAAGTGTGATGATATCATATTTATAGCATACTTCAAAAATACTAGAAAAGTACATCTCGTATTTAAAGTATATTATTTGATCATATATTTAAGTATACTTTAGTATACTTGTAATATATTAAAATATACTATTTTAACGCTTGGGCAGCTTCAATGCACCTTGGCATAGATTCTACAAGTGTCTGGAACCCCATTGGAGAGATGCAACCCCATTCTTCAACGAGAAATTCCATAATCTTGTGTCTTGTGGATGGTGGTGGAAAACGCTGTCTCAGGCGCGGCTTCAGAATCTCCCATAAGTGTTAAATTGGGTTGAGATCTGGTGATTGAGACGGCCATGGCATCTGTTTTACATAGTTTTCATGCTCATTCAGTGACCACTCATGCCTTGTGGATGAGGGCATAGCCATGGTAGCCAAAATAATGGATGACCCTAAACCCGACGGGATGATCATTTCTCAATTAACTCAGAAACCATACCTGTATGGAGTATATGGACTATAAGTATTTGACCCCTTCTCAATCAGAAAGATTTCTGGCTCCCGGGTGTCTTTTATACAGGTAACAGAGATTAGGAGCACACTCTTAAAGGGAGTGCTCCTAATCTCAGCTTGTTACCTGTATAAAAGACACCTGTCCACAGAAGCAATCAATCAGATTCCAAACTCTCCACCATGGCCAAGACCAAAGAGCTCTCCAAGGATGTCAGGGACAAGATTGTAGACGTACACAAGGCTGGAATGAGCTACAAGACCATCTCCAAGCAGCTTGGTGAGGAGGTGACAACAGTTGGTGCGATTATTGAAAGAAACACAAATGAAAGAAACACAAAAGAACTGTCAATATCCCTCGACATGGGGCTCCATGCAAGATATCCCCTTGTAGAGTTGCAATGATCATGAGAACGGTGAGGAATCAGCCCAGAACTACACAGGAGGATCTTGTCAATGATTTCAAGGCAGTTGGGACCATAGTCACCAAGAAAACAATTGGTAACACATTACGCCGTGAAGGACTGAAATCCTGCAGCGCCCGCAAGGTCCCCCTACTCAAGAAAGCACATATACATGCTCGTCTGAAGTTTGCCAATGAACATCTGAATGATTCAGAGGACAACTGGTTGAAAGTGTTGTGGTCAGATGAGACCAAAATGGAGCTCTTTGGCATCAACTCAACTCGCTGTGTTTTGAGGAGGAGGAATGCTGCCTATGACCCCAAGAACACCATCCCCACCGCCAAACATGGAGGTGGAAACATTATGCTATGGGGGAGTTTTTCTGCTAAGGGGACAGGACAACTTCACCGCATCAAAGGGACGATGGACGGGGCCATGTACCGTCAAATCTTGGGTGGCACCTCCTTCCCTCAGCCAGGGCATTGAAGATGGGTCGTGGATGGGTATTCCAGCATGACAATGACCCAAACACACGGCCAAGGCAACAAAGGAGTGGCTCAAGAAGAAGCACATTAAGGTCCTGGAGTGGCCTAGCCAGTCTCCAGACCTTAATCCCATAGAACATCTGTGGAGGGAGCTGAAGGTTCAAGTTGCCAAACATCAGCCTCGAAACCTAAATGACTTGGAGAAGATCCGCAAAGAGGAGTGGGACAAAATCCCTCCTGAGATGTGTGCAAACCTGGTGGCCAACTACAAGAAAAGTCGGACATCTGTAATTGCCAACAAGGGTTTTGCCACCACGTACTAAGTCATGTTTTGCAGAGGGGTCAAATACTTATTTCCCTCATTAAATGCAAATCAATTTATAACATTTTTGACATGCATTTATCTGGATTTTTTTGTTGTTGTTATTCTGTCACTGTTCAGATAAACCTGCCATTAAAATTATTAGACTGATCATTTCTTTGTCAGTGGGCAAACATACAAAATCAGCAGGGGATCAAATACTTTTTTCCCTCACTGTAAACACCATCATTAAAATGTTATCCATTTTATCAATAGCTCAGATCTTTGAGAGTAACCGTCAACTGTGAAGTGCATGAGTAAATTGATTTAGAACACCAAGGTATTCATGGCCATTTCTATGAGATAGTGTAGAGCATGTGAGACTTTGTGACATTTGATGCAAGCGTTCCAAATTGCCTTTCACACTGTTTTCAGTTCGTCCATAGCTTTCCCATTGATCACAAGCCATAGGTGGTAGACATGTTTCGTTGTCGGCCTTCCCAACACTCATCTAGTGTTTCTTTCTCCACATTGTTACAGTAGCTCCTGGACAGGGTGGCCACATCAAAGTGTTTGATCACCACCGAACACCTCACATCCAGCCATGGTTTCTAAGGAGGCTGTTCCTCATGGGCATGGGAAGGGAAGCCATTGGGCTCTCATATGGCTGGGCTCCGTTCTCTGTGGGTGTATGGAAGGACACTATCTGCCAAGTCTCATAATATTAAATGACTGCAGAGCGGATGGGGATGGTTTTAGGAAAAGGAGGGGATGCCAATTCCTTGAGATGAGTTTCAATATTACAACAATTTCCATGAGAAACCACAACCCTCATCTTAAATCAAATCCCTTGTGAGTCTGTACCTACTAAGGAATCCCAAATGTCTCTTTGCTTGTCTGACAAGCATTTTGAAGTGTGTCAATCCATATTCCTTTTTGTTGCAGATAAGAATCCTAACATTGTGTGGTTTTGTGTGGTTAGACTATTGCGTCAGCTTGTGTGGCACCGTTAAAGAGAATTCTCTTGACTCTAAGAATCCATTCAATCTTAGAATCCAACTGATCGAGTTCCACTGTATCTGATGCTATGCTTCTCATAATGTCACAAATGCTTTACAATATTTCATGCATGCATTTCTGTTTCTGTGAACGTTTTTCCCACATAACTTTTTTTTCATAAACATGTTGTTTTTGGCAACACATGAAAGAGTGTGTCAGAGTCGTGTGTGTATAGGTGGCAGGGAAGTCATGCGCAGGAGAATCAAACTGAGTGTAATGGAGTTATTTAATAACAACAGACGAAAACATAACTCCAACACCAAATGTAACAAATAAAACAAAGTGGGTACGAGGACCCGTCGCGCACCAACACTGAAATAACAAACAATCTCTGACAACGACATGAGGGGAAACAGAGGGTTAAATACACAACAGGTAATGAATGGGATTGAAACCAGGTTTGTAGGAAGACAAGACAAAACCACTGGAAAATTTAAAATGGATCAATGATGGCTAGAAGACCGGTGACGTCGACCGCTGAGCACCGCCCGAACCAGGAGAGGCTTCAACTTCGGCAGAAGTAGTGACAGAGTGTGAAAACCATATGTTGAAAAGATATCATAGGATGGACGTTCAGGACAAATATTGTCCAGAAGATATCTAAACACATGTAGAAACACGTGTGGATCATATTTCCTTCACCGGTAGCCTATACTGTTGTAGAGCAGGGAGTTGAGGAGGTACATTGTGGGATAAACATGTGGTTTTTGACAACACATGTGTCACGCCTTGGTCTTAGTATTTTGTGTTTTCTTTAATTATTTGTTCAGGCCAGGGTGTGACATGGGGTTATTGTATTGTCTTATTTGGGGTTTTTGTAGGCATTGGGATTGTGGTTGATTAGGGGTGTGTCTAGTATAGGCTTGGCTGCCTGAGGCGGTTCTCAATCTGAGTCAGGTGATTCTCGTTGTCTCGGATTGGGAACCGTATTTAGGTAGCCTGAGTTTCACTTTGTATTTCGTGGGTGATTGTTCCTGTCTCTGTGTAGTTTCACCAGATAGGCTGTAATAGGTTTTCGCGTTCCGTTTGTTGTTTTGTTTATATATAGTTATTTTCATGTATCGTACTTATTTTAATTAAAGATCATGATTAACCACCACGCTGCATTTCGGTCCGACTCTCTTTCAACAAACGAAGAACGCCGTTACAACATGAGGAGTGTGAATGCCATATACACTATTGAAGAAATGTTCAGGGAAATATTTTCCAGAAGTTATCTAAACACATAGTGTGGAAGCTCCTTCCTTCTGAAGGAGCCTGTAAAATCCCACTGGGCAAAAACTGGTTGAACCAATGTTGTTTCCACAACATTTCAATACAAAAAAAATCGATGCGATGACATTGAATTAATGTGAAAAACTGATTGAATTTGCAAAAAGTCATAAACATAAGGGCATTTAGTCTTTTCCTCCCAACTTTTAACCTAAATCCAATGACATGGTGACATTTTTGTTGATTTCACGTTGAATTCATGTTAGTTGACAAGTCAACCAAATGTAAATCAAATCTAGACATTGAACTGACATCTGGGCCCAATGGGATTGGTTGTAGAATGGGATGGAACAGGGAAAAATTAAATAGGGAGTCCCATACAAAGACCACTGTTGTCAGAAAGATGTGCCCGGTGTGAAAAGTTATTTTTACCCTGGGAACTCTATGGGATTTAATTGACAGCCCCTTGGCCCTGGGTGTGCTTCCGAGCAGAAATCCAGAGTTTCTTTGTGTAATCAGAAGCAAAAAAAAAAGAGAACCTCTGTGCTCAACTATTGTTGTCTTTCCTGTCTCACTATCTACTCTAGGAAATCAAAGCCAGTGTCAGAGGAGCATGTACAAGAGGAGGCCAAGGTTGGGACTACTGGGATCAGTGTATTCCTCTTTGATTAAAGCATTAACGTGTGCGGTGACGAAAGAGGATGTGTAAGACATATACTGGATGACGTTTGGGAATGTATTATTAGCAGTTAGACAATGAGGAGTCAACTTTTATGGCTGTTAAGTGACCTCTGTCTCTGGTGTGGCCATGTTGTTTCCCTTGTCATTCTGTCAACACATTTAGTACACGCATGTGACAGAGGGAATTAGCCATCAACGTTACGCATGACATGCCCATGGAGACATACAGTATGTTACTATACAGTACATTCTCACACAAACACATGTTTTTTTTACTCTTGATTGCATACCTTTTGATATAAATTCTTTCCAGAAATAGTCTGACAGGATTTATTTGATAGACAAGTAATTAACCCAAAGTGTTATGAGGAGATATTTCCTCCATATAATGTGCTTTTGGCAATCCTATCTATTCTAACTACAGAAGAAGAAAATACATATATATGTATATACACAGTTGAAGTGGGAAGTTTACATACACTTAGGTTGGAGTCATTCAAATGTGTTTTTCAACCACTCCACAAATGTCTTACTAACAAACTATAGTTTTGGCAAGTCGGTTAGGACATCTACTTTGTGCATGACACAAGTCATTTTTCCAACAATTGTTTACAGACAGATTATTTCACTGTATCACAACTCCAGTGGGTCAGATGTTTATATACACTAAGTTGACTGTACCTTTAAACAGCTTGGAAAATTCCAGAAAATGATGTTATGGCTTTAGAAGCTTCTGATAGGCTAATTGACATCATTTGAGTCAATTGGAGGTGTACCTGTGGATTCATTTCAAAGCCTAACCTTCAAACTCGGTGCCTCTTTGGGACATCATGGTAAAAAAAAAAAAAATCAGCCAAGACCTCAGAAAAAAAAAAAGTCTGGTTCATCCTTGGGAGCAATTTCCAAACGCCTGAAGGTACCACGTTCATCTGTACAAACAATAGTATGCAAGTATAAACACCATGGAACCATGCAGCTGTCATACCACTCAGGAAGGAGGCGCGTTCTGTCTCCTAGAGATGAATGTACTTTGGTGCGACAAGTGCAAATCAATCCCAGAACAGCAGCAAAGGACCTTGTGAAGATGCTGGAGGAAACAGGTACAAAAGTATCTATATCCACAGTAAAACGATTCCTAAATCGACATAACCTGAAAGGCCGCTAATCAAGGAAGAAGCCACTGCTCCAAAACCGGCATAAAAAAAAGATAGACTATGGCTTGCAACTGTATATAGTAAAAAAAATCATACTTTTTGGAGAAATATCCTCTGGTCTGATGAAACAAAAAAAGAACTGTTTGGTCATAATGACCTTCGTTATGTTTCGAGGAAAGGGGGGAGGTGCTTGCAAGCCCGAAGAACACCATCCCAACCGTGAAGCACGATGGTGGCAACATAGGAAAATTATATAGACGTATTGAAGCAACATCTCAAGACATCAGTCAGGAAGTTAAAGCTTGGTCACAAATGGGTCTTCCAAATGGACAATGACCTCAAGCATATTTCCGGCGCCAACAGACATGGCCGCCTCGCTTCGCGTCCCTAGGAAACTATGCAGTATTTAGTTTTTTTACGTGTTATTTCTTACATTGGTACCCCAGGTAATCTTAGGTTTTATTACATGCAGTCGGGAGGAACTACTGGATATAAGAGCAACGTCAACTCACCATCATTACGACCAGGAATACGACTTTCCCGAAGCGGATCCTGTGTTTTGCCCACCACCCGGGACAATGGATCGGATCCCAGCCGGCGAACCAATACAACGACGCCGTAAAAGGGGCAGACGAAGCGGTCTTCTGGTCAGGCTCCGGAGACGGGCACATCGCACACCGCTCCCGAGCATACTAATGTCCAGTCTCTTGACAACAAGGTTGATGAAATCCAAGCAAGGGTAGCAATCCAGAGAGACATAAGAGACTGTAACGTACTTTGCTTCACGGAAACATGGCTCCACTCGAGACACGCTATCGGAGTCGGTAAAGCCAGCTGGTTTCTTCACGCATCGCGCCGACAGAAACAAACATCTTTCTGGTAAGAAGAGGGGCGGAAGGTATGACTTATGATTAACGAGACGTGGTGTGATCATAACAACATACAGGAACTCAAGTCCTTCTGTTCACCTGACTTAGAATTCCTCACAATCAAATGTCGACCGAATTATCTACCAAGAGAATTCTCTTTGATTATAATCACAGCCGCGTATATTCCCCCCCAAGCAGACACATCGACGGCCCTGAACGAACTTTATTTGACTCTATGTAAACTGGAAACCACATATCCTGAGGCTGCATTCATTGTAGCTGGGGATTTTAACAAGGCTAATCTGAAAACAAGACTCCCTAAATTCTATCAGCATATTGATTGTGCTACCAGGGCTGGTAAAACCCTAGATCATTGTTATTCTAACTTCCGCGAAGCATATAAGGCCCTCCCCCGACCTCCATTCGGAAAAGCTGACCACAACTCCATTTTGTTGCTTCCAGCCTATAGACAGAAACTTAAACAGGAAGCTCCCGCTCTCAGGTCTGTTCAACGCTGGTCCAAACAATCTGATTCCACACTTCAAGATTGCTTCGATCACGTGGATTGGGATATGTTCCGCATTGCGTCAAACAACATTGACGAATACGCTGATTCGGTGAGCGAGTTCCTTAGCAAGTGCATTGGCGATGTCGTACCCACAGCAACTATTAAAACATTCCCCAACCAGAAACTGTGGATTGATGGCAGCATTCGCATGAAACTGAAAGCGCGAACCACTGATTTTAACCAGGGCAAGGTGACCGGAAACATGACCGAATACAAACAGTGTAGCTATTCTCTCCGCAAGGCAATCAAACAAGCTAAGCGTCAGTATAGAGACAAAGTAGAGTCGCAATTCAACGGCTCAGACGCAAGAGGTATGTGGCAGGGTCTACAGTCAATCACGGATTACAAAAAGAAAACCAGTCCCATCGCGGACCAGGATTGCTCCCAGACATACTAAACAACTTCTTTGCTCGCTTTGAGGACAATACAGTGCCACTGACACAGCCCGCTACCAAAACCTGCGGACTCTCCTTCACTGCAGCCGACGTGAGTAAAACATTTAAACGTGTTAACCCTCGCAGGGCTGCAGGCCCAGACGGCATCCCCAGCCGCGTCCTCAGAGCATGCGCAGACCAGCTGGCTGGTGTGTTTACGGACATTTTCAATAAATCCTTATCCCAGTCTGCTGTTCCAACATGCGTCAAGAGGGCCACCATTGTTCCTGTTCCCAAGAAAGCTAAGGTAACTAAGCTAAACGACTACCGCCCCGTAGCACACACTTCCGTCAACATGAAGTGCTTTGAGATACTAGTCAAGGACCATATCACTCCAACCTACCTGACACCCTAGACCCACTCCAATTTGCTTACCGCCCCAATAGGTCCACAGACGACACAATTGCAACCACACTGCCCTAACCCATCTGGAATACCTATGTGAGAATGCTGTTCATTGACTACAGCTCAGCATTTAACACCATAGTACCCTCCAAACTCGTCATCAAGCTCAAGACCCTGGGTCTCGACCCCGCCCTGTGCAACTGGGTACTGGACTTCCTGACGGCCGCCCCCAGGTGATGAGGGTAGGAAACAACATCTCCACCCCACTGATCCTCAACACTGGGGACCCACAAGGGTGCGTTCTGAGCCCTCTCCTGTACTCCCTGTTCACCCACGACTGCATGGCCATGTACGCCTCCAACTCAATCATCAAGTTTGCAGACGACACTACAGTGGTAGGCTTGATTACCAACAACGACGAGACGGCCTACAGGGAGGAGGTGAGGGCCCTTCAGGAAACAGCAGAGGGAGCACCCCCCTATCCACATTGACAGGACAGTAGTGGAGAGTGTAGTAAGTTTTAAGTTCCTCGGCGTACACATCACGGACAAACGGAATTGGTCCACCCACACAGACAGCATGGTGAAGAAGGCACAGCAATGCCTCTTCAACCTCAGGAGGCTGAAGAAATTTGTCTTGTCACCAAAAACACACAAACTTTTACAGATGCACAATCGAGAGCATCTGTCACGGCTTTCTTCCTGGGAAGGAGAGGCGGACCAAAATGCAGCGTGGTTATAGTTCATGGTTCTTTAATCAGAAAAACTCAAACATGAACAAACTACAAAACAATAAAAGTGAAAACCGTAACAGTCCTAACTGGTGCATAAAACACAAAGACAGGAAACAATCACCCACTAAATACCCAAAGAATATGGCTGCCTAAATATGGTTCCCAATCAGAGACAACGATAAACACCTGCCTCTGATTGAGAACCACTCTAGGCAACCATAGACTTACCTAGACAACTAAACTGAACACAACCCCATGAATCTAATAAACCCCTAGACAAGACGAACACAATAAATCACCCATGCCTAACCAAAATAATAAAGAAAACAAAGATAACTAAGGCCAGGGCGTGACAGCATCCTGTCGGGCTGTATCACCGGCTGGTACGGCAACTGCTCCGCCCACAACCGTAAGGCTCTCCAGAGGGGAGTGAGGTCTGCACAACGCATCACCGGGGGAAAACTACCTGCCCTCCAGGACACCTACACCACCCGATGTCACAGGAAGGCCATAAAGATCATCAAGAACAACAACCACCCAAGCCACTGCCTGTTCACCCCGCTATCATCCAGAAGGCGAGGTCAGTACAGGTGCATCAAAGCAGGGACCGAGAGTCTCGGTTAGCAGCTTCTATCTCAAGGCCATCAGACTGTTAAACAGCCACCACTAACATTGAGTGGCTGCTGCCATACATGATAAAAATGATCACTAGCCACTTTAAACAATGACACTTAATATAATGTTTACATACCCTACATTACTCATCTCATATGTACAGTGCCTTGCGAAAGTATTCGGCCCCCTTGAACTTTGCGACCTTTTGCCACATTTCAGGCTTCAAACATAAAGATATAAAACTGTATTTTTTTGTGAAGAATCAACAACAAGTGGGACACAATCATGAAGTGGAACGACATTTATTGGATATTTCAAACTTTTTTAACAAATCAAAAACTGAAAAATTGGGCGTGCAAAATTATTCAGCCCCTTTACTTTCAGTGCAGCAAACTCTCTCCAGAAGTTCAGTGAGGATCTCTGAATGATCCAATGTTGACCTAAATGACTAATGATGATAAATACAATCCACCTGTGTGTAATCAAGTCTCCGTATAAATGCACCTGCACTGTGATAGTCTCAGAGGTCCGTTAAAAGCACAGAGAGCATCATGAAGAACAAGGAACACACCAGGCAGGTCCGAGATACTGTTGTGAAGAAGTTTAAAGCCGGATTTGGATACAAAAATATTTCCCAAGCTTTAAACATCCCAAGGAGCACTGTGCAAGCGATAATATTGAAATGGAAGGAGTATCAGACCACTGCAAATCTACCAAGACCTGGCCGTCCCTCTAAACTTTCAGCTCATACAAGGAGAAGACTGATCAGAGATGCAGCCAAGAGGCCCATGATCACTCTGGATGAACTGCAGAGATCTACAGCTGAGGTGGGAGACTCTGTCCATAGGACAACAATCAGTCGTATATTGCACAAATCTGGCCTTTATGGAAGAGTGGCAAGAAGAAAGCCATTTCTTAAAGATATCCATAAAAAGTGTTGTTTAAAGTTTGCCACAAGCCACCTGGGAGACACACCAAACATGTGGAAGAAGGTGCTCTGGTCAGATGAAACCAAAATGTAACTTTTTGGCAACAATGCAAAACGTTATGTTTGGCGTAAAAGCAACACAGCTGAACACACCATCCCCACTGTCAAACATGGTGGTGGCAGCATCATGGTTTGGGCCTGATTTTCTTCAGCAGGGACAGGGAAGATTGTTAAAATTGATGGGAAGATGGATGGAGCCAAATACAGGACCATTCTGGAAGAAAACCTGATGGAGTCTGCAAAAGACCTGAGACTGGGACGGAGATTTGTCTTCCAACAAGATAATGATCCAAAACATAAAGCAAAATCTACAATGGAATGGTTCAAAAATAAACATATCCAGGTGTTAGAATGGCCAAGTCAAAGTCCAGACCTGAATCCAATTGAGAATCTGTGGAAAGAACTGAAAACTGCTGTTCACAAATGCTCTCCATCCAACCTCACTGAGCTCGAGCTGTTTTGCAAGGAGGAATGGGAAAAAATTTCAGTCTCTCGATGTGCAAAACTGATAGGGACATACCCCAAGCGACTTACAGCTGTAATCGCAGCAAAAGGTGACGCTACAAAGTATTAACTTAAGGGGGCTGAATAATTTTGCACGCCCAATTTTTCAGTTTTTGATTTGTTAAAAAAGTTTGAAATATCCAATAAATGTTGTTCCACTTCATGATTGTGTCCCACTTGTTGTTGATTCTTTACAAAAAAATACAGTTTTATATCTTTATGTTTGAAGCCTGAAATGAGGCAAAAGGTCGCAAAGTTCAAGGGGGCCGAATACTTTCGCAAGGCACTGTATATACTGTACTCGATACCATCTACTGCACTCATTCATATATATTTATGTACATATACTTCATCTCTTTACACTTGTGTGAATAAGGTAGCTGTTGTGGAATTGTTAGGTTAGATTACTCGTTGGTTATTACTGCGTTGTCGGAACTAGAAGCACAAGCATTTCGCTACACTCGCATAAACATCTGCTAACCATGTGTATGTGACAAATAAAATTTGATTTGATTTGATTTTAAATGGCTTAAGGACAACAAAGTCAAGGTATTGGAGTGGCCATCACAAAGCCCTGACCTCAATCCTATAGAAAATTTGTGGGCAGAACTGAAAAAACATGTGTAAGCAAAGAGGCCTACAAACCTGACTCAGTTACACCAGCTCTGTCAGGAGGAATGGGCAAAATTCAACCAACTTATTGTGGGAAGCTTGTGGAATACTACTTGAAACGTTTGACCCAAGTTAAACAATTTAAAGGCAATGCTACCAAATACTAATTGAGTGTATGTAAACTTCTGACCCACTGGGAATGTGATGAAAGAAATAACAGCTGAAATAAATAATTCTCTCTACTATTATTCTGACATTTAACAATCTTAAAATCAAGTGGTAATCCAACAACAGGAGTGATGGTTGTGATGGGCCTCTGTACGCCTATTTATATATTCCATGAAAAACCAGCCGTTTCCAGCTACTATAGTCATTTACAACATTAACAATGTCTACACTGTATTTCTGATCAATTTGATGTTATTTTAATGGATAGAAAATGTGCTTTTCTTTCAAAAACAATACATTTCTAAATGACCCCAAACTTTTGAACGGTAGTGTATATGTGCAAAATGATATATATCCATTGTTTATCTGATGTGGAATGTTCGTATCCTGCATATTTGACTGTGATTGTCTCACCTAGCTATTTTTAAGATCCACTAACTGTAAGTCGCTCTGGATAAGAGCATCTGTTAAATGACTAAAATGTCAAATGTAAATCAAATTTAACTTTGTTTGTCACATTCGCCAAATACAACAAGTGTAGACCTTACCGTGAAATGCTTCCTTACAAGCCCTTAACCAACAGTGCAGTTCAACAAGAGTTAAGAAAATATTTACCAAATAAAGTAAAAAAGAATAAAACACAATAACAATAACACAATAACATAACAATAACGAGGCTATTTACAGGGGTTACTGGTACCAATTCAGTGTGCGGGGGTAGAGGTTAGAGGTCATTTGTACATGTAGGTAGGAGTGAAGTGACTATGCATAGATAATAAACACCGAGTAGCAGCAGTGTACAAAACAATCTTTTACATACAGTTCTCATATTACTGTATTATTCAAAAATAAAAAAAACATTGATGTCACAAATGTACCATTTGTACAGTTCTTTATAAAAAATGTAGTTACATTTGGATGTGTAAAACCTAGCAGTACTACTTATTTCTCTGAGTGGGGCAGATATATAGCTTTTGCTAAAAAAAACATGACTTTAAACAAATACATGTCTGTCATTAAACAACCTCATGTGCCATGAAAAAGCACATCCATCTCATTCAGAAGTTACTTAAACAACAAAAGCTTATTTACCAACATTTTTGAAAATGCATATATAGCGTTTTGGAAATAAACTCTTCAAATTGTCTCTGCTTCTAATATTGTCAAATGCCAAGACACCACCTCTGCCTCATTCCAGTCAGAATGATCACTATAAATAACCCTAAGTGGTGCTCTGTTAAATTAAGGAGAATTAGGTTGGAGCATGGCGCTCTCTATTCCATTGTAGGCAGACAAACAATCACCCCATACGGAAAAACCAAGTGACATCATGGGGATGCAAAATTTCAACGTGATAATATGAAACGTCAAAAAACACGTTTTCACATGTGGGACCTGACAGAGGGACCTGACAGAGGTGGTAACAGTAACACTACCCAGCACTCCATCCTGCATGGAGAACCTCACACACTTCATGCATAACAAAGGAGAGCTGAGATGGACCATAACTCCAGTTAGAACCGAAACTTAGAACTGAAACTTACCAGGGAAGCATGGAGTGTATGGTGCCTGGTTAATCGCAAGTAAATGTGAAATTGTATGTTTTTGCAGACAGACGAACAGATGGGCCAATACAGCAGATAGATCAGTGGAGGCTGCTGAGGGGAGGACGGCTCGCGATAATGGCTGGAATGGAGTCAATGGAATAGAGTGGCATCAACCACATGGAAACCTTGATGTGTTTGATACCATTCCACTGACTCCATTCCAGCTATTATTATGTCCTCCCCTCAGCAGCCTCCACTGAGATAGATGAATATGGAGATGGGCAGACCAATAAGACAATATCTATTTTACACTTATTTCATACTAAGACATTATGCAAAGGCAGGATAGAACAGACAGTTAATTATAGCAAGTCCAAACCTTTATCATTAGCCTTTTATTATTTTAAATAGTGTAGTTGTTTTTGTAAGAGTGATACCAGGATCATAAAGGATCAAAAGAATGTTGGGTATCATTGAAACATAGCCTTGTATTCAATAGCATATCAGATCTTTTGGAAACTAACTTGACTGCCTCTTTGGTTAACTAATGTATATTTGTTGTGACTAAACTGCCACCAGTATTGTGAGGGGATGAAACACAGTGTATCGTTAGTATGACCTATCACATTCAGCTTTTACAGTATCAATTTCTCTACATTTTGAAACAGAGCTTTCACAGCTCTAAACATTATTCTGCAGGATTTTTTGTCAGCAACTTCACATCCTCAATTGACCTCCTTTATAATCCATCACAAATGTCTCCACAAGAGCCAGCCATTGACGTGACCAAGTCAGCCTGTGCTTCTACACTCTCTCCCACTGTGGATGGTTAGGTATTGAGGCCTCTTCGGTGCCAAGTCAGACGTGGGTTCAAATATTATGTGTTTTAATTACAAAACTTTGTCTGGGCTTGGTTGAGCTTGCCTGGCACAATCAAACTAATTTAATAGTCCAAAATGTCAAAGACTCCATCAAAACATTAACATATTTGAATTAAAACAAATACCATTTGAACCCAGGTCTACTTGGGTGATCTCATCGGTGAGTATATGCTTAAACATGATAGGGTTTCGCCAAGCTGAGAGGGAGAAGTCTGTATTGTTGGAGCAGTCGTCATGGCATCAAGGACCCCAGACCAAGCCTTTCAGACACATGGGATCCCCACTCCCCACTGTAGTGATTAAGAGACAAAGAGCCAAGGGCCACACATGACAATTGCGTAGGTCTAGGGCCCCAATATAAACCCCCCAGCTGTGTCTGTTGTAAGACTTCCAGTCTGGAGGAGCCACACACGCCTGTAGGTATAAATCTCTAGAAAGTTCTGCTGTGTAAACACCTCCTGTCTTGAGCCAGATTGTAGTAGGGTGTGTGCAGCCTGGTCAAACCTTTTATTTGGCATGGCACCAAACCAACAGAATTACTTTTTAAGGAAATCAATCTGGATGAAAGGAATCTTCCCTTATGTTATTTGTGAAGTCCAAAAATGGTTGGTATTTTTTGTAAAATTGAGTCAGAAAGTACTTTAAAGATAAGGATTAGTGAATGTTTATGGCTGTATATAAACAGTATCAAACAGACATGATTATATTTTACAAAGCTATTTATGATGAATGCAGATTTATCTTTGCTAATACAGTTAACTTCTGATTACATTTTTTTTTTACCTTTAACTAGGCAAGTCAGTTAAGAACAAATTCTTATTTTCAATGATGGCCTAGTGGGTTAACTGCCTGTTCAGGAGCAGAACGACAGAGTTGTACCTTGTCAGCTCGGGGGTTTGAACTTGCAACCTTTCGGTTACTAGTCCAACACTCTAACCACTAGGCTACCCTGCCGCCCCATTGATTACATTTACAGTGGGTCCATGAGGACATAGAAAGAATAATAATATACTGTACATACAATATGAATACTGTATATCATTTAGTTTGAGCAACCTCACAAAATCAGAGGAAATCCCAAAATAAATAGCACTCTAGCTCCCTAATTGCGTTCACCACATGGATGTCCGATAAGCAAAACACCATTTAAAAAGCATTAGGATTGTTAATACCTTCCTGTCCTGAACAGCCACAACAAACCCCTATAGCTAGGAGGATGTTTTGTAAACAAAATGGCAAGGGGAAACACCAGAAGGAAATCCTTTGGACATCAAATTGGTCTGTTCTGCAACACAATCTCTAAAGAAAACGCCATACCTGGCCATAGCTGCAGCAACATAGATATGGCATGGCTGGCCGTTTGAAGACTGCAAGTTCAATTAAGAGTCGCAGCTTGCAGTTTAAGGCCATCCTTTAACCCCCTAGCTCACCCCTAGCTCATCGCAAGCCTACTAGATGGTAATATAGCACCTGCATTGCCCCTAGCGGGAAGTACGAAATTGTCATGGAAATAAAATGACACATCATGCCATAGTTTTACAATTTCAAATCTGCCTAAAAGCGCCACACATGGTCTATTTTTCCAAATAAAGCGCATTTGACTATTTACTATTTTCCAAAATATAATGTGAGTGCAGTGAATAGCACTCGTCACATCCATTTATATTTTTCTTTCGTTTTTATTGGTCCCACCCAGGGGTGTGAATGGGTTAAACCAGTCTCGGTAAGGTTTTTTAAGTGAATTCAAGGATTTTACATTGGTGAGTTCCCTGATTTACTTTTTGTATTTTCACTGCTGGTCCAGTATATCTGGTTCCTGACAGTTACATAAGTTTCAGTACTGTCTGGGTCAGCCCAGTCTGCACCCACAGGAACCCTCATTAAGAGCTAGTCCACGATTCTAATTTGGAACCTTTGAGGGAGACTGCTGGGTTCCAGCCATCTTATTAATGTGGTATCTATTAAATACCATCCTGTTTCCTATATTGTGCACTACTGTTAATGGGCTATGTTCAAAAGTAGTGCACTCTATAGGGAATAGGGTGCTATTTCAGACGCAGCCATGGTCTCTATCTGTGACTTCTGTACTCTTTGTGACATGTCAGCCCATTCTGACGTGAGGTATTTTTAGAGAGGTTTCTTTCTGCTTTTGTAATCAAGAGGATCTACTCTATTCATTCAGGTCTTTGGTCTCTGTCTCCTTTTTCACACTTGGAGCTAAAGTCCTGGGAGTGTGAAGCCACTGTGAAGAATTGCCGATCTTAGTCTTAAATTGTACTCTCTAAACACCATATTTTGAAGAAAATCAGTATTTTTGCCTTGCTTTTCTGTTTGTTTTTCTATTTGTTCAACTTGTTAAAAATGAGTCTTTAAAAGAAAATGTTGTTAATGACTGGACTCTTAGTAGATCACTGTCTTTGCTTTGACACAAAAACTACTAGGGTGTTGTAGGAATTTCTCTTTGAGCACCAAATGCCTCCCACCAAAATTCTATGAACCAATTAGATAGGTTTGAGCAATTAGTAAAATTAGTTCCTCCACTGTCACAAAACGTTTCATGGGTCAGTAAGTGTCTCTGTTGCCTGTCTCACAGCCCCTAACCCCTCAACATGTAGGTTCAGCCATCAACAAAAACATCTATCCCACCAGTACTCAGATTATGGTTTGACACCACTTCCCTCGACAGTAACCTTTTTGAAAGTCTCAAAAATAGCATCCTGGTCAGCACGGATGGGTAGGTTACTTTCGAAATGTAATTCATTACAGTTACTACCCACTGGGCGCAAACTGGTTGAATCAACGTTGTTTCAACATAGATTTCATGTCACAAATACATTTACAAATTATGTCAAAAATACATTGGATTTGAAAAAAGTCATTAAAGTAAACTGTTGTTTTGAGGGTGAAATTTAAACCCACTGGATTGTCATCATGGTAACCAATTTTCAACATAAACTCAGCAAAAAAAGAAATGTCCTCCCACTGTCAACTGCGTTGAGATTGCCTGCAATGACAACAAGCTCAGTCCGATGATGCTGTGACACACCGCCCCAGACCATGATGGACCCTCCACCTCCAAATCGATACCGCTCCGGAGTACAGGCCTCGGTGTAACGCTCATTTCTTCGACGATAAACGCGAATCCGACCATCACCCCTGGTGAGACAAAACTGCGACTCGTCAGTGAAGAGCACTTTTTGCCAGTCCTGTCTGGTCCAGTGACGGTGGGTTAGTGCCCATAGGCGACGTTGTTGCCGGTGTTGTCTGGTGAGGACCTGCCTAACAACAGGCCTACAAGCCCTCAGTCCAGCGCCTCTCAGCCTATTGCGGACAGTCTGAGCACTGATGGAGGGATTGTGCATTCCTGGTGTAACTCGGGCAGTTGTTGTTGCCATCCTGTACCTGTGCCGCGGGTGTGATTTTGGGATATACCAATCCTATGCAGTTGTTACACGTGGTCTGCCACTGCGAGGACAATCAGCTGTCTGTCCTGTCTCCCTGTAGCGCTGTCTTATGCGTCTCACAGTACAGACATTACAATTTATTGCCCTGGCCACATCTGCAGTCCTCATGCCTCCTTGCAGCATGCCTAAGGCATGTTCACGCAGATGAGCAGGGACTCTGGGCATCTTTCTTTTGGTGTTTTTCAGAGTCAGTAGAAAGGCCTCTTTAGTGGCCTAAGTTTTCATAACTGTGGCCTTAATTGCCTATCGTCTGTAAGCTGTTCCACAGGTGCATGTTCATTAATTGTTTATGGTTCATTGAACAAACATGGGAAACAGTGTTTAAACCCTTTAAAATTAAGATCTGTGAAGTTATTTGGATGTTTACAAATTATCTTTGAAAGACAGGGTCCTGAAAAGGGGACATTTCTTTTTTTTGCTGATTTTATTTTATACAAGGTTTGTCTACGTTGGATTTGTACCTTTGAAACCATGTCAGATCGTCAATGTTATATTCGATATTAAAAACAAACAAACGATAGGATGGGCAGCACCTCCTACTGGAGAGTTGCTCTGTCTACAGCTATCCATTTTGTCTCTCATCCAGTTTTTATCAAGCCCTGCTTTGAAATTTGCCAACGAGATAGATAGAGACATACCCCAAGCGACTTACAGCTGTAATCGCAGCAAAAGGTGGCGCTACAAAGTATTAACTTAAGAGGGCTGAATAATTGTGCACGCCCAATTTTTCAGTTTTTGATTTGTTAAAAAAGTTTGAAATATCCAATAAATGTCGTTCCACTTCATGATTGTGTCCCACTTGTTGTTGATTCTTCACAAAAAAATACAGTTTTATATCTTTATGTTTGAAGCCTGAAATGTGGCAAAAGGTCGCAAAGTTCAAGGGGGCCGAATACTTTCGCAAGGCACTGTAGACATGGAACACTGGTCACTTTAATAATGTTTACATACAGTTTTACCCATTTCAAATGTATAAACTGTATTCTAGTCAAGGCCATCCTATTCAACTATTGCTGTACATACACTATTCTATCCACATATTTTTCAGATATACTATATATTCTATCCATATATTGTCCATAATGTTTATACATCCCATCACACATACAGTGCATTCGGAAAGTATTCAGACCCCTTGACTTTTTCCACATTTTGATATGTTACAGCCTTATTCTAAATTGGATTAAGTAAAAACATGTCCTCATCAATCTACACACAATGCCCCATAATGACAAAGCAAATGTTTGCACATTTATTACAAATAATAAACAAATACCAAATAGAAAACAGTATTCTGGGGAATAAGGACTGACTGACCTTCATGTCTTAAAGTAATGATGGACTGTCATTTCTCTTTGCTTATTTGAGTTGTTCTTGCAATAATATGGACTTGGTCTTTTACCAAATAGGGATATATTCTGTATACCACCCCTACCTTGTCACAACACAACTGATTGGCTCAAGCCCATTAAGAAGGAAAGAAATTCCACAGCAAACTTTTAACATGGCACATCTGTTAATTGAAATACATTCCAGGTGACTACCTCATGAAGCTGGTTGAGAGAATGCCAAGAGTGTGCAAAGCTGTCATCAAGGCAGCGGGTGGCTACTTTGAAGAATCTAAAATATATTTTGATTTGTTTGGGGGGGGGGGGTATTTAATTGTTCTGATGTCTTCACTATTCTACGATGTAGAAATTAAAGAAAAACCCGTGTTCAGTGTGTGTGTATGTGTATATATAGATTTTATTGCACATAGATTTCTATCAAATCATGTTGAATAGCATTTATCCAGATGGATTCCCAATGTATGTATTCCCTGAATCTCTCTTTTTTCCCACTATGGGAACAAACTCACGTGCATGTCTTTAGAGTGCCATGTTAGGGACAGACTCTGTCCTCTTTGGAGGCTTTGCTGTGACCCAGTCACTGTTGAGTTAATGTGGAAATTCAATTATTGATGCTATTCACTGGTATAGAGACATCTTAACAGGTAAACATATCGAAGAAGCGCACACTATAATATTTGAAGATGGGACTTGGAAATATGTTCCAACAACACCATAGTTAGAAATCCCAAGCAACAAACCTTGTGGACACTCACCTTATACTGTAGTCATAAAGTCCTGCTACTGTAGATGTCTTTATGAATGGAGAAACAAAGTGCCTCCGAGTACAACTTCCCCTCTGTCCTACTACAGCCTACACCACTACTTCTGAAAGTCCAGAGGGAGAAAAAAAGAAGTAAGTGCAGGGAGTATGGGAAACGAGAGGGATGGGAGGGAGGAAAAGAGGGAGAGGGAGACCAGTAAAAGAGTGAGGGAAAGGGGGGCGAAGAAGAAAAAAAGCAGTTTGGATTTCTCCCTTCCCTTTCACTTTTTAGAACCCGCCTCCCATCATTATCAGCAGCCTTATAAATGCAGCCTGTTGATGTTGTTTGGGAGTTCCACTGACACCACTCTACATTATCTCAGATAAGACCACCATACATACGTCCAGGCTGCAGCCAAGATGAGAGAGTTCAAGAGCAAGGCATTCTGGAGGGCTGTACTAGCCGAGCTTGTTGGGATGACCATGTTCATATTTCTCAGCATCTCAGCTGCTATTGGGAACTCAAACAACACCGCTCCTGACCAGGAGGTGAAGGTTTCTCTGACCTTTGGTC
This sequence comes from Oncorhynchus clarkii lewisi, assembly GCF_045791955.1. Classification (NCBI taxonomy): domain Eukaryota; kingdom Metazoa; phylum Chordata; class Actinopteri; order Salmoniformes; family Salmonidae; genus Oncorhynchus; species Oncorhynchus clarkii. The sequence goes on from NC_092174.1 coordinate 30,236,723, forward strand.
TGGCCATCGCCACTCTGGCCCAGAGTTTGGGCCACATCAGTGGAGCCCACCTGAACCCAGCTGTGACACTGGGCATGCTGGCCAGCTGCCAGATCAGTGTGTTCAAGGGGATGATGTACATAGTGGCTCAGATGCTGGGCTCTGCTCTGGCCAGTGCTATTGTCTACGGAACCCGGCCAGAGGCAAATACTGCACTGGGGGTCAATGCTGTGAGTGGCTCATTTTGGCTAATTTGTTTCAGAATGCAAATTTGAATATATATGGTTAATGTGTGTCCTTTTCAATTAGAAATGTTGGCTTTCAATTCCATTTTATGGGAAGTGTTTGAACTTTGTGTGCAATTTCTTGATAAATGTATATTGCATCTCATAGTTGTTGGCAAACAGTAATGCATGTGAACCTGCATGCACTGCATTGATAAAATAGTTGATTGAACTTAGTTTAATTTAGTTCGACTCAATGATTTTTGAAGGGACTCAAATGGGATGTCATTCATGTTTGATTAGAGTGAGCTTGAATGCCCCGGCTGCAAACTATTGACTAACAGAATAATGTCATGTTTTTTTATGACCACACTAACTCATATTAAGCATAGGTGCTTCTGCTGTTCTCTAGTGAATATAGGATGTACAGCTGCATGGTAGTTACTTTCCCATGCCATAAAAAACAATCACATGCCTCCTATGGACACCAAGTTATATTGTCTTTTAAGCTGTTGATACAGAGGATCATCACATCTATTGCCATTAATGGAATTCTAAATGAAAGTTTGTAAAAATATGATCAATTATCAACATCTTTCAATAATTTACAATTTCAATGAATGAATAAACTAAGACTTGCTCAGACTTTGACAAATTATAGTTAGACTATCAGCCTGCTGAAAGTTTACATTACATTTCAAATTAGATTTTTTTCTCCTCACCCTGCACTTCACAAGGGAAGCCTTTGCTTTGCCAGCTATTTAGAATAGCACATAGTAGTTGAGAAAAACATCCATCACGCTGATGCACACTGACAAATTGTTTTTGTTTGTTTCCCCCTCTGCCCCCCTCCTTCCCCCTCGTAGCTAAATGGTGTCAGTGCCAGCCAAGGCGTTGGCATCGAGCTCCTGGCTACCTTCCAGCTGGTCCTGTGTGTCATAGCAGTAACTGATAAAAGGCGGCGTGATATCACCGGCTCTGCCCCCCTGGCCATCGGGCTCTCTGTCGCTCTGGGACACTTGGCAGCCGTAAGTTACTTATAGTAGTTTGTCAACAAGGTATCTCCTCTGACACATGCATCCAATTAGCAAAACATGGATTTTGAATGTGTTATTGTGACAAATCACCATTGAATTAAAGCTTAATTTTACTCAGTGCAAATGTTAACTGTTGAATTTACCCCTCAGACCCTAGACCTAATCCTATAACCATAAACTATTTATATTGATTTTACAACAGATTGTCTCATCCCTCATTTTGTCCTAAGATATTTATCTTGTTGTTGTGAACAGATCAGCTACACAGGCTGTGGTATCAACCCGGCCCGATCCTTTGGACCAGCTTTGATCATGAATGATTATACAAATCACTGGGTAAGTGGATATGGTGTGTTTGCAGGCACATGTTTGCAGATTCCTTGCATTTAGTGTGACATCAATTCCATGACTAGTAAATTCAATAAACTTCTAAAATGATTACCAAAGCTGAGCTACTTTCAATAAAGTGGTTACTGAGTGACAGCGTCTCTATTGTTTTATTGTAAAAAAGCAAAGTTAAAGTTAACCCTGTAATATTTGTCTTCAATCTGCTCTTCCATTGATTCAATGATTGACTTCTTTGCACCATGGCAGGTGTACTGGGTGGGGCCAATGACTGGAGGTGTGGCAGCTGCTCTGGTCTATGACTTCCTCCTGTACCCCAAATCTGAGGACTTCCCTGAACGTATGAAGGTCCTTGTTAGTGGCCCGGTGGGAGACTATAATGTTAATGGAGAGGAGTCTGCAGCTGTGGAAATGTCATCAACAAAGTAGTGTTGTCATAGCAACACCATATAGTGTATAGGACTTTAGATTGTCTACCTACAGTATACTCCTGTAAAGCATTGACATTTCCTTTAGAATGGCAGCAGTTGAATTGTTATTTCAAAATAATGATAAAGAATTTCAAATAAGAGGAGCATTTTTATTTTGTTGTGAAGTGTTAGGCCTGTTTCATTGAAAATCACACCACTGAACTGCCGATTTAGTAGCCAAATTGTCACTTGACTATCACAGGAGGTTGGTGGCACCTTAATTGGGGAGGACGGGCTCGTGGTAATGGCTGGACCGAAATGAGTGGAATGGTATCAAATACATCAAACGAATGGTTTCCATGTATTTGATACCATTCCATTTTCTCTTTTCCGGCCATTATTACGAGTCGTCCTCCCCTCCGCAGCAGCCTCTACTGTTGAGTATTCACTTCAATTTCTAAACGTCTTTAACAAGAGTTGTTGGAACATCTTGCTCTTTGTTCAAATATTTCCCATATCAGTATTCTATATAGAGCTATTTGTTTTTGTATATTTTCTATGTACCTGTTTATGGAATAACTGTTTATTTCTTGATGTATATGTATTTCTGCGTGCACTCTTGAATTGTATTTCACTTTTGTACGTAAATAAAACACCAGATGTTAACAGATGTTCCTCTCTTGGCATTTGTCTCCTCATAAACTGCTTACTTTGGAAATATCCAGTCTCCACATCCAAACAGTACCCTTTTAATTTTTGGACTTAATTTTTGGACTTCAAAGCCAAACACTTTGGGGGCTCCCGAGTGGCGCAGCAGTCTAAGGCATTCCATCTCAGTGCTAGAGGTGTCACTACAGACCCTGGTTTGATTCCAGGCTGTATCACAACCAGCCATGTTTGGGCATCCCGTAGGGTGGCGCACAATTAGCCCAGTGTCATCCAGGTTAGCGTTTGGCTGGGGTAGAGGCTGTCATTGTAAATAATAATTTGTTCTTAACGGACTTACAAAGTTAAATAAAGGTTAATTAAAAATGTGGCTAACACAATCTATTTCAGTTTATCTCAGAAGGTGGGGAGAGGGTAGCCTAGTGGTTAGAGTGGTGGACTTGTAACTGAAATGGTTGCAAGTTCAAATCCCTGAGCTGACATTTCCTTATCTAGAATTGCTGTTAACAGGCCAGGTTTTTTTCCCCTGGAATCCACTGTGTGCTTGAGCCAGTAAGTTTACAGAAAAAATATTAGTAACTTTAACACACCCCAGTCTTATCTGCATTTTATGTGGTTACAAAAAGAAAAAGCAGGGAGTATTAGAGGCAATATGTGATTCAAAACACGATTAGAAACAAAAAGTAAAGTTTTTTGTTTCTGTTTTCTTCTTTGGGTAGGATGAACCGTAAATCAGAGGTGTGGGCATGACTGGTTTCTCATTCTGACCAACCTTTCTGATATGTCTGTTGTATGAAGTGAAGGATTAGGTTAGTTGTTATTGTCATGATTCAACAACCACATTTCCCTACACAGATTCACATCAATCAGTTTGACTTACTCAAAATAGAGTGAATAATTCAGAGTGAACAATAACCATCTCATTTGTTGTAGGCTACAGAGTTCCCCATTCGTAATATCTGAGTCCCATAGTGACCAAAGCACAAATGTGTTGGTGGCTAGAGAGAGAATATAGTTGATCTTAGGTTATGGGAATTCATGCAAATTAATCACCACAACATGGTGTGTTAACAGAAACCATTTTCTATGAATGTAATTATCTTTAATTGAACATTTATCAAAATGTAACAAAATAGATTGATTGCCCTGATCATGATAAATGTATTTCATAGGCACAGCAGATACATCAATTGACCTGCATTTCCATTTCAATTGGCTTGCTCCTCAATAGAAGGGGCCTATTAATTTGGGTTGAACATTCAGACCCTTGCAGCTAGAATGTAATTGTATAGAATGAATGGACACAACCCTCCATGGATAAGCATGTCCTTTCTATGCAACACTTTTCTATCTGCAACAATAGAGGAATGTTTCAGAAGGAAAACGAAAGAAAAGAGGGCGGGGAAATGTGATGTCTGTAGTCAATGCAATGGCCCTGTTCAAATCCTTTAAAAGTGCATCCTGCCTTCCGAGTGGCGCAGCGGTCTAGGATCCACAAGGCAGCGCACATTAGGCCCAGTGTCGTCCGGGTTAGGGGAGTGTTTGGCTGGCCGGGAAGTCCTTGTCCCATCTAGCAACTCCTGTGGCGGGCCGGGCACATGCACGCTTACTTCGGTCGCCAGTTGTACAGTGTTTCCTCCGACACATCGGTGTGCTAGCTTCCTGGTTAAGCAGGCAGCGCGACTTGGCAGGACCGTGTTTAGGTGAATGCATGGCCCTCGACCTTCGCCTCTTCTGAGTCCATATGGGAGTTGTAGAGATGGGAGAAGACTAACTACTGATTAGGGAGAAAAATAGGTAAAAATAAAGTACATCCTTCATTCCTAATTTCAGTCATTAGAAATGACTGGACAGGTGAAAGCCATGTGCTGGAGCCGTTGTATTCACTTGCCCAAACATGTCATGTCTAATCAGTGATTACTTCAAATGGAGAAAGGAAATATTAATTCTAACAGGCCTACTTAGGGCTCTATTCAATCCGCATCGCGGAAGTTCAATTTAACAGCGTGATTGAAATTTAAAGGCAATGTTCCTGCTTTAGCGGAGACTGCATTCACGGTAAACGCTGTATACGTTGGCTCAATCGCAAATTGCCTTTACATTACTATTGCGGAATCTCAAATCAAATCAAATCAAATCAAATTTTATTTGTCACATACACATGGTTAGCAGATGTTAATGCGAGTGTAGCGAAATGCTTGTGCTTCTAGTTCCGACAATGCAGTAATAACAAGTAATCTAACTAACAATTCCAAAACTACTGTCTTGTACACAGTGTAAGGGGATAAAGAATATGTACATAAGGATATATGAATGAGTGATGGTACAGAGCAGCATAGGCAAGATACAGTAGATGGTATCGGGTACAGTATGTACAAATGAGATGAGTATGTAAACAAAGTGGCATAGTATAGTATAAAGTGGCTAGTGATACATGTATTACATAAGGATACCGTCGATGATGTAGAGTACAGTATATACGTATGCGTATGAGATGAATAATGTAGGGTAAGTAACATTTATATAAGGTAGCATTGTTTAAAGTGGCTAGTGATATATTTACATCATTTCCCATCAATTCCCATTATTAAAGTGGCTGGAGTTGAGTCAGTGTCAGTGTGTTGGCAGCAGCCACTCAGTGTTAGTGGTGGCTGTTTAACAGTCTGATGGCCTTGAGATAGAAGCTGTTTTTCAGTCTCTCGGTCCCAGCTTTGATGCACCTGTACTGACCTCGCCTTCTGGATGATAGCGGGGTGAACAGGCAGTGGCTCGGGTGGTTGATGTCCTTGATGATCTTTATGGCCTTCCTGTGACATCGGGTGGTGTAGGTGTCCTGGAGGGCAGGTAGTTTGCCCCCGGTGATGCGTTGTGCAGACCTCACTACCCTCTGGAGAGCCTTACGGTTGAGGGCGGTGCAGTTGCCATACCAGGCGGTGATACAGCCCGCCAGGATGCTCTCGATTGTGCATCTGTAGAAGTTTGTGAGTGCTTTTGGTGACAAGCCGAATTTCTTCAGCCTCCTGAGGTTGAAGAGGCGCTGCTGCGCCTTCTTCACGATGCTGTCTGTGTGAGTGGACCAATTCAGTTTGTCTGTGATGTGTATGCCGAGGAACTTAAAACTTGCTACCCTCTCCACTACTGTTCCATCGATGTGGATAGGGGGGTGTTCCCTCTGCTGTTTCCTGAAGTCCACAATCATCTCCTTAGTTTTGTTGACGTTGAGTGTGAGGTTGTTTTCCTGACACCACACTCCGAGGGCCCTCACCTCCTCCCTGTAGGCCGTCTCATCGTTGTTGGTAATCAAGCCTACCACTGTTGTGTCGTCCGCAAACTTGATGATTGAGTTGGAGGCGTGCGTGGCCACGCAGTCGTGGGTGAACAGGGAGTACAGGAGAGGGCTCAGAACGCAACCTTGTGGGGCCCCAGTGTTGAGGATCAGCGGGGAGGAGATGTTGTTGCCTACCCTCACCACCTGGGGGCGGCCCGTCAGGAAGTCCAGTACCCAGTTGCACAGGGCGGGGTCGAGACCCAGGGTCTCGAGCTTGATGACGAGCTTGGAGGGTACTATGGTGTTGAATGCCGAGCTGTAGTCGATGAACAGCATTCTCACATAGGTATTCCTCTTGTCCAGATGGGTTAGGGCAGTGTGCAGTGTGGCTGAGATTGCATCGTCTGTGGACCTATTTGGGCGGTAAGCAAATTGGAGTGGGTCTAGGGTGTCAGGTAGGGTGGAGGTGATATGGTCCTTGACTAGTCTCTCAAAGCACTTCATGATGACGGATGTGAGTGCTACGGGGCGGTAGTCATTTAGCTCAGTTACCTTAGCTTTCTTGGGAACAGGAACAATGGTGGCCCTCTTGAAGCATGTGGGAACAGCAGACTGGTATAGGGATTGATTGAATATGTCCGTAAACACACCGGCCAGCTGGTCTGCGCATGCTCTGAGGGCGCGGCTGGGGATGCCATCTGGGCCTGCAGCCTTGCGAGGGTTAACACGTTTAAATGTCTTACTCACCTCGGCTGCAGTGAAGGAGAGACCGCATGTTTTCGTTGCAGGCCGTGTCAGTGGCACTGTATTGTCCTCAAAGCGGGCAAAAAAGTTATTTAGTCTGCCTGGGAGCAAGACATCCTGTATCCTGAATCTGTAACACTTCATCTTTACATCTTCATCTTTCATCTTTACAGATTGAATATATCCCCTATTGTGACATGGCTCTCAGCTGATTCAATCAAACCAGACAGTTGAAAAAGCATACCTGATTCAAGCCAAACTAATTACTCAAAATTAACTTTTGGGTAAGGTGCTAGTTGCAAGACTAAACCGTGTGAGGGTGTATGATACAAACTTGGCATAACAGCTTCATTTGTGCTCCATAATACCATTGACCTAGCGCCTATGCCAAATGTATACTTGTTTTAAATTGAACTAGCAAAACCATGGTGGCAGCTCCCACATAAAGACTATAGTTTTACTATAGAATACTGCAGTATTATCCACAGACACAAAAAACACTGTAGTAAATACTACAGAAATGTCTGCAAAAACAACACAGTAAAAGCTACAGTATTTCATTTGCATATACCCTGCCCATTCCCCTCCCCCATATCCCAATTTGTGCTACCAATAAGTATATACATATGTTGTGTTATCTACAGATTATAGAAAAGAGCAGAAGTGCTGAAATCTCTGTTCAGATACTCGTCCAACAAACCAACGCCTACCTACCTACAGTCTATGGAACATTTGCTCTTTTAGTATTTATCCAGTAGGTTTTCTCAAGGAGAAACTCCCAGTAATAGACACCAAAAATGGATATATCACATTATCTGGTGTACAATCTTAAACTAACCTGAACCCAGCTTGTCAGCTGCCAGTTCTGTGTCGTCAGTAGCCTACCATGAGTTGATCCAAAGATCATTTACATTATACACTATAAGTTAACTTGGGATTTAAATGCAAACAGAATTTCAAAGTTAATGGTGTCCTTTGTAGCATATGCCGCTCCAGCTCAGGTCAATGTACAGAAGTTGCAATACAAGATTTAGATTTATAATGTCCTCGAAATGTGTTAGACATCTATTGAATCAAGAGCGGCACTTTCCTCAAACAGCTCTATGCATTGAGTTAATGTGTTTTCTTCTGATTTCAGCCTTTAATATAAGCTCTCCCTTCCTGGCAGCGATTGTTGGAGCTGAAAGAAGCAGAGCCGCCTTATCTTTCAACTCCCTCTGCTTAAATACATCCTCTGAATGATCGTAATTCTATTGTATTTTCAGACAGTTATGCGGGGCGAGATTAACCAAATGCTTTCCTGTTCTCTTCTCTTGTAGTTGAATGGAATCAAGGATTTGGCATAGAATTTATTCTCACCCTCCAGCTTGTGTGTCATAGCAACCACTGATAGGTGGAGTGATGTCGAAGGTTCTGATGTCCTGCGCCCTTGGCGATCAGGCCCTCAGTAGGTCTTGGAGTAAATCAAAGCCATTATATTGTTTTAATCTACCCTGGAAACGATTCATGACTTGTAGTGCAGTGGTATAACACATTAATTGGATAATTTACCTCACTAGTCTCAACGGCAGCTGTAAGACACCTGGGTCATGATCAGTAGGGCACACCGTAGCAAAATGTTTTCAGACATTACATTTTTTTTAAATACTAGACGTATAAGATACCATTTTGTATTTGTCTGTGATGACTTATACACCCTGCAGCATGTTTGACTTCTTGTCAGAAATAAAGCATGGAAATCGATTTAAATGTCCTGTTTTCAACTTTAACAACCTTTTTCATTCTAAATTTAACATAGATATTTGACAAATGTAAATCATTTGATTTGCAAAGAATGTGTTTTAAGAGTTCCTGTATAGTAATGTTTCTAAGTCACTTTTCAGTGCAACAATTTCTGTTTAGAACTGATACATATTTTATGGGGTGACTGAGAAAAAGGGGTGAAAACCTGAAGTCTCTTGTTAGCGGTATTTCCTGCTACTTTGAATGTCAGTCTCCTCCTACTTTCACTAGGGATCTAAAGTAACACTACAGTATAAATGCTGCTTGGCTTGCATTGTTAGTAACACTGAAGACACAACACAAACGCCACCCAACACCACAGTGATGGGAGAACTCAGAAATTGGGCGTTTTGGCGGGCTGTTCTAGCAGAGCTGATTGGTATGATCCTCTTCATATTCATCGGTATATCTTCTGCTATCGGGAATAAAAATAACTCCATGCCTGACCAGGAGGTTAAAGTAGCGTTAGCCTTTGGTCTGGCCATCGCCACGCTGGCCCAGAGTTTGGGCCACATCAGTGGAGCCCACCTGAACCCAGCCATCACCCTAGGTCTGCTGGTCAGCTGCCAGATCAGTGTGTTCAAGGCAGTGTTCTACATCCTGGCTCAGATGCTGGGAGCTGTAGTAGCTAGTGCCATAGTGTATGGAGTCAAGCCGACAAACATTGATGCACTGGGAGTTAATCACGTGAGTGGATATCACTTTTGACTGTTTTCAGATTATTGGCTAATATGGAGAGATTCCAAACAATAACAAGGAAGTCGCCCACCACTGTTTTAGGAGAAAGCTGAGTGCTGGGTCTGGATATTTTTTTATCACTTTCAAATGTATAGATAGCGCTATAGATGCAAGGACTGACCATCCATGTTAACAAAATTAAAGTTTTAACCATATTTTGAGGCTATACATTGTTTGTTTACAATTACATGGTAAAAAAAATGGAGCTAAATACAATTATTTGGGGTTCTGATGGAATAAGGATATATGGATATATACTGTATCATTAATTTAAAAGTCAAAAAATGTATGTAAAATATATGTACTGTACCAATTGCAGGTTGCCACTAAGTATTAAAATGCTGAAAATATACATTGGAATGAATTCATTTTAAATGGAATTTGTTCCGACATGTTGAAGACTTTTGTGAAAATTGTCATCTAAAGTAAGCTTAAACTCATCTACTTTAAAACAGACTGACTTAATCAACGCTTGAGCCGTCATGCATCTCAGATCTCATCTCAGATGCCACCTAATGTTTCACAAGCTCATCATATCCTCTCCGGTCTTCTCCAGCTGAATGAAATAAGTGTAGGACAAGGGTTTGTCATCGAGCTCCTGACCACCTTCCAGCTGGTCCTATGTGTCATAGCAGTGACTGATAAAAGGCGTGGGGATGTCACCGGTTCTGCCCCTCTAGCCATCGGGCTCTCTGTTGGCCTGGGACATCTTGCAGCAGTAAGTGAATAATGCTACCCAAACATGTGTGCTGATAAAAATGTTTTCAGCTTTACACTGTAGATCTACAGTAGATTATAGTCTTGCTATAAACAAACTGCAGGAAAATACATAATCTCCAGTGTAAGTGCAATATAGCGGTACAGTATAACATAAACATGCCATAAATGCTATGGTTAATTGTTTCTATCCTCAGATCAGTTTCACTGGATGTGGCATTAATCCTGCTCGCTCATTTGGGCCAGCTGTAATCTCCGAATACTTTGGTGACCATTGGGTAATCTTTCACCTTTTTCACCCTAATGTTTGTGTTGTCGTCAAAACTATCATATCATATTAATGATAGCTTCTTGTCTATCAACTGCACCACTATCACTTTTGTATTATTATCTAACTTTTAATTATCCAGGTTGATCTCAAAAAAAATAGACCTGTTCCACAGCAGCTCTTGGTTAAGCACAGATACTGAATTGTTGGCACCATTTCTGCTCCTGTACTCCAGGTGTACTGGCTGGGGCCGATGTGTGGAGGTGTAGCAGCAGCCCTTATCTATGACTTCCTCCTGTATCCTAGAAGTGATGACTTCAGTCAGCGGTGGAGTGTTCTGGTCAGTGGGCCAGACAGGGAAAATGATGCCCCAAATTGTGCTTAAAGACCTTGTTTCTGCAGTCTCTGCCAGCCGCTTAAAGATCCATATGTAGAATTCATTTAAAGTGTCAGTTTGATTTATGCAGTTATCTAACTTTTATTATTGCTGTTACAGACATGTTGTATTGTGTTTCTGTTCATCCTGTGTTGAAGGTTGAAACATTTGTACACCTAAGGGACAGTTCAAAATGTACTGTAAAAACAAAATGCGCACCCTCCCCCTTATAGAATTAACAAGAAATTATGTTTTACGACCACAAATACCTGTAGTGAGCCTATGTTGTTTAACGTAGATATCGACTTTGCCACTTCAGCATGGTTTTGTGGTACAGTCAATGCCACACAAGGCTACGGGCCAGAAGGTTGAGGATTTGCTGACCACCACTGACGAGCTAACTCTCCCTGCCTTTCATTAGAACTACACTACGATCAGAGCCGGCTGCAGACACTGATCATCCAGGTGGAAATGTAATATTTAATATTTTGATACTATATTTATAATTATACAAATGAAATGCAACAAATATATGCAATGCCACAATCTGCACAGTTTGAATGCCGGAATTATGTAGCCTACAGGAGACTTTTGAAGTAGACTAATCATTAAAACATTGTAACTGGTTGTGTTGATGCCACACATAAAAGGTAATGCATTTTAAAAGTGAAATTAACTATATTTAGGCTATAGGTTATTGAAGCGTTAAGCTCTAGGTGCGGGACAGCAGAGTTGTCAAGCTTTCCTGAATAACTGGGCCTGCTGGAAGCCTACTGTATGTGGCCACATTATTATAGGACGACTTGGGAGAATGAGGATCCGCAACAAACAGCGCATCTCAGTATCAGAATTTAAAATACAGCCAAACAGCCAAATACTATTTTGGACCGCCCCAGTTAATATCGAACTGCCCCTACGGTATTTACATTTTCTTTGTTTTAGTGTTTGCTTTGTGGAAATAAAGTATTTTTTGTATTTAAAGAATAAACTGTATCAGTCAAGTTTGAACACCATTCAATGTTTTTTCTTTATTTTCACTAATAGTGTAGACATCAAAACTATGAAATAACACATATGGAATCATGTAGTAACCAAAAAAGTGTTAAACAAATCCAAATATATTTTAGATTCTTCAAAGTAGCCACCCTTTGCAGGTTACAGGTTTGCACACTCTTGGCATTCTCTCAACCAGTTTCACCTGGAATGCTTTTCCAAAAGTCTTGAAGGAGTTTCCACATATGCTGAGCACTTGTTGGCTGCTTTTCCTTCCAACTCATCCCAAACCATCTCAATTGGGTTGAGGTCAGGAGATTGTGGAGGCCAGGTCATCTGATGTAGCTCTCCATCACTCTCCTTCTCGGTTAAATAGCACTTACACAGCCTGGAGGTGAGTTGGGTCATTGTCCTGCTGAAAAACAAATGAAAGTCCCACTAAGCATAAACCAGATAGGATGGCGTATTGCTGAAGAATGCTGTGGTAGCCATGTTGGTTAAGTGTTCTTTGAATTCTAAATAAATCCCTGACAGTGTCACCAGCGTAGCACCCCCCACATCATCACACCACCTCCATGCTTCACGGTGGTAACCACACATGTGGAAATCATCCCTTCAACTACTCTGCATCTCACAAAGACACGGCAGTTGTAACAAAAATCTCAAATTTGGACTCATCAGACCAAAGGACAGATTTCCACCAGTCTAATGTCCATTGCTCATGTTTCTTGGCCCAAGCAAGTCTCTTATTATTATTGGTGTTCTTTAGTAGTGGTTTCTTTTCAGCAATTTGACCATGAAGGCCTGATTCACACAGTCTCCTCTGAACAGTTGATGTTGAGATGTGAATGTTACTTGAACCCTGAAGCATTTATTTGGGCTGCAATTTCTGAGGCTGGTAACTCTAATGAACCTATCCTCTGCATCAGAGGTAACTCTGGGTCTTCCTTTCCTGTGGCGGTCCGCTTGATGGTTGTTGCGACTGCACTTGAAGAAACTTTCAAAGTTCTTGAAATGTTCCGGATTGACTGACCTTCATGTCTTAAAGTAATGGACTGTCATTCATGTTTGCTTATTTGAGCTGTTCTTGCCATAATATGGATTTAATCTTTTACCAAATAGGGCTATATTCTGTGTACCACCGCTACATTGTCACAACACAACTGATGGACTCAAATGCATGAAGAAGGCAGAGTTCCTCTGTCCAGTGTCTGTGTACTTTTGCCATCTTAATCTTTTATTTATATTGGCCAGTATGAGATATGGATTTTTCTTTGCAACTCTGCCTAGAAGGCCAGCATCCCAGAGTCGCCTCTTCACTGTTGACGTTGAGACTGGTGTTTTGCGTGTACTATTTAATGAAGCTGACAGTTGAGGACTGTCAGACACTCTAATGTACTTGTCCTCTTGCTCAGTTGTGCACCAGGGCCAACCACTCCTCTTTCTATTCTGCTTAGAGCTGTTCTGTGAAGGAATTAGTACACAGCGTCGTACGAGATTTTCAGTTTCTTGGCAATTTCTCGCATGGAATAGCCTTCATTTCTCAGAACAAGAATAGACTGACAAGTTTCAGAAGAAAGTTCTTTGTTTTTGGCCATTTTGAGCCTGTAATCTAACACACAAATGTTGACGCTCTAGATACTCAACTAGTCTAAAGAATGCCAGTTTTATTGCTTCTTTAGTCAGAACAAAAGTTTTCAGCTGTGCTAACATAATTTCAAAAGGACTTTCTAATGATCAATTAGCCTTTTATAGTGATAAACTTGGATTAGCTAATGTTGCGCAACGTGCCATTGGAACACAGGAGTGATGGTTGCTGATAATGGGCCTCTCTGTACGCCTATGTAGCTATTCCATTTTAAAAAATCTGCAATTTCCAGCTACAATAGTCATATACAACATTATCAATGTCTACACTGTATTTCTGATCAATTTGATGTTATTTTAATGGACAAAAAATGTGCTTTTCTTTCAAAAACAAGGACATTTCTAAGTGACCCTGATCTTTTGAACGGTAGTGTATATTTACATAAAAATATATGTGGGGGATTGGAAATGATGCAGACAATTAGATTGTGGCTTCTATATATCTATCTGCAATATTAAAGCTGATCTACCCTTTAAAAAGACCAAGAACATTTAATTTAGCAGACACTCTCTTATCCAGAGCGACATACAGTTAGTGCATTCATCTTAAGATAGCTAGGTGGGACAACCACGTACAGTGCATTAGGAAAGTATTCAGACCCCTTCCCTTTTTCCACATTTTGTTACGTTACAGTGTTATTCAAAAATGGATTGAATAAAAAAAATCCTCATCAATCTTCACACAAAACAGGTTTCTATAAATTTTTGCAAATTTATAAAAAAAAAAAATATTTAGGTAGGTATTCAGACCCTTTGTTATGAGACTCTAAATAGAGCTCAGGTGAATCCTGTTTCCATTGATCATCTTTGAGATGTTTCTACAACTTGATTGGAGTCCACTTTGGTAAATTCAATTGATTGGACATGATTTGGAAAGGCACACACCTGTCTATACAAGGTCCCACAGTTTAAAGTGCATGTCAGAGAAAAAAAAACAAGCCATGAGGTAGAAGGAATTGTCCGTAGAGCTCAGAGACAGGATTGTGTGGAGATACAGATCTAGTGAAGGGTACCAAAAAACTTCTGCAGCATTGAAGGTCCCCAAGAACACAGTGGCCTTCATCATTCTTAAATGGAAGAAGTTTGGAACCACCAAGACTCTTCCCAGAGTTGGCCACCCGGGCCAAACTGAGCAGGGAGGTGACCAAAAACATGATGGTCACTCTCACAGAGCTCCAGAGTTCCTCTGTGGAAAAGGACAATCATCTCTGCAGCACTCCACCAATCAGGCCTTTGTGGTAGAGTGGCCAGACGGAAGGCACTCCTCAGTAAAAGGCACATGACAGCCCGCTTGGAATTTGCAGAAAGTCA